>NC_064630.1:306366806-306715806 GCF_023864275.1 Schistocerca cancellata
AATTGGGATTGTGAGGCCGAAAGTGCAGGAGGATAAGAGTGGAGAAACTTCAGGATAAGGAAATCAGGCACAAGTACATAACAGTGATCTCAGAAAGGTACCAGTTAGTTGAATGTAGTCAATCACAGTCATTGGAAAAGGAATGGACAAGGTACAGGGACACAGTACTAGAAGTGGCTAAAGAATGTCTTGGAACAGTAGTGTGTGAAAGTAGGATGAAGCAAACAGCTTGGTGGAATGACACAGTCAAGGCAGCCTGCAAAATGAAAAAGAAGGCGTATCAAAAATGGCTACATACTAGAACTCAGGGAGACAGAGAAAGTTATGTTGAAGAAAAAAAAAAACAAAGCCTAACAGATAATTGCAGCATCCAAGAAGAAATCTTGGGAAGACTTTGGAAACAGGTTGGAGATTATGGGTCAAGCTGCTGGAAAACCATTCTGGAGTGTAATTAGCAGTCTTCGAAAGGGAGGTAAGAAGGAAATGACAATATTTTGGACAGGTCAGGAAAACTGCTGGTGAATCCTGTGGATGCCTTGGGCAGATGGAGGAAATATTTTGAAGAGTTGCTCAATGTAGGTGAAAATGCGATCAGTAATGTTTCAGATTTCAAGGTAGAATGGGATAGGAATGATGATGGAAATAGGATCACATTTGAGGAAGTGGAGAAAATGGTCAATAGATTGCAGTGCAATAAAGCGGCTGGGGTGGATGAAATTAAGTCGGAACTCATCAAATACAGTGGAATGTCGGGTCTTAAATGGCTCCACAGGATAATTGAAATGGCCTGGGAGTCGGGACAGGTTCCATCAGACTGGACAAAAGCAGTAATCACACCAATCTTTAAACATGGAAACAGAAAAGATTGTAACAACTATAGAGGTATCTCTTTAATCAGAGTTGTGGGTAGAAAGTGCAAGTATTAGTTGAGGACCAATTGGATGAAAATCAGTGTGGGTTTAGGCCTCTTAGAGGTTGTCAGGACCAGATCTTTAGCTTACGGCAAATAATGGAGAAGTGTTACGAGTGGAACAGAGAATAGTATCTACGCTTTATAGATCTAGAAAAGGCATATGACCGGGTTCCTGGGAGGAAGTTATTGTCTGCTCTACGAGATTATGGAATAGGAGGCAAACTTTTGCAAGCAATTGAAGGTCTTTACATGGATAGTCAGGCAGCAGTTAGAGTTGACGGTAAATTGAGTTCATGTTTCAGGGGTAAGACAAGGCTGCAACCTATCTCCACTGTTGTTCATATTATTTATGGATCATATGTTGAAAACAATAGACTGGTTGGGTGAGATTAAGATATGTGAACACAAAATAAGCAGTCTCGCATATGCCGATGACTTAGTTGTGATGGCAGATTCGATTGAAAGTTTGCAAAGTAATATTTCAGAGCTAGATCAGAAATGTAAGGACTATGGTATGAAGATTAGCATCTCCAAAACGAAAGTAATGTCAGTGGGAAAGAAATATAAACGGATTGAGTGCCAAATAGGAGAAACAAAGTTAGAACAGGTGTACGGTTTCAAGTACTTAGGATGCATATTCTCACAGGATGGCAATATAGTGAAAGAACTGGAAGCGAGGTGTAGCAACGCTAACGCAGCGAGCGCTCAGCTACGATCTACTCTCTTCTGCAAGAAGGAAGTCAGTAGCAAGACTAAGTTATCTGTGCACCGTTCAATCTTTCGACCGACTTTGTTGTATGGGAGCGAAAGCTGGCTGGATTCAGGTTACCTTACCAACAAGGTTGAGGTTACGGATATGAAAGTAGCTAGGATGATTGCAGGTACTAGTAGATGGGAACAATGGCAGGAGGGTGTGCACCATGAGGAAATCAAAGAAAAACTGGGAATGAACTCTATAGATGTAGCAGTCAGGGCGAACAGGCTTAGATGGTGGGGTCATGTTATACGCATGGGAGAAGCAAGGTTACCCAAGAGGCTCATGGATTCAGCAGTAGAGGGTAGGAGGAGTCGGGCAGACCGAGAAGAAGCTACCTGGATTCAGTTAAGAATGATTTTGAAGTAATAGGTTTAACATCAGAAGAGGCACCAATGTTAGCACTGAATAGGGGATCATGGAGGAATTAAGGGGGGCTATGCTCCAGACTGAACGCTGAAAGGCATAGTCAGTCTTAAATGATGATGATTTCTCTCTCTCTCTCTCTCTCTCTCTCTCTCTCCTCTGCCGTCCGCACATTTGGTACAAATTTATTCGCTTGGTGCCGGATTACTTGGCTTGTCGCTGGTCGCTTGTCACCTATCAGTTGATGACAAGCTTCAAACACATTGACTTTTGCGCGCTGTAATTTTCTGGAAATCCTCTATTTTGCTGTATCGTTCAAAAAACTCTAATTTTCTTTTCAAGTAACTTCTCTACAAGTTCTACACTGTTACAATAATTATCCATGCAGAGGTGATGCCACTTGCCATCAGAAGGTGTCACTAGTTCCATCACTGTTTTTCCTAAAGGCTGTCCAGCACCATAATATATTTAAATGAGGAAATGTATCCCGTAATCAAATCACACAGCATCCGAATGAGTATGCCGTATTTCGTAATTTAATTACAAACTTTAAATTTTAATTGTCCACGCTATGGCATCATTTCCTCATCAATTGAGATGTTTTAACTTGGATTTTGGAAAAATAATCAATTACGAATTGCACTTTGACAAGCCGGTTGGCATTATCCGGTTTATTGCGGCTGTCCGAAAAATGTGAAAATGAAAATATTTGTCTGAATTGGTTGCAGGACATCATTTTGCAAAATATCTGTGTGTCTATCAATGGATTTGTTGACCAATAATCATCGCCCCTTGCTTTTTTTTTTTTTTTTACAATTCCCATAAGGATAGCAACCCCAAACCATTTCCTAAGTTCAAGCTCCGTAATGTCGACAAATTAGCCTTTTTTAAATCCAGTTTCCTTCTATTGCAATTTTGACTGTAGAACTTGTTGGTTTCGTTGCTAATATATTCAAGTAGAATGTTCCCAATATATAATTCTACGATATCCTCCACACTCTGTATCTTTGGAAACCTTCTTCATCTGATTCAGCCGAATCAGTTGGCAACCTTAGCGTTCACTGTATTATTCTTGGACTTATTTCGCTATCTACATATGATTCGGTCGAGGGGGGTTCGACGGGGGGTGCGTCGAGGGGGGTTCGACGGGGGGTGCGACGCGGGGGGTGCGACGCGGGGGGGTGCGGCGGGGGGTGCGACGCGTGGGGGCGGCGGGGGGTGCGACGCGGGGGGGCGGCGGGGGGTGCGACGCGGGGGGGCGGCGGGGGGTGCGACGCGGGGGGGGCGGCGGGGGGTGCGACGAGGGGGGGGCGGCGGGGGGTGCGACGAGGGGGGGCGGCGGGGGGTGCGACGAGGGGGGGCGGCGGGGGGTGCGACGAGGGGGGGCGGCGGGGGGTGCGACGAGGGGGGGCGGCGGGGGGTGCGACGAGGGGGGGCGGCGGGGGGTGCGACGAGGGGGGGCGGCGTGGGGTGCGACGAGGGGGGGGCGGCGAGGGGGGGGGCGGCGTGGGGTGCGACGAGGGGGGGGGCGGCGTGGGGTGCGACGAGGGGGGGGGCGGCGTGGGGTGCGACGGGGGGGGGGGGGGGGGGCGGCGTGGGGTGCGACGGGGGGGGGGGGGGGCGGCGTGGGGTGCGACGGGGGGGGGGGCGGCGTGGGGTGCGACGGGGGGGGGGGGGGGGGGGGCGGCGTGGGGTGCGACGGGGGGGGGGGGGGGGGGCGTGGGGTGCGACGAGGGGGAGGGGCGGCGTGGGGTGCGACGAGGGGGGGGGGGGCGGCGTGGGGTGCGACGAGGGGGGGGGGGCGGCGTGGGGTGCGACGCGGGGGGGCGGCGGGGGGGGCGGCGGGGGGGGGCGGCGTGGGGTGCGACGAGGGGGGGGGGGGCGGCGTGGGGTGCGACGAGGGGGGGGCGGCGTGGGGTGCGACGCGGGGGGGGCGGCGGGGGGTGCGACGCGGGGGGGCGGCGGGGGGTGCGACGCGGGGGGGCGGCGGGGGGTGCGACGCGGGGGGGCGGCGGGGGGTGCGACGCGGGGGGGCGGCGGGGGGTGCGACGCGGGGGGGCGGCGGGGGGTGCGACGCGGGGGGGCGGCGTGGGGTGCGACGGGGGGGGGGGCGGCGTGGGGTGCGACGCGGGGGGCGGCGGGGGGTGCGACGCGGGGGGGCGGCGGGGGGTGCGACGCGGGGGGGCGGCGGGGGGTGCGACGCGGGGGGGCGGCGGGGGGGGCGGCGGGGGGTGCGACGTGGGGGGGCGGCGGCGGGTGCGACGTGGGGGGGGGCGGCGGGGGTGCGACGAGGGGGGGCGGCGTGGGGTGCGACGAGGGGGGGGCGGCGTGGGGTGCGACGAGGGGGGGGGCGGCGTGGGGTGCGACGAGGGGGGGGCGGCGTGGGGTGCGACGAGGGGGGGGGCGGCGTGGGGTGCGACGAGGGGGGGGCGGCGTGGGGTGCGACGGGGGGGCGGCGTGGGGTGCGACGAGGGGGGGGGGCGGCGTGGGGTGCGACGAGGGGGGGGGGCGGCGTGGGGTGCGACGAGGGGGGGGGCGGCGTGGGGTGCGACGAGGGGGAGGGGCGGCGTGGGGTGCGACGAGGGGGAGGGGCGGCGTGGGGTGCGACGAGGGGGAGGGGCGGCGTGGGGTGCGACGAGGGGGGGGGGCGGCGTGGGGTGCGACGCGGGGGGCGGCGGGGGGGGGGCGGCGAGGGGGGGGGCGGCGTGGGGTGCGACGAGGGGGGGGCGGCGTGGGGTGCGACGAGGGGGGGGCGGCGTGGGGTGCGACGAGGGGGGGCGGCGTGGGGTGCGACGAGGGGGGCGGCGGGGGGTGCGACGCGGGGGGCGGCGGGGGGTGCGACGCGGGGGGGCGGCGGGGGGTGCGACGAGGGGGGGGCGGCGGGGGGTGCGACGCGGGGGGGCGGCGGGGGGTGCGACGCGGGGGGGCGGCGGGGGGTGCGACGCGGGGGGGCGGCGGGGGGTGCGACGAGGGGGGGGGCGGCGGGGGGTGCGACGCGGGGGGGCGGCGGGGGGTGCGACGCGGGGGGGCGGCGGGGGGTGCGACGAGGGGGGGCGGCGGGGGGTGCGACGAGGGGGGGCGGCGGGGGGTGCGACGGGGGGGGGGCCGGCGTGGGGTGCGACGGGGGGGGGGGGGCGGCGTGGGTTGCGACGAGGGGGGGGGCGGCGTGGGGTGCGACGAGGGGGGGGGGCGGCGTGGGGTGCGACGAGGGGGGGGGCGGCGTGGGGTGCGACGAGGGGGGCGGCGGGGGGTGCGACGCGGGGGGGCGGCGGGGGGTGCGACGCGGGGGGGCGGCGGGGGGTGCGACGCGGGGGGGCGGCGGGGGGTGCGACGCGGGGGGGCGGCGGGGGGTGCGACGCGGGGGGGCGGCGGGGGGTGCGACGCGGGGGGTGCGACGCGGGGGGGCGGCGGGGGGTGCGACGCGGGGGGGCGGCGGGGGGTGCGACGCGGGGGGGGCGGCGGGGGGTGCGACGAGGGGGGGCGGCGGGGGGTGCGACGAGGGGGGGCGGCGGGGGGTGCGACGAGGGGGGGCGGAGGGGGGGCGGCGGGGGGTGCGACGAGGGGGGCGGCGGGGGGTGCGACGAGGGGGGGCGGCGGGGGGTGCGACGAGGGGGGGCGGCGGGGGGTGCGACGCGGGGGGGGCGGCGTGGGGTGCGACGAGGGGGGGGGCGGCGTGGGGTGCGACGAGGGGGGGGCGGCGTGGGGTGCGACGAGGGGGGGGCGGCGTGGGGTGCGACGAGGGGGGGGCGGCGTGGGGTGCGACGAGGGGGGGGCGGCGTGGGGTGCGACGAGGGGGGGGGCGGCGTGGGGTGCGACGAGGGGGGGGGGCGGCGTGGGGTGCGACGGGGGGGGGGGCGGCGTGGGGTGCGACGAGGGGGAGGGGCGGCGTGGGGTGCGACGAGGGGGGGGGGGGGCGGCGTGGGGTGCGACGAGGGGGGGGCGGCGTGGGGTGCGACGAGGGGGGGGGCGGCGTGGGGTGCGACGAGGGGGGGCGGCGTGGGGTGCGACGAGGGGGGGCGGCGTGGGGTGCGACGAGGGGGGCGGCGTGGGGTGCGACGAGGGGGGGCGGCGTGGGGTGCGACGAGGGGGGGGCGGCGTGGGTGCGACGAGGGGGGGCGGCGTGGGGTGCGACGAGGGGGGGCGAGGTGCGACGAGAAAGAAACAGAAGAGGACTAACCAAAAGTGCTAGCAAACTTATGGTATGCAATGCCTATCTGTGTAAAAATCAGCAGTGTTCTTAAAAAAAATTTGTCCTCCGAAGTATGACATCCCCAGACATCAAGACATGCAGCCTACTTGGTAGTGTACAGGACAGCTTAGGCTTATGAAAGCCAGCCAACAGCATCACCACTTGAGTGTAGCATATCAAACATTGGCCAACACGAGCAGAGGAACTTTGATTTATTTAACATAGATGCTAAATTTGGCTAGGACAACACAATAAATCTGCTGTAACTGAGTACTGTTTGGAATATATGCACTTCATTATGTACAATACGACAAAAATTTTGGCACAGATTCCAGGCTCTTGGACAACATTATGAAGAAAATGATTCAAGTCAAGCTGAAGAAAGCCCGCTAGGATTGCTGGCTCAAATCCATGAAGGAGCAATGGCATCTGCATACAGCGAATGGAGTCTGTAACTGTGAAACTGAAGTTAGCACTTCCACAGTACATCCCCATTGATGGTGGAGACATCAGACACCCATTATTCTGACCACATGTGATTGCCATGCACAGCCATGTCGATGGGTTGTTGCAGGCTAGATCATGGGGGAGGGAGGGGGGGGGGAACACAGATGTAAGGGCTGGGGGGGGGGGGGGCAGAGAGGTACGGGTTGGGGAGGTGGGGGGGGTGGAGAGGTACGGGCTGGGGGGGGGGGGAGAGGGGCAAGGGACAGCTATAAGAGGACCAGCAGTTCCTGTGGCAGCTGAGTACATCAGCAGCCTCTCACACGAAGTCACTAAGGAACATCGACAAAATAAGACAATCATCCGGCTGAAAACCAATGAATTAATAGTTTGGTAATGTTTTTGTTTTATGGATGGGAACAGATATGTTGCTAAACAAGGGAGACCTTGTGGTGTGATTATGACAAATGATGGGTGTTTTGTCTTTGAGATGAGGTACTGGAGTATATAGTTACTAAAAGGGTGATAAAGCAGACACAGAATATGGTAATCAAATAGCTTGCCTGGTCACAAGGTTTCATTTTTAGTTCGAACTCTCTACTGCTTTCAGTAATCGTGTTGTGCTTTATGCATCACAATAGTCAAGTCTGACAGAACAAGTGATCATACAAGTTTACGTCCTGTGGAAATATGGCCTGAATCTTTAGCAATGTATACAGGTGACCACTTCCTCCATCTGACAAAAGTATTTTCTGCCTTCTTGATGTTCTTAGATAATATTACAAGCCATATTCTTCTCTTTTCTTATCAGTACTGGGATATTGTCAAAAAGAAAAAGAACTTAATTGTTCTCATAATTCACGAGAAATTCATCCGATGGAATACTAAAATTAATTGGGACTTCTCTGCATTTAATTTAAGTCTTAGGTTTTGCTCACCTCTGAACTACGGACACAATTATAGTGAGATTATAAACTTATCAGATAAGTCAACTTTTAAGAATATAAACCATTTGTATCTTGCTTTAAGTGCTGTACCTACACTGAAATAAAAAAGTGACTGGCAGTTAAGCATGAGGGGACAATATTAAGAGTTCACATTAGTTTGTGCAAACAAAATAACTGCAGCAACGGCAGGGCATTTGTTGCTGGATCCATTTATCACATATTTGCTAATGTCTAGTATAGGATTTGTTTAGCAGCATGGTAATAATGTTATCACTTTTCTACCAAATTTGTAGCTAGCTCAAGACAGTTTGTCAGCTAAAACAAACATGCCACCCAGAAAAGTATTACAAACAATGAAAATCAATCAAAACTGTTATGTTACCAGCAGTGTCACCTGTAATTGCTTTTGGCACATGAGGTAGCATAGTAGGACTATAGTGAACAGATCAGAAGGCATTAGCAAGTTCATTCTGACTGTTGCTATGGTGCAAGAGATGTCCTGTAAACAACTAGTAATCAATCACTCTTATTCTGATCTAAGTAGATAGCAGATTTCACAAGGACCAATTGCTTCGGACTGGGAAAAAAAAAAAAATCCTGAAGTCTGGCAAGCCATTGCTCCAGATCTAATATGTCTACGATCTTGCAACTTGCCATCCTGATAATTTTATGTGCAGAGGACAGAAATAACAGAAACAAAGATCAAACAACAATGGCCAAGTCATAATCTCTCTTCAAAACTGCTGAAAAATTTGGTCCCAATGGATTTTCCCCATATTTTAACAACAAATTGGAAGTGGGTGAAAGGCACTTTTAATGATAATTTGTCACTGAATTTTTTCTTTACATGCCACAAAATTAGTGAACTATGAACTTTCCTCCAAATGTAGGCCTCTTCCCTCTTATCAGCCTTTAAATTTACAAAAATTCCAAATGTACTCAATTTTCTCAATCTCTGACAACTTATGTTAAAATCGATACCTCCAATTATGTAACTGAATATCAACCGAGAGAGAGAGAGAGAGAGAGAGAGAGAGAGAGCGCATTTAAGTGTGTTTCATTGCTGGGTAGTTCCAAAATCATGCTGCAAATGAATCTGGAACTTTGCAGTAGTTCATTTGCTCCCTTGGATACTTTCAGTACACCTTTCAACAGTTGGTCTTACTGGGACCTCTTGAGCACTTGACATCGCAGGAGACAACGTTTTGCTTAGCTACAGTATTTAACCACATATACGTTTGAAGAATGCCATCAGAAAAAAATCCTGAATACAAATGGGCTAGTCTAAGCGTTAGTACTGTGTATAATACCAAAAATCTAAATTCAACTATCAAACCAGAAATTAATTTAAATCAAAGATAGCTGAGTCAAATTACACGACATCAAAACACCAGGGAATTTCGCGAACCAACATTAACAGTCTATGGCATTAAATGAGAAGTGACAATGGCATCTCTTGCTATGAAACCAGTTACAGTGAACACACAGCGTGCTGCTTACCTCGGCGTCCTGTGACTTCGCTATGTCAACAAGTGTCTTTGCTGCGGGATGAACAACATCCAGTAATTTCATAATGGTAGCACCGTCATTTGAGATGGTGGACTTTCCGTTTTTGTCTACTATTAACTTATCCATTCCCCTTGGGCCAAGTGTTGTTCTGACTGCATCCACAACGGCCTGGCAAGCATTTATATTCGAGATCAGTTGGGGCTTGCCCTGGCTGTTCTCAGTTCCCTCCTTAAGGAGAATTATTTGCGGTTGCTACATTTGAAAAGAGAAACAGACATAAAGTTACTGCTCGACAACAGTGCAATTTACACTGAATGCAAACCTTATGTAATATTGTGTTATAATCAAAAATGTGTTACACTAACAAAATTAAGATACATTTTAATTTAACGACATAAACAATCAAGCATGATTGCAATGAAGGCAAGACATCATTTATAATTTTCACGTAAGCCATCTTTCACATATTTATCGCTTCCGATAGCTTCAGTTAATGACCACTAATACAGTAAACAACCAACCATTTTTTAAAAGTGGTATAACAATTTAAATAACTTTTAACTTCTTCCCAACACGCCTTGCTCACCACTACTGCTATCGCTTTGCTTATGTCATTTGTTAATTTCTGGAACTGAGTCTCAAAACACATGACATCGGTGAAGATGACACATTCGTTCATTTCCCAGTCACAAACAACCATGCACAAATATAAGCGTACAAGATTTTCTGAGCAAGCAATTGACAGCAGAAGCAGAGAAAATTTGCGCAGATATGATATGTGTGCTAGCAGCCGATTCATTTTTAGTTAGGTTGTTAGTTTCTTGTTCTATAGATCAAATAAAAGATAAAAGTTATGATGTGGAACGAGTCAACAGAAGAACATAGAGCACCTATATACCGTAAACCGGTTATACTTTTTACCGCCGTGGTTACTTTGACTACTCGTGCACCAATAGTTACACAGTCCTCTGCTGCTTCTCAGCTGGGGGTTGAGCGTGTACTGTTTGGTGGTACAGTTCCATCAGTCACCCCGTTTACATGGTGCTCTCAAAACCGGATTTCGTAAAGCGATTTCCCTGTACCGCTTATGGTTAGGCATGTAAACACTTCAAAATCGACTCTGGAAATACGATTCTAGTTGCCGGTTTTCCAATTCCGCAACCGATTTTCACTCCCATGTAAACTCCAGCTGGTTTGGAAACGTGATTGGGCTGTCAGGTTTTGTTTTTAAATATTTTCTGCTAATATGGACGTAGTGGCTTCTTGTATAGTGAAGAATAATAGAAATATTAGACTGAAGCTGTTTACACTTCGCCATATTTTACTGGGCTTGCAAATCCGCTTCACACCTTAACATGTAAATGAGTATTTCAGAAGATGTGTCGCATGTAAACATAGTGTGTGTGTGCTATATGGAGCCATGGAGTGACGATTGTCATGTGCCTCAGTTGGCGAACCTGGTACGACTCGTAATTGTGGGATTTTTTTCATTATTATAATTTCATTCCCCTGCCCCATAAGGGTAGCAGAGGACTGACAGTGGCACAATCCGCCACTCTTCAGCTGAGTGGCATTACAAAAAAATAAAAAGTGGAGATTTATGCATAAAAAAGGGCGGAAAAAGGGGATACAGTAAATGGAGACAATGTAAGTTAAAATATACACTGACACGGGGATGTTCATAGGGGACGGTTAAAAATTGGTGATTTGTGGGGCACTTAAAATACACTGGAGTCACACATACAAGTTATAAGTCGGCCGCAGTATAAAAACACAGAGCGAGAGACACTAAAAAAACCAATGTAAGCGACAGGGCATACACGAAGAATAAAAACCGCTGGTAGGGATACTACGAGGGATGGGAAGGCAGAGAGGAGGGAAAAAGAGGGGAGAGGAAGGTGCATCGGTGGGAGGAGCAGTAGGGGGTGGGAGAAAAATAGAAAAGTGAGGCGAGGAGCGCATCAAGAGGCAGGAGACGCTCTGGAAGACAAGTCAGGAAGCAGTGCAGAGATAGATAAGGGGGGCAGGGGAAAGAGAGGTGGTGTAGAAGGGAGGAAAACCGCTGAGGGAAGTGAAGAGCAGGTGAGAGGGAGCCCTGAGGAGTAGGTGGGGAAGGTGAGGTTAGAGTTGGTAGGAAGGGTAGAGACCAGGGTGAAGCTCATCATGCAGGAGGGGTAGGTGCTGAGAGGTGCATTGGGAGAGGTGGTGGAGGGTGTGGAGATGGAGAAAGGGCGGGACACAGCGGTAAAGGCATGGCAACGGACTGGAGGTAGAGAAGATAGAAGACATTATGGGGTGGGAGGGGGGGGGGGTGATCGAGGCAGTGGGCGATGTACAGAGTGTGGATGTGTTAAAGGAAATGAAGATATGGGAAGGAGATGAGTTCATAGAGGATCTGCATGGAGGATGGAAGGCAGATATGGAAGGCGAGGTGGAGGACATGGAGTTCTAGGATTTGGAGGGCTGTATAAAATCTGGGAGCGGAAATCCAAGTGGTAACGGCATAGCAAAGGATAGGGCGACCAAGGATATGTAGGTTTGAAGGATGATGGAAGGATGCAGCCCACATGTCTCGCAGGACAGGAGTTTCGGAAGGCAGAGTCTACTGAGGGCTTTGTGTTGGATTGTAAGGAGATGGGGAGTTCAGATGAGGTGACAGTCGAGGGTGAGGCCAAGGTATTTCAAGGTAGGAGTGACGTGGATAGGACGACCATAAATGGTGAGGTAAAAAGCGTGGAGCCAGAAGGAGTGGGTGGTATGACCTACGATGATTGCCTGGGTCTTGGAAGGATTGATGTGAAGCAACCACAGGTTACACCAGGCAGTGAACTGGTCGAGGTGGGTTTGAAAGGTACGTTGAGACCGTTGAAGGGTAGGATAAAGGGCCAGGAAGGTGGTGTCATCAGTAAACTGGAGGAGGTGAACAGGTAGGGAAGGTTTGGGCTTATCAGCAGTATACAGGAGGTAGACGAGAGGGGAAAGGACGGTACCTTGGAGCACGCCAGCAGAGGGATAGAAAGTGCAGGAGTTGGTATTGTGGATAGTGACATAGGGGGGACGATGGGAGAGGAAGGAAGCAACGAGATGGACGAAATTTATGGGGAGAGCATAGGTCTAGAGTTTAAGAGAGTAGGTGTTCTGGAGGTCGAGGGAAACAAAGCTAGCAGAGTGACGTGAGTTACGTTGGAGGGAAAGAAGACTGGTAAGGTTAAGGAGCTTGATGTCAGCTGAGAAGCAGGGCCAGACACCACACTGGGTAAGGGGAAGGGAGTGGAGCTGGTTAAGGTGGTTGGTTGGTTAGTTGGTTTTGGGGAAGGAGACCAGACAGCAAGGTCATCGGTCTCATTGGATTAGGGAAGGACGGGGAAGGAAGTTAGCCATGCCCTTTGAAAGAAACCATCCCGGTATTTGCCTGGAGCGATTTAGGGAAATCACGGAAAACCTAAATCAGGATAGCCGGACGCGGGATTTAACCGTTGTCCTCCCGAATGCGAGTCCAGTGTGTTAAGGTGGTGACGAATATGGCTGTAGTGGATGGACTTGAAGACCTTACTGAACATAGAGGTGAGGCAGATGGGATAATAGGAAGGGGTGTCAGAAGGGGGTTTGTTTGGTTAAGGAACATCAGGACATGGAAAGTCTTCCACAGGTCAGGCCAAAAGCTGGTAGAGAGGAGGACGTTGTACAGGGTAGCAAGGGCAGCCATGAAGGGTAGGGGGAGGCGGGGGATTCCTTGAGGTGGCATTAGGTGACACCATCGTGACCAGGGGCAGCGCTGAATTTGGAGTGGAGGACGAGTATAATGTCGTGTGCAGTGATGGGAGTGTTTATATCTGAGGGGGGTAACTGACACAAGTACTGGAAACTAGGGGCGAGTGGCAGGACAGAAGTATCAGTTAGTTCAACGACGGTGTGGAAGAGGGAGTAATCAAAATAGGGATCGCCAGGAACGAAGAAGACCTCATAGAGGTGGGAAGCAAAGTGGTTAGCCATATTGAGGTTGTCAGGGAAGGGGCTGTTGTCGTGGTGAAGAGGGGTAGTGCGCAGTGGGATGGCTACCAGTAAAATGGTGGATGGCAGTCCAGTACTTGGAGGAGTTGACAGGGAGGACAGAGGCATATACATGTCTGGCGCCAGTCATGCCGTTTCTTTACTGTGAGGCGGTTTCGAATTTGTCACTGAAATTGCCAGTGGTGGAGGAATGTATCCCAGTCATGGTGCAGGAGAAGGTGTGGTAGAGCCTGCAGGATACATGGAGAAGAAGGACAGCCTGTGGAGTAAGCATAGCGTGGTAAGGATGGATCAATTTGGTAGGAACGTGGGCCTCCACAGCGTCAGAGATGGTCTTCTAGAGGAAGGAGGAGGAATGGTTGATGTCAGCGGGATGGTGAAAGGTCAAGAGGTGGCTTTCGACCTGTGAATTGTGAGAGACCATGGAGGTAATTTATACCTCCATGTGGAAGAATCTAGATTCGTACATTGTGGCTAATTATTTATGGTCTATGGCTAGATCAGTGAGCTCAATACTAAACTGGAGAGACTACAAAAGGGCGTCTTTGTCTAGAAAACCGTGAAGCTCGTTAGTGGAATCGCCATATTGTATCAAAGCAGTAGTACTTCTTCTGCTTGTGGTTTTAAAGAGATTGTGTTTCTTTCTTTCTTTTTTTTCTTTTTTTCTTTTTTTTTTTTTTACAAACGTGGTAAAGAGCTGTACTCGGTGGACAATGGGAAGAGATATTTAATTTCATGTGTAAGTTACATGTCCTTTAATATATGGTAAAGGAAATAGTGTTTGAGAAATTCAAATACGAAAAGATACCTAAAACATAGCATCATTCGTAGCTCTCATTTTACAAAAGACAGCTAGATGTTACGACCAGGAGCTGATAGACAACTGCTGAAGTATGCCATTACACCAAGTTCATTCAGTTTTTGCAAATGAAAATTAACTGGAGAAGGCGACTTGTTAGGAATAAACCATCAGTTTCAGAGGTAAAAGCATGTGTTTAACTAGAAATGTGGGTGTACATTGCTGTTAATGTATTTTTCTGAATTTGTAGTAGCTCGTAATTGTTGCTGATGGATTCTTTTAATTTTGTTTCAGGAAATGAATGAGATCCAAACAATAAATACGTTGTGCGAATCCGATGGCAATCATGAGAAGTGTGATGCAACTATTGAGACTGATGTCTCCCATAGAATTGTGGCAGTTAGGAAGAAAGTGAGGCGACTGCAGATGAAACTTAAGTGGCGTGAAAAAAGGTGGAAAGTATGGCAGAATTGATTACAGTGCTACAAAAAGGAACTGTGTAAATGACAACCTGGAAAGTGTTCTTCAGGACTTTATAGTTACTCAGTTGAAAAACAGTGGTGTAAAGAAGCACTCCAGGCGATACAGTGAACTAACTAAACAATTTGCATCAATTCTGCATTTCCATTCCCCTACAACATAGTGCCTATATTCTATGTTTCTGTTGCCCCATCCCACTATTTGTTGTTGGGTGCCATTAGTAAATTGTGAATCTGGCTATCTACAAGAGGTTTTCAACTATCTAAAACATAATGCCAGTGAGTAACGACATCTTAAAGAGTATGCACTTATTTTTGATAGTACATCAATTAGAAAACAGCTTATGTGGAATGACAACAAAAAAGTGTATGTAGACTATGTTGATTTGGGCAACATTGTGAATATAGATGCAAAAGAACTAGCTGCTGAAGCTAAAGTTTTTCGGATAATGCCATACCCTGGAAAGTTTAAGTGCCCAGTTGCACATTTCTTTGTGAATAAACTGTCATCAGATGCAATGACTGAAATTGTGCAAGTTTGTATACTGTTAACTGTTCTCTGCAGGTATTCTTGTGAGGTCATGATGGTGCTGCTGTCAACATTTGGATACTGAAGAATCTTAGGTGCTCACTGAATCTGGAAAATTTTGCAACTTACTTCAAGCATCCTGCCAATGACAGTTGATATCGATACTGGGTCGAACTGTGAAATAGTTTGGATAAAGCTGTTAGTCAGACAGGAATTGACCATTGTATTAGGATGTTTTTATAGACCACTAGCATACACAACAAACGTCACAGAACGTTTCAGGAGTGCCGTGGTCCCGTGGTTAGCGTGAGCAGCTCCGGAGCAAGAGGTCATTGGTTCAAGTCTCTCCTCGAGCGAAAAGTTTACTTACTTTATTTTTTCTTCACTATTCAAGATTAAATCTAACTTTGGCACAGAAAGGGGTGAATTATACTACCACTAAAGTCTTTGGTCACTTACCAAATAGTATCAAAAGTCTGACAGATAACCAATAAGTATTTAAGAAGAAATTAAAAGAATTTCTGAATGACAACTCCTTCTACTCCATAGAGGAATTTTTAGATATAAATTAAAAAAAAAAAAACAAAAATTATAAAAATAAAAAAATAAAAAATAAGCCTGTTAACTTAATTTTGTTGTTAAATTAACTTAATTATTCATGTATTTAAAATTTGACTCATTCCACATCATTACGAATTATCGTATTCATGATCCATGGAACTAGTATTAATCTAATCTAATCTAATCTAATCAGGGAAAGTCTTGAGTCCATAGGAAATAAATATACAAATTATCCATTAGTTATAGGTGGAGACTTTAATCTGGCATCCATTGACTGGAAAAATTACACGTTTATCACAGGGGGCAGAAGCAAAGACTCGTGTGAAGTTATTCTAGGAGCACTCTCAACATACAACCTTGATCAATTGGTTAGAAAGCCAACTCGAGATGGGAACATATTACATACCTTGGCGACAAACAGACATGATCTTTCTGAGGAAGTTAATCTAGAAGAAGTTATAGCAACCACAATGCCGTTGTGGCTTCTATGTCATTGGAAGTTGCAAAAAAAAAAAAATGAAACAGCATAGAGATATCTTGTTTGGGAAAGCAAATAAAAGCGTCATTAATGAATATCTTCATAGTCAGCTCCAAGCATTCACCATGGAGCACAAAGATATTGAGCATCTTTTGTCGGAATTTAAAGGTATTGTCCACCACGTGCTAGAGAAGTATGTGTCTAGCAAAAATATAGGTGAGGAAAAGGATTCCCCTTGGTTCAACAAACATATTAGGAAATTTCTGAGAAAGCAGAGAATTTTGCACAGTCGTTTTAAATGTAGTCACTGCCCCATTTACAAACAGAAATTATGCGGAATGAAAGCAGCAGTCAAAATGTCAATAAGAAATGCTTTTAACGAATTTGAAATCAATATTTTATCTGTAGATTCTAAAAATAACCCCAAAAATATTGGTCGTACGTAAACTACATGAATGCTACAAATAATTCAATACCTTCTCTTGCTGACAGTACGGGTAATGTAACAGATGATGATAAACAGAAGACCGAAATTCTAAACATAGTTTTTAAAAACTCATTTACAGTAGAGGACTGCAGCACAATTCCCCCTTTCATTTATCGAACAAACGCAAGAATGGCTGACATAGTGTTTAGTGTATCTGGAATTGTAAAACAGTAAAGATCCTTAGACGCTAGGAAGACATCTGGCCCAGACGGTATTCCCGTAAGATTATATGTTGACTATGCTACAAATATAGCACCATTCTTATCCATCGTCTATCAGGGATCATTGAAACAGCGTAAAAGTTCCACGGGACTGGAACAAGGCCCGGTCATAGTAATCTATAAAAAGAGGAGAAAATCGGATGCACATAATTAGCGGCCAATTTCACTGACATCGATTTGTTATAGAATCATGGAACATATTTTGTGTTCAGACATAATGACCTTTCTAGACTCTGAGAAGCTCATCTGCAGAAACCAGCACGGTTTTAGGAACAGTGGTCATGCGAGACACAGCTGGCCTTCTTTGTGCATGATATACAACAGGCTCTAGATACCGGCTCCCAGGCTGATGTCATATTTCTAGGCTTTCGAAAGGCGTTCGACTGAGTTCCGCACTGTCGCTTGCTCCAAAAAGTGCGCGCTTATGGTCTATCCGATGACATATGCGGTTGGATAGAAAGTTTTCTAACAGAGAGAGAGCAGTATGTCGTCCTGAATGGGGTGACTTTAAGAGAAACAAGCGTAACTTCAGGTGTGCCCCAGGGCAGCGTAATAGGTCTGCTGCTTGTTACGATTTGGCTCAAATGGCTCTGAGCACTATGCGACTTAACTTCTGAGGTCATCAGTCGCCTAGAACTTAGAACTAATTAAACCTAACTAACCTAAGTACATCACACACATCCATGCCCGAGGCAGGATTCGAACCTGCGACCGTAGCGGTCGCTCGGCTCCAGACTCTAGCGCCCAGAACCGCACGACCACTCCGACCGGCTGTTACGATTTACATAAACGATCTAGTTGATGGTATTGACAGCGGAATTAGACTATTTGCCGACGATGCTGTAGTCTACAGGAAAGTAGTATCACACAACAGTTGTGTACAAATCAATGAGGATTTGCAGAAAATAAATGCGTGGTGTAATGGACTGGCAGTTATCTCTCAATGTGTATATCTCTCTACTGCATATAACAAGGCGAAAATCCCATTAATGTACGAGTACAAAGTAAATGCCCAGTCTTTGGAAGCAGTAGCATCCGTCAAGTATCTGGGCATGACTATTCGAAATGATCTCAAATGGACTGATCAGATTACACAAGTAACAGGCAAGGCGAAATCTAGATTGTGGTATATTGGTAGAATCCTGAAGCGATGCAGTCCTCCAACAAAGAATATTGCTTACAATACGTTAGTTCGTCCAGTCTTAGAGTATTGTTCGTCTGTATGGGATCCTTACCAGTTGGGTCTGATTCAAGAAATTGAGAAGATCCAAAGAAGAGCGGCAAGATTCGTGGCTGGTACATTTAGCCACCTCGAGAGCGTTACAAATCTCAGAGAAAGTTTGAAGTGGGACACACCTGCAGATAGACAACACGCTAAACGGAAGGGACTGCTCACTAAATTCCGAAATCCGATCTTTGCCGAGGATGTAGAGCATATATTATTACCACCCACTTTCAAATCGCCCATTGATCACCATTCAAAGATAAGTGAAATTAGAGCTCGTACTGAGACAATCAGACAGTCGTTTTTCCCTAGCGCGATCCGCGAGTGGAACAGGGGGGGGGGGGGGCGGAGGTGAATGACTTTGGCACGAATTGTGCCGTTCGCCACACACCGTTTGGTGGCTAGCGGAGTATATATGTAGATGTAGAATGTTCATGCAATTCTTGGTCCCTGTTGTGTACTGAAATTAGTCTGTAATTCTTCAGCTGAAAAGGAAATTGTTAACTTTGAAGCTGAATATGTGAATTGGAACTTTGTTTTGAAGTTAGATTATCTGTAAGAGTGTGAATCTTTAAACTTTGCCAGTTCACTCTCTCGTTTACATGTGAATTTCTATAATAACCAGCCTACACAATGAACTCCATAATCGCTGATGCCACTGAATTTCTGGAGTCTTCTCAGCTCCACACCTCTGCCACTGTAGAGTTCATCAGAATTATTGATAAACTATTTGATGTATACAACTCTAGTAATGTTCATGGTAGGGGCTTTAAACAGCCATTGAGAGCTGAAAATGTAAATTATTGGACTGAATTTCCTTGCCATATAGAAAACTTCCTTCAAAAATTAGGTATTGATGGTGTGTGTGTGCATTAGTACATCCATGAAAAGCGTTTATGCTGGGATTTTTTGTGTGCGTACATGGCATTAGGAGCCTCTCCAGGGAGTTTCTGTTTCAGGATACTGAACCTATAAAGTATTTTTTAACGTACAAACGCCCACAAGATCATCTAGAACTCTTTTTTTTATTTTCATGCATCAGATCTAGGTTTGGTTGGAACAATAATTCCACCACATTACAGTTCCAGTCTGTTTTGAGAACAATGTTGCTCAAGAAGAATGTTACTGTAAGTGACAAGAGTAATGTAGATGCCACTGAAAAAGTGAACTCTTTCAGTGTCCATGAATTCATGTTCCTTAAGAAGCAAAGTGATAAGTTCACTGATGATAGAGAAGCTACTTGTTACTCTGAGGCTCTTGAATCAACACTACTCAGTGAATACCAGGAGTATATTATTTATTATATACCAGGATATGTTGTGAGAAAGCTTGTGCAAATGTTATGATGTACTGAATGCTAAGAACTTATTACTGTTCCCTACATGTGCCTATATGATCACACTTACTTCAAGACTCATATGGCAAATCCAACTGCCTTCACAATAAAGGCTGACAGAAGTGGTTTGCTTCGCCCATCTGTAGGGGTGTGCATCATACAGAGAAATGCTCTTATTCTGCTCTAGTGATATTCACCTTATACTCATACCATTTTATGACAGGCTTATTAATTATGTTAGTTGTTTTGTTGGTGAACAAGCCAATGTATTTTGCAAAGCAGTCTCTGACATTGGCTGTGAAGACACACATGAGTCAAAATTAATGTGACATTTGTTACTCAGTACCTTCAAACTAATCTGAAGGTACACACACACTCTCTCTCTCTCTCTCACACACACACACACACAAACACACACAAACACACACACACACAAAAGCAACAGCTATTGTGCAGGGTAACTATTCTGGCATGAGACACAGGTTGGAGGATCTAATTACATTTGATAATGTATGATATGAGTATATATTGAATGAAGTGAAATAATAAATAAAAATTTGATGTTTACATGTTACTAATTTGATCACCTCCTTCCTGTCCCAAAATTCATGCTTGTAAATTGATAAGATAACAACCCATTCTGTGATTCATATTAACATTAAAGATTTTTTCCCATGTTAGCAGCTGAAATTAGCAACAAAGCAATGGTTTAGCAGTTTCTTGCCTAATGATGTGAACAGAATGTTTCTCATTGCAAATATAATAAGAAATTTTCCACATCAATGTTTTGGTCTTTTTTTATCACTATATAGTTTCGTCATTCAGGAAATAAAATGCGAAAAGTGAAAACAAAAAATCTGTAACACAGAAGTAAGATTTTTGAGAAGCATAATTTGTCAGAAGCTTTAGCAGCAGTGCAGAAATTACGTAGCTAAACACAGTACATTAATTGCGGAATTTACCTTTCAGAAAAGGGTTAGAAGGTAGAAGACTACAGCTAACAGTGAACTAAAAAAACACTAAACACACACAGCATCATAAAGTGTACATAAATGTTAATTGTATTTTTTCTATGTAGCAGAGCAATTTGATACCTTGCCCTGCACAGTCACACATCAAGTAGTCTCTATAGTTTAGTATTGAACCAACTGAGTAGCCTCTCTAGTTTAGCATTGAGCTCACTGGGCTGCTTCGCCAGTAGAGTGTAAATATCTGTGGAGTGAGCACATGGATGCGCAAAATGAGAATTCTGTATGCAACATCTGCACCTCGAGACAAGTGATTTTGGGGCGACACATTTTAGCCCGTACAGTGCTTAGTATATTTTGTTATTACCTCGCTGCTGTAGACTCATCACCTTCAAATAACAATTCGATAGCAGGAACTGAAGTTGGTTTAAAGGTGTGAAGAGCAATGGTATTGTGTGTATTCACCACAGGATCATAGAATGTATTCCGCTTTATTTACATTTTGTAGGCAACGGGATAAGAAGATACAACCAACAATATTTTTTACGTTTTCTGTTGCACTGGTTCATATTGTTGAATCTGTTCTAAATAATTGCATTACAGTGACACTGTATAGGAAATTGTCTCATGCAGAAATGCTTAGCGACACACGAGAGTTTAAGAACATTATAAACTAAGGGAAATTAATCAGACTGTCCTGTATAAAATTTTACCTGTACATGAACATGGTACCGATATGTATACATTCTGTTCACATCATTAGGCAAGAAAACTGCTAAACCATTGCTTTGTTGCTAATTTATCTAGCACTTGTCTCATACATACATGGCCATAAAATTGCAGAAATTCTACACTACAAGACTTTATACCACCATGTCTCAGTATATTTCGATATAATAAGTTCTTCATCAATATGACATTTACAATTACAATTCACAGTGGCCATCACGCTCCATACTTCAAAACATTCTGCAGTGCATTTTAAATGGTAGCATCCACAATGGCCATCAAGTCATGCCATCACCAGGGTTTCTCCGGAGGGAAGTTTTGACGTCTGATGGCATCCCTCTGTTGCTGTTTACGTGACCCACAAGCTTATTTCTTCTCGATGCATGGCCATGGGTAGATCTCCATATTTCGTTTCAATGTGGTTTTTGTGCTTGATATCAGTTGTTTTTTGTTCATTATTTGCTATAAATTGTTTCATTTCATTATTTCTTTGGCTATAATTTATAATAAATTACGACAGACTAATTGAAGCAGCGAGACAGCAGTCTGAATTGTACTGTATGACCATACTGAATGACTTGCCCTCTACAACTTTTATAAAGTGGATTTCTGTAGATAGTAGTATTTAATATTTTACAATGAAATGGATTGCAACATGACTGCAACTGAAAGTGAAAGAAGTACTGTGTGTAGATCAGATTGATTAATAGGTGGAATTTATTTGTATTTTGTCAGGTTTTAGTGTTACAAAAAGAAATGCACTGAAACCTTCAGACACTGCAAGTTTTTTGTTTAAATATGTGTTTGTGGCAGGCCTGTTTATTGTTAAGCAGCACTCTGCATTGTGTGTGGAAGCGTTGGTGGTCAATATTTTTGTGGTTTCACTAGCTAACCACAGTACAAAAAAAAGGCACTTGAACTAATAAAAGCCAAATACAACATGTGAAGAAAACCTGTATTTCTTGAAGGGAAACATACTGAGGGAGATATGACTAATGTACAAAAATTTACACTGGGCTGGCAACCAAAGTTAACCTGAAACCAAATCGTCACAGAGTCTGATGGCAACTCATAACACGGTGTCCCTTTTAGTAGTTCTGGGTGAAACTTGACGTAAAAAATGAAAAAAATGACGCTTTCACTTTCCAAAATATAAAATGCAAGTTCCTCTTCCTCGAGCTCCTTGTAAAACGTGTGAAATTCCCTTTCTATACAATGTAATGACATTTTTTCGGACCCACACACTTTCTTTGTGTCGTTTTGCACTTCTGTCTCCCTTCTGTAAGATACATCTATCCCTGTAGAGGCTGCTAACCACTTTAGTCCAATAAATGTCATTTTTGAATAAATGTGAACTCCAGCATCCATGCATATAAGCTACTACGTTGTATATGTGCACTTTGCGTATAAAAACAGTTGAAAATCATCTTGCGAAGAACTTAATTCCCGCGAAGAGAACAGTTCAGGACAGCTGTGCGAGTTGAGATGACATGACTTGAACTGACTTGACGTGCCATGACGTGACGGACAGTGTGAATACACCTTGATGTGACAGTGCCATGATGCAATGGAGCCGTTATGTGACAGTGCCATGTTGGACAGTGTAGCAGCACCATAGTTTAAGATAGGGAAGTTAGATTTGGTGCAATATTTCGGAGCGCACAAGTTGCTGCTAGGTGCGGGCTGGATTGCAGTAAGTTACACTGACTAGCGGTTGCAAAATGGAATGGAGGCCACAGGGCCGTCGAACCGCTGAAAAGAGTAAATGCGGCGTTTCGCATGGTGCAAGCTATAGGCAGAAGAGGCTCACTGGCACAACCGGGGTGTGGTATGTACGTGACTTGGAGCGATGCGTTAGCGAAACAGAGGCTCGCAGCCGAGTATAAATAGGTATTGTGTTCTAACGAGATTCATTGAAGTGTGACAGCTCTCCTGGACGGCAGGGCGTGTCGTACCAGCAGCTACACACGGCAACAGGTGGGGCGACAGCACCCCAGTCCATGGTGGGTCGTTGGTTCGACCCTCTGAGGCCGACGCATGGTCATCAGCCAGCCAGGGCGGGCCACTCTTCGCCTCGCTATCGCGGACAGTCGTCTCGGCTCCTGACACACGCCGGAGACTTTCGTGGCGAGGTGCCGCAGATTCCGACGCGGGAACGCAGGCGGTCTTTGCCGCCGTGTTCCCAGCTATGCCAGCTGAGGAAGAAGCAGCAGCGGGGCCGGTCTACGGCTCCCGGCGGAGCAGTGTGGAGTCAACGGAGACGGTGACTACTGAGTCGGCTGCTGGCGCATCCATCCTGACGAAATCGGAACTCTACAGCTGGCGAACAAGGCCGGCACGACACAGCATTGCGTTGCACAGGTCGCTGGGGCACTGGCCTCAGCATTGCAGGACCTGTGACGCGGACTGAGGTCAACGAAGCACTGTGGTGGAAACGAATAAATCGTTTGAAAAGCTCGGCCGAATTTTAATATGGCACCTCCTGGCACCCATCCACTACATTTGGTGTCAATACGCCGCATTTTCGTATGATACCACTACAGACAGTGTGAATTGGCTTTTACACATTTGCTCACAAAACTGTGAAAAGTAATAGGCCCTCCTTTCACATACTTCTCTTTACATCTGTAGCAATGACAATACTACACCATAGCTGTTACTAAAACTGTGTGTAAGACAAGGCAAACACGTGTAACACTAAGTTTCGCTGTTACCAAAAGCAGCGTCGATCGCAACTTCACATGACGAGCCCAGTTTGATTTTGAGAACATGCACAGTAGGCTATGCTCATTCACTTGCCTAATATCATGTAGGGCAACTGTGAGTATGTAGAAGTGTCGCAACATGACGTGACGTGGACTCGACTAATGTCTGAAGTAGTGCTGGAGGGAACACGCCATGAATCCTGCAAGGCTGTTCATAAATCTGTAACAGTACGAGGGGGTGGAGACCTCTTCTGAGCAACATGCTGCAAGGCATCCCAGATATTCTCAATAAGGTTCATGTCTGAGGAGTTGGGTGGCCAGCGGAAGTATTTAAACTCAGAAGAATTTTCCTGGAGCCACTCTGTAGCAATTCTGGACGTGTGCGGTTTCACATTGTTCTGCTGGAATTGCCCAAGTCAGTCGGAATGGACATGAATGGATGCAGGTAGTCAGACAGGATGCTTACATCTCTGTCATCTATCGAGTCGTATCTAGACGTATCAGGGGTCCCATATCACTCCAACTGCACATGTCCCACACCATTACAGAGCCACCACCAACTTAAACAGTCTCCTACTGACATGTAGGTTCCATGATTCATGAGGTTGTCTCCATACTCATACTCGTCCATCCCTCGGTACAATTTGAAACAAGACTCATCCGACCAGGCCACATGTTTCCACTCATTAACAGTCCAACGTCGATGTTGATCGCACCAGGCGAGGTGTATAGCTATGTGTCGTTCAGTCATCAAGGGTACACGAGTGGTACTTCGGCTCCGAAAGCCCATATCAATGATGTTTCGTTGAATGGTTCACACGCTGACACTTGTTGATGGCCCAGCAAATAAATCTGTAGCAATTGCGGAAGGGTTGCGCGTGTGTCACATTGAACGATTCTCTTCAGTCGCCGTTGGTCCCATTCTTCAGGACCTTTTTCCGATAGCAGTGATGTCGAAGATTTGATGTTTTACCAGATTCTTGGTGTTCACGGTACATTCGCGAAATGGTCGTATGGGAAAATCCCCATTTCATCGCATCCTCGGAGATGCTGTGTCCTATCGCTCGTGCACAGACTATAACACTATTTCAAACTCACTTAAATCTTGATAACCTGCCGTTGTAGCAGCGGTAACCTATCTGACAACTCCGCCAGACACTTATTGTCTTATATAGGCGTTACCGACCGCAGCGCCGTATTCTGCCGTATTCTGTATTTGAATACGCATGCCAATACCTGTTTCTTTGACGCTTCAGTGTATATACTCTGTTGATTCACCTCGGTAATAATTCTCTGTGACGCCACTATGATGTGTACATGCGCTGTGCTATAGCCAACTTCACACAAGTCGGAGTGTTTAGTGTGACAACGTCACATAGCCGTCAAATAGATGGCTGGCTTTCCAGAACAGACATCTTTTTGCATCTTAAAAGCAAAACTGTTTCACTTTGTAGCAGCTGCAACTGTATGACTAGGGAATGCACAGAAGAACGTATAGCTCAAATTTTTTGTAGTTAAATAGCCATGAAAGCAATTTTAACAAGTTTCGTAAAATGCAGTACATGAAAACAGAAAATGGTACAGAAGTCAGTTATATGGTAGGATATGTGATATGTACATCAGTTAGTGCAATTGCACGATTAACAGAAGTGTGCATGAACAAATCATTATTACTCTTCCCATTTAAATGTCCAACAGCGGAATTTTATTGTAGACAAAAATTATATATGAAAAAAAATATTGTACAGCTGTATAGGGCAGCATGATTAGTATGTACTTACATGTTGAAGAAACAAGTTTTCCATGCCAATAACTGTAAAAGAAGACAGTAACTTGCTATTATGTATTAAATTATATGTGCCTCAGGTGGTCTGTAACATTATTACACAGTCGCTTAATTCCTTCGAATTTCAATCAAAGTTTCCTCAGTGTTTAATATATAAATCAGTAACATTTCTATTTTGATGATAAAAAGCAGCATACTTTTGATGAGCTGTTTCGACATATTTCCTTGTGTCTGTAAATCCATTTGCAGTTACTCAGAACAAAGGCTCACGAATTAGGGAATGCAAGAAAAAGGTGCCACACGAATACAACTTCAGTTTCAGTAACTCCCTTGAAAATTTTGTTTGAGCTCTGGGTATTTCTTCTCGTTTCCTAGCATTTCTTTCAACTTATCAAAGTTTATTGCACCCCCTCCTTCGAAATGCTTAGCACTGACCACAGGCCTCTTGGAAAGTAACCAGCCTTTGCTTGAAATGGCTTTTAACCATTCACACTGTATATCCATATCGTTGGGAACCAGAACACTATGATATAGATTTTATCGCCACTGGATCAGAAATTGGTTGAGCATCTTGGTATGCAACACTCATCTGAAAAATATCATCATATTAATGGTAAAATATATTTAATGTAGATATACTATTCTTCACTAGCATGTTTACCACTTGGCTTCACACTCTGTACTATATTTACATTTCGTTTCTATAACAAAAACATATCAATCAGAAAACTATCCTTTATAAATTGAACAGCCGATCTTTCGACATCTAGACAAAAATATTACACTATCAAAAGTAGGCAATCTCACAGCAAAACGAAGCCTAACATTTATTAAGTAGGCCTACACAGAACTGCAACAGTTCAGTAAGCCATCTTCAAAGCGTTGCCACCTCTCATGATGCTGGATTGTTACAGTAGACTATGGCTATGCGTAGTTTCGACTGTCAGAGACGTCCATCGACTTTCCTGGTGGTTTTGAATTCTGAGAAGTGGGAGAAGTCATATTTGAAAGGGTTTAAGCTACTACATATTTGCCATGGTTACACGCTGTTTCAAATATTGAGCATCTCTCGGAAATGTGCAGCTGTTGGTATGGTTTGTTAAGCTAAAAAACGTAATGGCAGCTGAAGTCTTCACGATATTTAAATAAAAAACAGATCACTAGTTTGCAAGTGTCCACTGTGGCACAGTGGTCAGGGTGTCAACATCGTTCTCCAATCAGTCTTGAAAATATTGAGAAATATAGATTAATTATCACACTTCAGCTCTAAACATGTTGTGAAACACGTCTCGGCAAAGCAGCTAAGGACAGATAATTTCGGTATGGTTGGGTAGCTGTGCTGAGCAGCAATTTCAGCTGAACTAGTACTGAGTTCGAGTCTTGAAGGGAGATTAATATCATTATTGGGAGTGAGATATTAGGTGCAGTCAATCACAATAGGAAGAGACTACCGATGATATGCACCACTTCACACATCCCCCTAAGACAAATTTTTGGAGGAGTAGGTTGCTATATTGTGTTTAACAAAAGATAGGATTCACCTAACGATTAGTATGGTAAAGGGGGATCTTCTGTAATGAGTTAATGTTTAATGGGACTGAGTAATTATTTTTGATATAATAGTGTGATTATGCACTGTAAAGTACAAGTGTTAATGATTGTGATTGTGAGCTGTTGATTTGTGATAGCAGACTGGTATCCATATTATTCTGTGGAGCATCCCTAGAGCTTCTGGTAACACACTCTAAGGTAATTGAATTGTTGTTATTTTGTGATTTTGAATAGATGAAATTTTGGCATATACTGTCTCAAGTGTACTATACTTAATGTGGAAGACCCTAGAATAGCGAAAACTTATCTTGTACTTACAGTGAAAATTCGCCTGTGAGTACTCACTCACTCACTATTGAAGGCATCTGTACAGCAAAATTATTACTTCTGATCCACCTATGTCAATCGACTTTTAAAATTAAGATTTTTTAATGGGTTGAGTATCGCCACTACAACTTTCTTTAAATTGCTTAATTGTATGGACCAAAGTGGTGATGGCACATATGTGTTCTGTTTGTTATTTTTTTTATTACAGTCTGTTGGTTGAGACATAGAGAATTTATTGGCATCTGTTCACTGGCTGTACCTGATATTAAAGATAAAAGAGAAAAAGAAAACTTCAGTACTTAAACAAATATTGTCTCCCCGACTTATAATTAAAATAAATTAGTCTTCATTGATTTCTATCAATCCAGAACCAAAGATAAATGAAAAATGACATTTTGGAAGGTTTTTTAAAATGAAAGCAAAGAATTCTTAATGGGCTCTAGGTAGCCATAATGGCATTAAATATAACACAAAGAGTTCTTTGTTATAACTATCTTGTGTAAATATATAAGAGAATTACTTGAAATTCAAAGATTTATTCTGATAACATTATAACTATTACAAAGCCAACTGCAATTTCGCAAGAGATAGAAAGCAAAAAAAAAAAAAAAAAAAAAAAAAAGAAAAGAAATCAGACTTTTCATAAAAGGAAAATAAAAGGAAGATACTGGGGGTAGTAAAATATATCACTGACTTGACTCATAGCTTAACCTGTATGAGACAGTGATAAATATTACTGAAGCAAAGAAAGTAACTTCCACTTTACAGAATCATTATTGGTAAAAGTTTAAATACGTAGTTTTTGCTAGTGCAATGACAAACATATTTGGAGAAAGGTGTTATTGTTAATATTCTTTTTTTAATTTTGAGTGGGTGTGATTGGAATAGATTTTTCAATAACAAACTATAACAAATCTGTGATATATAGTAAAAGATGGCAGTGCCTTTCGGGCAGGCCACTGCTGTGGTAATATCCATCAGGCACCTCCCCTTTCATTTTGTTTTGGTGATTATCATACAATTTCATTCACCTTTGGCGTATCTAAATTTTCCCTGATTGACTGTTAGGGTTAGGATAAACCACTGATTGATCTCACAGTACCTGCATGACTTGAGTAGCAGTAGTAGAATTAAACTCGGCTATAGAGATGGATTTTTCGACCCTGGAGGTGACCATTGCATTAGGGGCAGCTTAAGAACTGTCCCCGAACAGCAACCCCACTGAAGTGGGGCGTGGGCCCGGCAGGGCAGTGGTGTATGGGCTGCCACTCTGGCAGACGGCCTAGTTCCACTAGCAGCCAAGCAAGAGGTTGGGAACACTGTGGCTGAATTGGAAATGACACTTCTTCAGGAACTGACGGCGCCAGGCGTCCTGGTGCTGGCCTAAACACTTTATCAGTGAGTGGACATGGTAAGGGAGTCTGGTCTCTTTATCCCATGTACAGGCCCAGGTAAAGCGGCGTCGGGCTGGCGCCCAGCTAATGTGTTTATTGCAAAAACAGCGTACTTTGACAGACGGGATGACCAATTTCTGTGGATGTCGCGTTTCTTAGATGCCGCCAGGCCTCGCCAAAACGGCGCCCACTAAATCGTTTAATGGATGAGAAGGAGCTTGTTTTCACTACGAAACTTCCCTCGTGCTGTGAAATGCGACTGGGGTTTGGCTGCAGGATATCCAGGCATTGTTTTTCCGGAGGACAGAATGTGTATTGCACTGCAGTGATTGATTGAGGAAGATCGGGTATCGCTAGAAAGCATAATTGGCACTGTAACCACTGCTGGGCCATGATACGTTTATTCAAGAACATTGGGAGGAACGGCTGTTTTTCGGAAGGTTTCGAGCAATGGGAGCGACGAGGACTTGCTTCTCGACTGTCGCTGAGTACAGTCGCTAGAGTTCTTCCGTTCCAACGGAGAGAGTAGTTAGTTGTAAAGACATCTGGACACATGTGCGAAACTTTACATTTTCGCGGATGTGAGACAATCACCAGTGGATGTGGCGTCATCTTCCACAGTACGATGCTTTGGCAGTGCCCGCACACAGACATCCTTTCACCGGCTATATCAGTAACGTTGCGCAGCTTTGGCAAATTCAAAAGCCTACAGAATCAGTCTTTCCACGACAATCTCTTTTCATAGCGGCCTTGTACTCGAAGTAGTCACTCCCAGTGTCCATTGCATGCTTAATTATACACTCCTGGAAATTGAAATAAGAACACCGTGAATTCATTGTCCCAGGAAGGGGAAACTTTATTGACACATTCCTGGGGTCAGATACATCACATGATCACACTGACAGAACCACAGGCACATAGACACAGGCAACAGAGCATGCACAATGTCGGCACTAGTACAGTGTATATCCACCTTTCGCAGCAATGCAGGCTGCTATTCTCCCATGGAGACGATCGTAGAGATGCTGGATGTAGTCCTGTGGAACGGCTTGCCATGCCATTTCCACCTGGCGCCTCAGTTGGACCAGCGTTCGTGCTGGACGTGCAGACCGCGTGAGACGACGCTTCATCCAGTCCCAAACATGCTCAATGGGGGACAGATCCGGAGATCTTGCTGGCCAGGGTAGTTGACTTACACCTTCTAGAGCACGTTGGGTGGCACGGGATACATGCGGACGTGCATTGTCCTGTTGGAACAGCAAGTTCCCTTGCCAGTCTAGGAATGGTAGAACGATGGGTTCGATGACGGTTTGGATGTACCGTGCACTATTCAGTGTCCCCTCGACGATCACCAGTGGTGTACGGCCAGTGTAGGAGATCGCTCCTCACACCATGATGCCGGGTGTTGGCCCTGTGTGCCTCGGTCGTATGCAGTCCTGATTGTGGCGCTCACCTGCACGGCGCCAAACACGCATACGACCATCATTGGCACCAAGGCAGAAGCGACTCTCATCGCTGAAGACGACACGTCTCCATTCGTCCCTCCATTCACGCCTGTCGCGACACCACTGGAGGCGGGCTGCACGATGTTGGGGTGTGAGCGGAAGACGGCCTAACGGTGTGCGGGACCGTAGCCCAGCTTCATGGAGACGGTTGCGAATGGTCCTCGCCGATACCACAGGAGCAACAGTGTCCCTAATTTGCTGGTAAGTGGCGGTGCGGTCCCCTACGGCACTGCGTAGGATCCTACGGTCTTGGCGTGCATCCGTGCGTCGCTGCGGTCCGGTCCCAGGTCGACGGGCACGTGCACCTTCCGCCGACCACTGGCGACAACATCGATGTACTGTGGAGACCTCACGCCCCACGTGTTGAGCAATTCGGCGGTACGTCCACCCGGCCTCCCGCATGCCCACTATACGCCCTCGCTCAAAGTCCGTCAACTGCACATACGGTTCACGTCCACGCTGTCGCGGCATGCTACCAGTGTTAAAGACTGCGATGGAGCTCCGTATGCCACGGCAAACTGGCTGACACTGACGGCGGCGGTGCACAAATGCTGCGCAGCTAGCGCCATTCGACGGCCAACACCGCTGTTCCTGGTGTGTCCGCTGTGCCGTGCGTGTGATCATTGCTTGTACAGCCCTCTCGCAGTGTCCGGAGCAAGTATGGTGGGTCTGACACACCGGTGTCAATGTGTTCTTTTTTCCATTTCCAGGAGTGTATTTTGATGCGAGAATCCAATCAGTGGAACGACACAGCAGAGTGTGCTTGCCTACACTGGCATCCTTCCACTCACAGTCCCCAAGTCTATTACCAACCAACCTGAGTTCGTATTAATGAAATGTTATACAGTTGAAGTATCTGTTTATATGTTTGTGTTCTCTTGACTGTGATATTAATTAATAAATCTCTTTCTGATACCGTAGGTCCTAGTCATTAATTTTTCGATGACACTCATTCTTATTTCCTACGATATCATTTATTTTGTTGTGGGTTTGAACGAATAAAATTCAATTTATGTCAAGGTAGCCAACTCAGGAGTGATCCACACTTGGGCCACTAGTCAGATTTCCTTGCGATATTGTTAAATGTGGCACCCCTTTTTAGTCCTTTGGCAGTTGGAGAACTCCCACCACCATAGGCTAGCTTGCAATAGTTCTCACAGTGCGCAAAGTTTAAAAGCATTTAAGTAACTTTTCACAGTAAAAGAAATCTAGATAGATGTTTGAAATCTAGATAGACAAATTAGCTTTAAGTGTCTTTATGGAATAAGACAGTTAACTGTACTTATTATCAAATATGAGGGGTGCCCAGAAAGTAATGCACCACATTTTTTTTTCTTCAACAATTCTTTAGTCGTTTGGCAGTCGGAGAACTCCCACCACCATAGGCTAGCTTGCAATTGTTCTCACAGTGCGCAAAGTTTAAAAGCATTTAAGTTACTTTTCACAGTAAAAGAAATCTAGATAGACGTTTGAAAGAATTTATAGATAGATAATTAGCTTGAACTGTATTTATGTAATAAGACAGCTGTACTTATTACCAAATATGAGGGATGCCCAGAAAGAAATAGATAATTAGCTTTAACTGTATTTATGTAATAAGACAGCTGTACTTATTACCAAATATGAGGGATGCCCAGAAAGAAATGCACCACATTTTTTCTTCAACAATTCTTTATTGAACATAATGAGAATTACAAACACGAAAGAATGGTGTTTTCTCTACACACCTTATTTTTCCATGTAATCTCCATCCCATTCTATGACCTTCCTCCAGAGAGAAACAAGGGCATGTACACCCTCTCAGTACAAATCCTCGTCCTGGTGCCGAAGCCAGTGCTTCATTGTGTGAATCACCACCTCCTTGTCCTCAAAATGCCTTCCACAAATGGAATCCTTTTTTTGTCCAAACAAGTGGAAGTCCAAGAGGGCTAGGTCAGGACTATAGGGTGGATGGAGTAACGCTGTCCAACCCTGTTTTGTGATGTGTCCACCAGTCCTCTGATTTGTGTGGGGTCGAGCATTATCATGTTGCATCTCCTGGGTTGCTGTGGCGCCAAAGTCGCCGGAAGCGCATTATGAGCTTTTTAATGTGTTGATGTTTGCTTCTGAATTAATGGTACCGCCTCTTGGCATCCATAAATGAGAATCGGACCTTCACAATCCCAGAACACAGTGATCATGACCTTACCGGCGGAAGCAGTTGCTTTGAATTTCTTATCCTATGGGGAGTGGGAATGGCGCCGTTCCGTCGACTGTCGCTTTGTTTCGGGCTCAAAATGTTTTTTTTCTGTGCGATTGGTGATCCACCATTAGACACTGTGGGACCTATCTTGTACATACTTTTGAATATGCAAGAGTGCAGATAATCGCATCCACACTTCCCTTGCTGATTGGCAGACGCAGCACCAAATGCCGAATTGTAATGGTCCGCCTCTACCAATCCATCGGTCACCGAATCTGTTGTTGTGAAGCGTACGAACACTTCGACTGAAATGTGCAGGAGCTCCATCGTGCATGAACCACATTTAGTGTCGTACTCGTAAAGGCACATCTTCTAGCAGCACAGGTATAGTATCCCGTATGAAATCATGATAACGTGCTCCATTGAGCGTAGGTGGAAGAACATGGGGCCCAATCAAGACATCACCAACAATGCCTGCCCAAACGTTCACAGAAAATCTGTGTTGATGACGTGATTGCACAATTGCGTGCGGATTCTCGTCAGCCCACACATGTTGATTGTGAAAATTTACAATTTGATCACGTTGGAATCAAGCCTCATCCGTAAAGAGAACATTTGCACTGAAATGAGGATTGACACATTGTTGGATGAACCATTCGCAGAAGTGTACCCGTGGAGGCCAATCAGCTGCTGATAGTGCCTGCACGCGCTGTACATGGTACGGAAACAACTGGTTCTCCCGTAGCACTCTCCATACAGTGACGTGGTCAACGTTACCTTGTACAGCAGCAGCTTCTCTGACGCTGACATTAGGGTTATCGTCAACTACACGAAGAATTGCCTCGTCCATTGCAGGTGTCCTCGTCGTTCTAGGTCTTCCCCAGTCGCGAATCATAGGCTGGAATGATCCGTGCTCCCCAAGACTCCGATCAATTGCTTCGAACGTCTTCCTGTCGGGACACCTTCGTTCTGGAAATCTGTCTCGATACAAACGTACTGCGCCACGGCTATTGCCCCGTGCTAATCCAAACATCAAATTGACATCTGCCAACTCCGCATTTGTAAACATTGCACTGACTGCAAAACCACGTTCGTGATGAACACTAACCTGTTAACCTGTTGATGCTACGTACCGATGTGCTTGGTGCTTAAGGGGGTACCCAGGATCTGAAGTAGGGGGGGGGGGTGGCCGGTCATACTAGTCTCAGGAAATAAGGTTCAAATGGTTCAAATGGCTCTGAGCACTATGGGACTTAACATCTGAGGTCATCAGTCCCCTAGAACTTAGAACTACTTAAACCTAACTAACCTAAGGACATCATACACATCCACGCCCGAGGCAGGATTCCAGACTGAAGCGCCCAGAACTGCTCGGCTACAACGGCCAGCTCAGGAAACAAGGACTTGAGGCAACATACAGCACTTCTTATTAAATAAAACAGTAAACCAGAGAAAAACTGCTTTTAATAAACATTTTAAATATAAGAGTGCACTTGTACAATCCGAGAAAACATGCCGCATTTCTTATTAAATAAAACAGTAAACTAGTAAAAAACTGCGAATATCTTCTGCGGGGGTGGGGGGGGGGGTGGGGGGGGTGGGGGGGGTGGGGGGGTGGGGGGGGCAGCTGTCCCCCCCCCCTGCTCCTCTGCCTCTCGCTGGGGTCGCCCATGTTGATGCTAGTATTGTAGAGCAATGAGTTGCATAGCAACACAAGCACCGAAGTCAACATTACCTTCCTTCAATTGGGCCAACTTGCGGTGAATCGAGGAAGTACAGTACATAATGACGAAACTAAAATGAGCTCTAACATGGAAATTAAGCGTTTCCGGACACATGTCGACACAACATCTTTTCTTTATGTGTGTGTGAGGAATGTTTCCTGAAAGTTTGGCCGTACCTTTTTGTAACACCCTGTATAGAGAAGGCAAGCACATGTGGCCAGAGGTTTGCTTGATCCATGGTAAAGTGTCATAGAGATGTTAAAAGAACTGAACTGGCAAATTCTTGAAGATAAATGGAAACTATCCCAGGAAAGTCTGCTGACAATGTTTCAAGAACTGGTTTTAAATGAAGACTCTAGGAATGTACTACAGCTCCCTACATAACAATTCCATAGCTATTTTGAGGACAGCTTTAGTTTAATTACAACACATGCAGAGACACTTAAACAATAATTCTTTCCCCACGCCATACATGAATGAAATGGGAAAAAGTCAGTATAGATGTGGATGTAGAGCTCATGACCAACACGAGAGAGCAAACGCCAGACCCAGTCAAACGTGGATGCAGTGCCATCTGTACAGATACCTGCAGTCATACATTCAGAACCACCAGCGTACTGCTGTGAAAATACCCGAAAAAAGTCTTTACAAAGTAAACAGATATGTCCAGCGAGGAAGAGGTTCAAATATCAACGAAGTTGGCAACAAGAGAGCGAAGCTCTTGAAGTTATGAGAACAACTGCCAAGAATTTTTTAAACAATCAAAACGAAAACCTTTCAAAAACTAATTTATTCAATTTTATTTTATATTTGAAAATAAAAGTAACACATGCTTTGGAATGTTGTAGTAGAGTTATGTCTGTATTGACTTTTACTGAAAAGTATATACTACACATTTATTTATTTATTTATTCTTTGCCCATGGACTCCAGCTGAAAATCAAGCTGAGAGTATTGGGTGTGTCATACAATATGCTATTGAGTGGTTCACACAAAAATTAATGATGAAATTATATCAGTATGGAATTAGAGGAAACTGCTATGACATACTTAAATCATACATTACAAATAGGAAACAATGTACAGAAATCAGACATACTAGTGGGGGAAATATAACAAACTACAGATCAGAATTACAAACAGTTAAACATGGTGTGCCACAAGGGTCTGTGCTTGGGCCAATACTGTTTATACTCTATGTAAATGACTTTCCTAGCTATATAAATCAGAAACTTATAATGTATGCTGATGACACAAGAATCATAAATAACATAAAACATTATTATAACATTTCTTTATATTTTACAGTTTACCTGCAATTTACATTTCAGTATTACATCATTTTGATGTAACTTTTAGGGTTGAGACAGCATAGTGTATAATATTGTAAAGGTGGAAAATTTTCAGTGATTTCATTCATTTACATCGACACTGCTTATTCATCGTGTTCTCGAAAGCACTAAATTGTACTTCTCAGAAAGTTCTACATAACAGTCAATGGCAGCATATATTTATCCTCTCCAGTTCATGCATAATCACCATTTTTCTGTTTGGTAGTTCTATAACCCACCTCTTGTGTAATGCATGTGTCGCAAAATGTCATAACCTTGAAATTTTACATATCCACAAAGACGTTTCACTGCAAAAGTGACCAAAGCTCTAGGATCGTAAACTGCAGGTCGTGGGTTCAGTTCGTGTGATGTGCTAACGTTTTTAATAATCTTAATCGAAATGAGTGTGATATTTATATTTATCGATATAATTTGGTTTTAATTATAATAATTCCTTATTTTATTTCGAATACTTACGCACATCGTTCTAATCATTGTTTGGAGTTTTGTGTTTTGCTTTTATTCTTCTTTCATTTGAAATCTTTGCTTATGTGTTTACAATTGTGATAGGTTTTATTAATCTGTCGTAAAATTTAAAATTAAAAAAAAATTACCAGGCTATCGATTAAACATAGCAAATGGATCATTCTATTTACAGTCTCTAAATGTTTTAGTAATCCTTGCCCAGAGGGGTATATGGAAAGAGGAGGGGTAACACCGTGGAGTTAAAAAAAGAAGGGCTTTGTCATTACATCACACAAATATGAAGTTGAAACCCGCCATCTTACATAGCCCAGATTATTTGGTTCATACTATTTGTACATCCATGATTCATAGCTGTGATGTGTTATTTAGTGTGTGACCAATACCAATAATAGCAATTTACAGGGCAATAAAATGATTCAATATTTTGAAAGCAATTCCAGCATTGAGGAAGACTAATAATATGGTTAAGTGAATGGCCTCAAATGCTTAGACCCCATAAAATGGATATTTTGCTTTAACATGTGTGTATGTCATTTTTTAGGCCTACCTTTCTAACAGTAGCCTATTTTGTCTTTTCCTGGAATATTTGTCATCAGTGACTCTGTCAATTTTTCCAGAATAACCAAACATATCACAATTGCAGTGTACATCTACTTCATTTTACTTTCGAATTGCATTTTAAGAGTTTTCAAAGTATGGAAGTTATTACCATGGATTGTAATATACCAGTACTTAGTTTCATGTTTTGATTTTATGTTCCATGTATTATTTGCATAATAAATTGTAATGATGTAGAAGGAATCATTTTATATTAACAGCAATTTTTTTGTAAATATGCCTCTGAGCTGATTATTCATTAGTTTTCTTTGTTTTTAATTAAAGACAGACAAATGTTAGTAATTCCTACCAATTACAATTTACACATTACAATAATAGACAGTCTTCTGCAGACTAGGGGGAACTGTCAAAGAGAAACGTTTTCAGTTTACATCCAGATTTTACTATACTGTCTGCAGGCACATTACATCATTAGGTAAATGATCAAAACTTTTGGTTGCAGCCTTGTGATCCACTGTTTATGATACAGACATCCTTAATGTGGCATGATGAAACTCTTTCTTTCTTCTAGTATTGTAATTATGTATATCAATGTCCCTACTGAAGTTCAGTGGATTTTTTAGAACAAACTAAATGATGAAATAACTATACTGTGAAGCAGTAAAACTACTACTCACATACTGAGGAGTAAGCAGGCATGACAAAAACAGTGTTCACATAAGTTTTCGACCAAAATCTTCTGCAGAAAGGAAGTGCGCGCACACACATACACATTCATACAATCATACACACAAAACTGACACACACAAAACTGACAAACACATGACTGCTGTGTCCAGCTGTTGTAGCCAGAATAAGGTTTGAAAGACAGAGGATGAGATGCTGCACCAACAATCACACAGTTACGTAACTCTGTGTTGTGTGAGGAAAAGACTGGTGATACAATGTGGCACAGATGTCGGAGTGTTTGCAGTTTCGAAGGCAGTGAAAAGCACAAGAGAGAATAAAAACAAACACCACAAAAATATTGTATATATACAAAAGAAAATATTTCTTGTACAGCTCCACTTAACGAATGAAATGCGGCTCATTCAACTTTAGATTACCATCGCATCGATTAACACATCTGCAAACGACACAAGCTGGCATTTTTGATGAAACAATTGACCAACACATCAGAGTGTTATCATGGGCAAGAATCACCAGGGCGAAACATGGAGGTATAAATGTGGTGAAGGTAATATTTTGGGTTATGTAACTTTGCAGGTATGATGTAATGACAACTCTCTTTCTTTTTTATCTCCTTGCTTTTTTTTTACCTCCATGGGTACCTCTCAATTTGCACTACTTCCTGTAAATGTGACGTCCTTTTCAAGTCACATACAATATCGACAAGTGCAGGAAGTGCTGTCGACTTTCGTTAGTGTTTGATGTGGATCTCTTTCAGATGGGTAACAGCTCACATATGTTGTTACAGCCATAACTATACTAACCGGAAGTGTCACTGGTTTGGAGAAAAGCTGGCTCCTTGTTTCACTCGCAGCAATTTACGCTGTCCTCTTAGTTTCCAGCCTAACCACACACTCACATATCAACACATTTTCCGAAATGAACAGTTAAATATTTATGACAAGAAAGAATATAAATTCTATCGATCGTCGTTTTACTAACAGCAAGTTAAGCTGTTGTCTTAAGTTCTTGCCTAAACACTCATTCGAAAATCACCAAAAATTTCGAAAAATTGCGAAATATTTGTCACACGGAAGAGTATGAATGTTATTACTGAACGTTTCGCTTGCAGCAATTTAAGTTGTCCTCTTAGGTTCTTGCTTAACCACACACTCGGAAACCGACACATTTTCGAAAACAAAAAGTCACATTTTTATTTTATCGCATATCGCAGGACATACTTGTATTACATTCATAAGAAAGCCTCAGAATGTCTTAACAACGCTACCAAAAAAAGATTAGTATGTAGCAGGATGCGAATCTACATCCTTCAGCTCATTAAACAACGTCAACTAACTCGTCCTGTGAGCTACCTGCTTTGCCCAGAGAGGAGAAGAATCATAGAGGTATAATGAGGGGAAATGGCGCTACACACGAACGCTGTCCTCCATCTTTTAGGAGCCCCTAAACATTAACGACTCCCTCTTGTTTGTAATTTCTGTCATGTGCATGCAACAGTTGTATTAGGTAATAAATGTTATAATGCTTTCGCAAATAAAGGTGTCAGGAAGCCATTTCCACACTTTTCATGTTCTTAAATGCATATTTGATACAGTAATCTGAGACATTTAGTCACGTTACTGTAACTATCCTTTTGTTATAGTTTCGGATTGTAACAAGTCTCCTTTTGCAATCCAGTTTCTTCCTTAATGTGAACTGACGAGAATGATGTTTGGTCCTTATCCTCTTCCCAAAAATATTGAAAACATATTTTACTATGTTTGGTCGTTTTCCAACTTCTCTTTCTCACAATATTCACACTCAGAGCTTTTAGAATTGTCTTGACAGGAAAACTTAAGTCCAATGACAGAAATAAAACTATAGTAAGAGTAATCAGAACAATCAAAAGTTATGTATACAACAGAAAATATCGCTTGAACAAGCACAATTACAAATGAGATGTGGTTCTCTTATACTTTATACGATAATCAGAACGGTTAATACAAATGTAAATGACGCAAGCTGGTATTTTTGATCAAAATGCTTTCGTCAAAAACCAATGTTTGGGGCAACTGGCATTATACTTCCATGAGAAGCAGTACATAAACTTCTGTAGAGTGATAGGTATTGTGGGGGAGAGGGAGTTGGGGTAGAAAGCAGTTGGGTCAGTGCTCACATCATATACTGCTCATGATGATCATCTGACATGATAGAAAACTAACGTGACAGTTGTAAAATTTCGTGATAGCTCATTATAAAGACATGTACATTTTTTTGGATGGCTATATTCATAGCAATATTTAAAACATAAATTCTTTTCACACCATGAGAAAATATAAATTCTACCTTATCACAATCACATTTTCATACAAACTCACTTCATCAAGTTTGTGCAAAACAATAAAGTTAATACACAGATTGACATAAGGCATTCAAGAATCAGAAATTAAATTTAGGAAAAGAACAATACTTAAAATCAAATTAAATGAATGGAAATAAAGCCCTTGAAATTATGGTATGGAGTTATTGAGTAAAATTATGTTGGTTTTAATGGTTTAGTGCCTCATTTTCATCACATTTTCACATGTGAGTGTCCACGAGGGACAGTATGAAACCTGGCACCCAATCCTACACCAACCACTATATGGGTGCTTTCAAATAGTCAATCCCGCCCATGGTGTCTCTTTGAGAAATAAAGTTTTATTATATTTGGAAGCAAATGAATTATGATGATAACATTTTATTATCAAATGAAGTAATGATAGTTGGTACCTATATTGTTATATGCGCTGTGCACAGGAGAACCTACATGGTTTTCTTTAGCTTCATAGCATGTGTAAACAAAACAAATAGTTTACTAGGTACCTAATTCTAAAGTGCTTCCCGATTTTCAGCCGACAAATGTTTCCATAACTAAATAAGATTATATTCTACTCTCTTAATATCTTCTACTGTTGTTAAATAGTAGACGGCTTGTATCAAAAGTACAATAAAAAGCTAATCAACCGTAAAAGGAATGAATGCTTGTAATAGTAGACCTACAAATATAAATATGGTATCCATGGAATGTCAGATCACTTAATCGGGCAGGTAGGTTAGAAAATTTAAAAAGGGAAATGGATAAGATAAAGTTAGATATAGTGGGAATTAGTGAAGTTCAGTGGCAGGAGCAACAAGACTTTTGGTCACGTGAATACAGGGTTTTAAATATAAAATCAAATAGGGGTAATGCAGGAGTAGCTTTAATAATGAATAGGAAAATAGGAGTGCAGGTAAGCTACTAGAAACAGCACAGTGAACGCATTATTGTGCCCAAGATAGAGACGAAGCCCATGCCTACTACAGTAGTACAAGTCTATATGCCAACTAGCTCTGCAGATGATGAAGAAAGTGATGAAATGTATGATGAGATAAAAGAAATTATTCAGGTAGTGAAGGGAGACGAAAATTTAATAGTCGTGGGTGACTGGAATTCGACATTAGGGAAAGGAAGAGAAGGAAATGTAGTAGGTGAATATGGATTGGGGCTAAGAAATGAAAGAGGAAGCCGCCTGGTAGAATTTTGCACAGAGCATAATTTAGTCATAGCTAACACTTGGTTCAAGAATCATGAAAGAAGGTTGTGTACATGGAAGAACCCTGGAGATACTAGAAAGTTTCAGATAGATTATATAATGGTAACACTGAGATTTAGGAACTAGGTTTTAAATTGTAAGACATTTCCGAGGGCAGATGTGGAGTCTGACCACAATCTATTGGTTATGAACTGTAGATTAAAACTGAAGAAACTGCAAAAAGGTGGGAATTTAAGGTGATGGGACCTGGATAAACTGAAAGAACCAGAGGTTGTATAGAGTTTCAGAGAGAGCATAAGGGAACAATTGACAGGAATGAGGGAAAGCAATACAGTAGAAGAAAAATGGGCAGCTTTGAGGTATGAAATAACGAAGGCAGCAGAGGATCAAGTAGGTAAAAAGACGAGGGCTAGTAGAAATCCATGGGTAACAGAGGAGATACTTAATTTAATTGATGAAAGGAGTGAGAGGTGGCATGAGCCCCCTCTCATATTTCTATCTTACTCTGAGTAATTCGGCTTTCCTCTCTAATTGCATGCGGTGAAAAGTCACTATTCCTTCACAAGCAGACTTCCCATGCAGCGTTTCTCATCACCCGGGTGGTCCGGTGATAGGCGGGTTCTGCTGAACTTGAAAGGGTTAAGCCGACGGGTGTGAGAGAGTCGAGTGGATGCTTTCCAGACGCCGACTTTGTCATAAGAGCGGGAGTGACATGCCCACAGGGGTCTGACGGAGCGCCTGGGCTAGAGATTCTGTTACTTCGCAGAAACTTAGTGAAAACACTTCCTGGCCGGCTAACAGCGAGGCGTGGGAATGACTTGTGTTCCCAGGCAGTTTTGGCGGGCAAATTCCCGCGTTTTCTGCAAAATCGTAACTGTGATTGGCTTGCTCAGGGCATAGCTCCGTGACGTAGCAAAATCGGCGCAGAAATTGGCGCCAAGAATCTCCATCGGTGGAATGGTAGTGCTTCGGCAATAGAGTGGAATTTTCCGCCGGTTTTCGAGTTGCTGATAGGAACATTTAACCACGGCCACTGTCGTGGGGGCGGGAATGTTCTGTGTTCGGCTTGTACAGGTGCTCTTGAGAGCGTCGGCTCTCGCCTTTCAGTCGGGGTAGGTTACAAGAATGAGCTCTCGCTGCTCTGGACAGCCTACCTTCCACTGGCTGTCTAATATACTTTCATTTAATTGTAACTGTTTGACGAAGTTGCTGAAGTTTCAACTACAAAGTAACTTTCCGAGTACAGTTGGTAATTGAGCGTTCTGCGTACAAGCAGTCTATGTTGTCCGTCTTGAGCAGTTTTGGCTAAAGTTGACTGTATTGGAGTTACTGTGTGACTTAGCTTGTTAAAATCAATCACTGTACCATCAGTGATTGTGTGGCGAGCCTTCTTCATCTCCCTCAGAGGCGCATTTGTATTGATAGGAAGTCTTTCGTCTGGAACAACCAGACCAGGATAATTTGTTTCGGGCTATACTCGTGACATTATCATCACGACGGGACGTCGAAGCAACCAGCCATCGCTTCCGGTACGCCAGATCGTGTCCTTGCAGTTAAGAAGACAGCTTGGTAACGTATGTCCGCAGCACCAGCAGATTAGAGAATTTGCTCTGTGACAATCAGAGCTCAGCAGAGCCCGCCTGTTCATCTTTTCTTTCGTGGTTCTGTCTTGGATGTCCATTACCTGAGTTCTCACTATTGTAGCAGCAGTTAATGTTGGGTTGGCTGGGTGTTTCTCTTAAGATTTGAGTTGCAAGGAATTGGCTCCATATACCACTTGGTCATAGACGTCACAAGCTAGATTTGTGGACAACTTCACCTTCACAGCATTTATTTGAGTATCCAATATGATGTATTGTAAATTTTTCATGTGTTTTGTTTATTATTTTGAGTTTAGTCATAAAAAATCAAATTGTTATTTTGGACAGAACTTTCATTCTGTGTATCAGTAAAGCAACCCTTTCATTTCTCACTAAATTAATGAAACTTTCCTTCATCAAATTAAATTATTGCAGGTGCCAAACTCTTTTCTACTCCATTTGCAGGGTCGATTACAGTCAGTTCGCGTTTCTTCTTAATCCATGTGCAACAGCAAAAGTCGGAGTTAGGAAAGGGGGGCTTAGAGCATCATTTCCATATGAAGATTCTAGAAGAACTTAGTGTTAAATGTAGTGCTAGCCCCGGCACCTCGCAGGAGAAAATACAAAAATGCAGTAAATGAAGCAGGCAAAAATGAATACAAACGTCTCAAAAATGAGATTGACAGGAAGTGCAAAATGGCAAAGCAGGGATGGCTAAAGTACAAATGTAAGGATGTAGAGGCTTATCTCACTAGGAGTAAGATAGATACTGCCTACAGGAAAATTAAAGAGACCTTTGGAGAAAAGAGAACCACTTGTATGAATATCAAGAGCTCAGATGGAAACCCAGTTCTAAGCAAAGAAGGGAAAGCAGAAAGGTGGAAGGAGTATATAGAGGGTCTATACAGGGGCGATGTTCTTGAGGACAATATTATGGAAATGGTAGAGGATGTAGATGAAGATGAAATGGGAGATACGATACTGCGTGAAGAGTTCGACAGAGCACTGAAAGACCTAAGTCGAAACAAGGCCCCAGTAGTAGACAACATTCCATGAGAACTACTGATAGCCTTGGGAGAGCCAGTCCTGACAAAATTCTACCATATGGTGAGCAAGATGTATGAGACAGGCGAAATTCCCTCAGGCTTCAAGAAGAATATAATAATTCTAATCCCAAAGAAAGCAGGTGTTGACAGGTGTGAAAATTACCGAACTATCAGTTTAATAAGTCACAGCTGCAAAATACTAACGCGAATTCTTTACAGACAAATGGAAAAACTGGTACAAGCCGACCTCGGGGAAGATCAGTTTGGATTCCGTAGAAATGTTGGAACACGTGAGGCAATATTGACCCTACGACTTATCTTAGAAGAAAGATTAAGGAAAGCCAAACCTATATTTCTAGCATTTGTAGACTTAGAGAAAGCTTTTGACAATGTTGACTGGAATACTCTTTCAAATTCTAAAGCTGGCAGGGGTAAAATACAGGGAGCGAAAGGCTATTTACAATTTGTACAGAAACCAGATGGCAGTTATAAGAGTCGAGGGACATGAAAGGGAAGCAGTGGCTGTGAAGGGAGTGAGACAGGGTTGTAGCCTCTCCCAGATGTTATTCAATCTGTATATTGAGCAAGCAGTAAAGGAAACAAAAGGAAAATTCGGAGTAGGTATTAAAATCCATGGAGAAGAAATAAAAACTTTGAGGTTCGCCGATGACATTGTAATTCTGTCAGAGACAGCAAAGGCCTTGTAAGAGCAGTTGAATGGAATGGACGGTGTCTTGAAAGGAGGGTACGAGATGAACATCAACAAAAGCAAAACAAGGATAATGGAATGTAGTCGAATTAAGTCTGGTGATGCTGAGGGAATAAGATTAGGAAATGAGACACTTAAAGTAGTAAAGGAGTTTTGCTATTTGGGGAGTAAAATAACTGATGATGGTTGAAATAGAGAGGATATACAATGCAGACTAGCAATGGCAAGGAAAGCATTTCTGAAGAAGAGAAATTTGTTAACATCGAGTATTGATTTAAGTGCCAGGAAGTCGTTTCTGAAAGTATTTGTATGTAGTGTAGCCATGCATAGAAGTGAAACATGGACGATAAGTAGTTTAGACAAGAACAGAACAGAAGCTTTCGAAATGTGGTGCTACAGAAGAATTCTGAAGATTAGATGGGTAGATCACATAACTAATGAGGAGATATTGAATAGAATTGGGGAGAAGAGGAGTTTGTGGCACAACTTGACTAGAAGAAGGGCTCGGTTGGTAGGACATGTTCTGAGGCATCAAGGGATCACCAATTTAGTACTGGAGTGCAGCGTGGAGGGTAAAAATCGTAGAGGGAGACCAAGAGATGAATACACTAAGCAGATTCAGAAGGATTTAGGCTGCAGTAGGTACTGGGAGATGAAGAAGCTGCATCAAACCGGTCTCAGGACTGTTGACCACAACAAGAAGAACACCTGTTAATTATTTTCTGATTGGTGATCAATAGACTCCTGTTCTAATAGAACAGGTTTTTATGACCAACTTGGACAATATTGGGGAATCACCCAGTATGTTTTGCAGTGTTTTCAACTTACGACACATAAGGTAGGGTGTGGCCAGCACACACTTTTAGATGTGATCTAAAATTGTTATTACTCATTGTGTATTTGGCTAGCGCTATCTTTCCATTGAACAGTATGCAGAATACCATTCATAACTAACTTGACAGATTTTTTTACATCCACGATGTGGGCCTCCTAATGCCCTGGACCCATAGCACTTGCTAACTCTTGTTACATGGCTGCTCTGGCGCTGACACACGTACCAAGTGACCTAAAGTAGGTCTCGTTGCTGCTCTCTGGTTTCAAAGAAGATTGTGTCTTAAAAACAAAAAACTATTCAACTGGTTAGTGAATGGTAAAGTCTTTTCTTGGTAACTGGTGATAAGTTACCACATATACTTGGGCTTAAACTGAATGATGATACCACAGAGTCTTCTTGGTCAAGTGGTCGATCCAAATACTGAGCAGCAGATGGCTCATGCAGGAAGGGTTCGAGCATGCTTTCTAATTGGGCTTCGTACTGAGGCCTGGTAATCAGCCTGGATGTTACATGCTGCTGCTGACACCGCCCTCAGACCTGAGAAATTCTGTCTTCAATTCTTGGAAAGTTCTGTGTGGCTGCCCACAAGTTTCCCACGACAGCCTAACCTCAGCCTCTAATTTACATCCAACATAGCTCAGTTTCTGGCACTCATTAAGTTACTGAGCTGAACAATTCGTTTTCCATGACTGCATGAGGTATGTTTCGGAGTATTGCCCCCAAATCTAGGCCAATCGGGATCAGCCGGCAGGGACAATAATGTTGTGGTAAGTACTCACACCCAGGTGTCAGTGTACATCGTAGGTCAGGCTGTACGATCGTTGATGAAGGAACAGGATGGCCGGCATTGTTTGGCACTGGCAGCTGGTCGCGCAGCTGGCAGGTTGATGAAATTTGTCCCTGCAGGTCAGCGGTCAGGGTGCTTACTGGGCCTGCTCCCAGGAAGACAGAAAAGTGTGGAAGATTCACAGTAGAAACTGATGATGCACTCTGACACTCAACCAGAGTTAACATCGATACACCTACACTGGCTGCAGCACCAAGTGTAGAAACCTGCCCATCGTCCAACATCTCATTCACAACGCACCAATTCTTCCAGACATTCAATTTTGATGTTAGCCAATCTACCTTCTGTGACACAGTTTAAACATTGGTAGTGAGGCCTCTACTGCTTCCGCTTGTGCTGTGGCCATTGCACTGAGGCTGCCAAGGTTGATCACCATAGAGGTTGCCAGTTCGAATACTGCTGCACATCTGACGATTTGGTGCTCATTTCAATTTGTATTACTGCCACTTGATGCTCAGGGCATAAAACTATACCTTGCATTGCTTGATGATATGTTGCTTCAGTAAACTGATCGTTAAGTTCTTTGCCTACGTAATCAAGACCTGTGTATACACAAAGTTGCCATATCCGAGACAGTACTTCGTATCTCTTCGCGCAGATTACTCATGTCTGCTTCATGATTCTATACCTGCTGACTCAGGCAGTTGAATTTCACATCAAGACGTGCGTTTAAATCCTTCAACTCTGGTGCATGTTGCTCAACACCTGCGTTCAGTTCAACCCACAAAAGATTAAATTCATCTCTTTGATTTGCAAGAGCAGTGTACAGAGTGGCAAACCTTTGACTGTGCCCTTGATTTTTGGTCATTATAGCCGCCAAAACGGAAGCACTTGAAACTGGCTGACAACACTGGCTTGTTGTTTCGAGGAAAATGTGATGGTGGTGGCTGCACTGTTATCGACATGTGGTGTTGTTTCTGGTGACTGTCTCTGTGCTGACTGGGATCACCCTAGACGTTGCTGGGCGGATGCTCTCACGGTAGGTCACAGTCCTTGCTGCTAGTTGCCATCTGGCCACATCATCTCAAAGTGTGCCCCTAGTATCGTCGATTGGTAGACCATCAGGTGGAGGTCACAGATGAGTACAACCTGACAGCTGTTCTTGTCCTACAGCTGGCATCGCGCCATGTGAGCTTGCATCATCCCTTAGTGCATACTTTGTGAAACAGTTCCTAAATAAGTGTGAGTGCTGGTGCGAAATTTCTTTTGTAGTGGCCACCAACAGATCTCCTTGAACAGAGTATCTCGGAATTACTCTTGACACCTTGCAGCCATAAAAGAAAGAAGTATGGTTCTCACTGAAGGAAAAGCGGCTTCCTGGAATCAGCCAGAGCCTTTTGGTATGGGTTGACTTTGGGGCACTGCTTCCACAACGGGAATGTGGGGGTGGTGAATGAACTGTTCTCACTGGCTAAACTGCTGTTACTAAACTTCTTGCAAGACACACATCTTCATGAAATCCTGTCCATGTTTGTCAAGGTTGTGTAGAAAGAGGGCGAAAGTCTCCCATCACTTCGTTCTAGGTACCAACACAAGTTTGGATGACCCAAAATAATAACTCTTGACTCTTCCTTAGTCTAAAACAACGGCGATGATCCCCTGCATCTGGCAAAACATGGTCAAGTAGTACCAAAGGCAATGGAGGCGCACTGCGTTTGGGGCTCTCAGCGGCAGGCTGTTGGGACTGCATGGTACCCCTCCATATAATGGCCGAAACTGACGCTCATTGTACTAGCTTTCCTGTCCTTATTTGCAACATTTCTGCTTAATCAAATACAAGCGCTATTATTGTAGCACTTCATGTGATGAAATTAGAAGTGAGCGAAATTTTAGTGAGATGACTAGCTGCTCTGACAGTTTATAATTAATGTCTTCAGTTGGATCATTAATTTCGATATTTAAGCCGTAACTTTTCAGAGAGAGGACGGCATCTGCTCTTTTGCACCTGTTTAAGAAAGGAAGTACAGCACAGTGAGTCCAGTTTGTCAAGCTCCTTTATATTTGTCACTGGACTAAAAAAATTGTAGTTATCATTGCCCTTTTTCTTTGCAGAAGCGATATCTCTTGTCTAAACTTTTTTCAGATTGGCATATGAATGTCTGTAGTCATTATTAGTGTAAGATTCGTCATAGTACATTTTCAGCAAAATCCTTAAATTATTAAAGTAAGATGTATACTTTATCCTCTGTACAATTAATCATTATGTTTATTGGTGAGGGAACGTAATTCATTAAAGATAGTAGTAATGATATGTAAAAAATCATCAAAAGCATCCTTTAGTTAGTCATTCTCCAACACAGTGCTCGATCATCTTTGTGGGAAATTTGTTATATTTGTTGGTTTTAACTATCTCACAGCCCTGGATTCTATTGTACATCATGATCTTTTCTGAACTACATAATTTTAGGAATATTCCATCATTGTCAGAGAACATATGTTTAACAGCGTTTAAAACTATATCACCTTTCCAAATGTTTGTTGTAACATTATCTACAGACATTTTGCCCTGTTGGCTTAAGTTGAGGCTGGAAAAACTGTATGGTTTGTGGGTATCCAGCAGAAAGTTACTTTTTGAAGTTCTCATCATCACGTGGTGTTAAAATTAATTCATGAGCATCTTGATGTGAAGGAAGAAGGCAGCCATTCTCATCAGCCATATGGATTGAACATAACTGTTTCCGTTTTCATCCACAAAACTTGAAATCTTCCAATCTGGCAGATGATTTTTTTCAACATTTCAGGACAGCAGAAATGACTCCATTTCTCCAAAGAGTCGCGCAGAATCCTGTTATGCATTATCTTGATGTACTCAACAGATTTTGTATCAAGTAACACACAATTATTTTCTCATACTGAAGCAAATGCTACCTCACTATCCGGTGCCACATTACATTAATGAAAACAAAAAACAGTGAAATGTATAAAGATATAAAGAAGGTTTCACGAAATATGCCATAGACATTTACAAAGTGCAACAATACCCTATTAACCACTTGTAAAATAAGTGTTGTTTACAAACAGTTTCAATACAAAACAATTTTGCGTTATATTTTCATGACAATTGAGTCCACATGTATAGAAATTAAACGTAATCCGAATATGACCATTTAAAAAAACTTAAACTGTCACCACAGACATGTAGTATAGCGTAGATGCACAATCAATAAAGAAAGTAAACAAAAAACAGAAAAATAATATCTATATGTATAGCCCTAGCATTATAAGCCAGTGAGTCACCATTATCTGTAAAGGTCTAAGGGACAATGCAAGAAATAAAAACGACTGTACCATTTTGAAGTGATTAATGACAATTTCACCATTATCAAAATTCGTGTTAGTCAAGGTGCATGACTGTTGAGTGTAACTTTACTCAAGGTGGGATGCGAGAAGGAGACCTTTGGTGTATTGTTTGGAATGTTCGCAGTGACATAATTGGGCGACCCTTGTAGTCTATTGGTAAGAAAAGTAATGGAACTGCTAGTCTGGGTCACTGTAGGTATCTACCTGACTCCTCATGAGACCTTCCTACATTATAGGTGAGCTGCTTAAACACAGTGGGAGACCACTAAAGCGTAAATGGCCTCAGCTGACACCAGTCTGTTTGCTCCAGGGATTTATTGTCACCAAACTCATTTCTGTCTGTCTGTCTGTATAGTGCAGAGTCAAGTGCAGCAGTAGGTCACAGTACGCCCTCCAAGTAAGCACAAAATGCATTTCCACTCCCGTTGCGTATATATATATATATATATATACACTCCTGGAAATTGAAATAAGAACACCGTGAATTCATTGTCCCAGGAAGGGGAAACTTTATTGACACATTCCTGGGGTCAGATACATCACATGATCACACTGACAGAACCACAGGCACATAGACACAGGCAACAGAGCATGCACAATGTCGGCACTAGTACAGTGTATATCCACCTTTCGCAGCAATGCAGGCTGCTATTCTCCCATGGAGACGATCGTAGAGATGCTGGGTGTAGTCCTGTGGAACGGCTTGCCATGCCATTTCCACCTGGCGCCTCAGTTGGACCAGCGTTCGTGCTGGACGTGCAGACCGCGTGAGACGACGCTTCATCCAGTCCCAAACATGCTCAATGGGGGATAGATCCGGAGATCTTGCTAGCCAGGGTAGTTGACTTACACCTTCTAGAGCACGTTGGGTGGCACGGGATACATGCGGACGTGCATTGTCCTGTTGGAACAGCAAGTTCCCTTGCCGGTCTAGGAATGGTAGAACGATGGGTTCGATGACGGTTTGGATGTACCGTGCACTATTCAGTGTCCCCTCGACGATCACCAGTGGTGTACGGCCAGTGTAGGAGATCGCTCCCCACACCATGATGCCGGGTGTTGGCCCTGTGTGCCTCGGTCGTATGCAGTCCTGATTATGGCGCTCACCTGCACGGCGCCAAACACGCATACGACCATCATTGGCACCAAGGCAGAAGCGACTCTCATCGCTGAAGACGACATGTCTCCATTCGTCCCTCCATTCACGCCTGTCGCGACACCACTGGAGGTGGGCTGCACGATGTTGGGGCGTGAGCGGAAGACGGCCTAACGGTGTGCGGGACCGTAGCCCAGCTTCATGGAGACGGTTGCGAATGGTCCTCGCCGATACCCCAGGAGCAACAGTGTCCCTAATTTGCTGGGAAGTGGCGGTGCGGTCCCCTACGGCACTGCGTAGGATCCTACGGTCTTGGCGTGCATCTGTGCGTCGCTGCGGTCCGGTCCCAGGTCGACGGGCACGTGCACCTTCCGCCGACCACTGGCGACAACATCGATGTACTGTGGAGACCTCACGCCCCACGTGTTGAGCAATTCGGCGGTACGTCCACCCGGCCTCCCGCATGCCCACTATACGCCCTCGCTCAAAGTCCGTCAACTGCACATACGGTTCACGTCCACGCTGTCGCGGCATGCTACCAGTGTTAAAGACTGCGATGGAGCTCCGTATGCCACGGCAAACTGGCTGACACTGACGGCGGCGGTGCACAAATGCTGCGCAGCTAGCGCCATTCGACGGCCAACACCGCGGTTCCTGGTGTGTCTGCTGTGCCGTGCGTGTGATCATTGCTTGTACAGCCCTCTCGCAGTGTCCGGAGCAAGTATGGTGGGTCTGACACACCGGTGTCAATGTGTTCTTTTTTCCATTTCCAGGAGTGTATATATATATATATCCCAAATTATAAGTGTGTATGGAGTGTGGTTTCTTATTTCTTTTGTTGAACAAAAAGGTGTTTGCCACCCAACAGATACAGTTTCATGTCTGTTGCAGACATGTTTTGCTACAGGCACTAGCCGTGTTGCATTTGGTAAAAGCTGAACGTGAATACAACTTAGCAATGTCGCTCATATACACACAACAGTTCATCGTGTGGCGAGTGCAACTATCTCGCGGCATTTCTACAGACTGATAGCACCAGACATGCCATAAAATTTCGTCACGACTTTCTCTTTGTAGCCTGAATCGGTTTCTTATGGTTCACTGTTCTCTTTCTGGCTTAAGTGAATTCCGTCCAACATCAGCACATCACTACCCTCTCCACAGGTCAAATAAATTTACGTTGAATTGTGTAATTTCACTGCAGTTTACCTGAGCATTCTATTCATGTACTTGCATTTAGTAATGCTTAATGTCAGTGAAGGCTGTTGTCAGATGAATATTGCGAACCAATAATTCCTGAATACATATATTTTTTCTGTTGAAACTGCTGTTGATTTTTCTGTCTCCACTATCTTATTCAGTCTCCACACTAAATCAAATATCCCCCAAAAGTATGAACGTTTTGATAGCTTACATGATCACAGACTATACAGATAATCATTATTAAAATCCTGGTAGCCTGTTGACTTTTATTGCTTCTGTAAATTGGCGAAAGTTGATTTCCTATTAACTGTCTGATGTGGGAACACTGTCAACACCCAGTGAGGGAGAGCTGCACATTTTTCTATGACGACTTGGCTATGCTTTCTGTGAGTGTACTTTCATGAGAGAGCCCAGATACTTGAAAGAGGAAATCATTTAGATTTCACAATATGTGGTGAATGAGAAAACCCATACTGCACATAAAAACAGAAGAGATGAACCCGTTTTCATTAAAGAAGTCAGCAGTAGGGGGACAAGGCCATTTGTGGTGCTTTTTGTTAGTGCAGGTTGCCTACATCAGGGGCAGGTACTCACTCAGGTATTCAAACCTATCGTTCTGTATTTGCTTTTCCATGTTAACCTATTGGTCTGCTAAGTGATTTTCCATGTCAACCTATTGTTCTCCTTTAATTGACAGTTACTTAACCTATTGTTCTGCTAAGTGCTTTTCCATGTCACTGCACTTAACATATTGTTCCCCAGCCCCTCTGCCTCCCCCAACTAACGTGCACAAGGCACAGCCTCATCCAAGATGGCGGCCACGACGTCACTTGATGATGGAAGTGCCACACCCCCCTGGCTGCAAGTTTGAATTTTGGCGAGAAAAAAGGGCAGTTTGGCTACCTCCGCTAACCTAAGTCATCTGACCGCCACCTCTATCTAGGAATTGGCGGGAAAAAGACTCAGTTGATCGATCATTTGTAGGGAATTCGATTGCACTGTGTGGAATATTGTTTAAACAATTTAGACAAAGTATGGAATATGGAGATGCTATATTGTTTATTTATTAAAAAAATCACTTTGTGGAGGTTGGACTTCTCTTGCTCATAATTCTCGACAGTTTGGAAGCATGTAGGTCTTGCAAGAAGTAATTACATGGGGCAAACATGCTGCATAACCTAATGTTAGGCACTGTACTCGGGGTGTCTTAACCTAATGTTTGGGCCTTTGTCGGCACTTAACCTATTGTTCTGCTAAGTGGTTTTCCGTGTCACCGCACTTAAACTGTTGTATCGCCTTTGATACCAAATTAAGTAATCAGTTATGTCCTCCCACCATTTTCCGGAACACTTTTCGAATTTCATATGCTTTTCAATGCTATTTCTGGCGCATTCTCCTTTGTCACCCACCCCTTTAAACTATTGTACTGCGTTTTACATAAAAATTATGCAAATGAGCGTAGTGTTCTGCACATAACCTGCTCTTCTACTCCAAGTCACCCATTCATGCACTCCCTCCCATTAAGTACTGGTAACACCACATTGATGTAAAAAAAATATACAAATTAATTAAATCGGTATTCTTCACATGTATGGAGTAGTGTTTCTTAATTCGCAACATCCTATTGGTTGGTGAAATCGATGGAACATAGTTTAAACAAAAGATTGCTAATAAAAAACACATCTCGCCACTCGACGCCCGACGCCGCCGCCGCCGCCCCCGCTGCAGCCGCAGCCGCCGCCGCGAGCCACCGCCAGTCACAAGCCAGCGCGAGCCATCACTCTCACACAGCTGCAGGTGAAAGTTGGGTCTATTTTCTTGTATACAGTCAGAATTCTTCGAGTGTTATACTGATGTCACAGAACTCCAAGGCTCGCTCATACAGCTCTCGTATGCGAGAGACCTCTCGGCAGCACTTGTCTTTACCGTTGATGACAGAGTAGCACAGGGCGCATTGTTCCTAGCGAGACATTAGAGACGTCTCTAACCGTGGTTAACCGCCTAGCGTGACACGCAACACCGCGAAGTGCTATCGCATAGCTGCGAACCCTTGCAAGCGCATTTAACAACATTCTCAATCTTATACTGATGTCACATGACTATGTAAAAAATAAGAGCCAAGTCGACCTCGCTGAAATTGCATAGTGTCCCAGAAATTGTTAATGTTCGCTTTCTTGATGACGAAAATAGCGTGGAATAACGCCGAACGTAGTCCTCCTCACGCACCTAACGTGGTACTCGGTCCATCATGTGTTACCCTTCCTGCTTTCAACACACACAACCGTTCCCTCATCTGTGTAGAGGCTCCTATATCCCAGCACAAAGGATGTGAATGAATCAAGCATTATGATTGGCTCTTATCGAATTTACCCACTGAGTTACTGATGCCGCCAGTATCGAAACACTGTCCGGCAATTTTTTTTCTTTCTGCAGATGAGACTTTCAGCAGTTATTTTACACATATCGCCATATTGCACTGGCAATTAAATCTTACAAACTACCATACATATAGTAAAATACGGAAAGACTCCTACTCAATTACTCTGCTCCCCCTCCAAGGACAGGAGCTTGTATATTAGTGCATGAAACTGATCTCCAACCCAGCGATATATCACCGTGTACCATGTTGATGTAGTAAACATGCAATTCGAATTCTGTCCCAAACAAAATCAACCCTTTTACATCATTCGTACATATACCGTGAAGACGGACAGTACCGTATGTATAGCCCCCACAGCACTAGATATTTTCCCGCAGCCGACGATCACGAGTCATCCACCCCCTACGCGCGAACAGAGCACTCTCAGAGGACCGAAGTCACTCTCAGAACTGTTCTACCAATTCGGGATCGTTTCCCCTTGGCACAAACACGTTAATGTTTCTGCTCCAAACCTGCTTCCTTGATTGCTCACTTTTCTACACACATCTCCAGTTTTCGGGATTACAAGAGCACACGTATTTTCGCATGGTTCGCCACAATATTATACCATTTTCGCGGTACTTCTCGATATCAAGCACTAGGCAGCATCCTACTGATCGCTCACGCAACATAATTCCGAAGATATGAATGAGGTGGTTCTATACAAACCCAAAACTTTAGCTAGGTGGATTATACTGTAGACCACTGAGTAACTAGAAACAAACAGATGAAAACTAATATTTCCACCCAAGAATACCGATCCTGGTGATGTAACTAATTCTAAATCATCCCTATAATTTACAAGGTCAACTAAGGTGCTTCTCATGTCTAGAGAACCGGCAACTGTGTCTTCCATATGCTAGATGCACACCCCACGATCGATCTTCTCTCAACTAAATCAAGGTGTGAAATATGCAGAAGCAGTCAACCAAACAATTTACATAGGAGGGAATAATGGTTCAGCACAAATGCACATCCACACACAATCTTTTCAAATTTCCACTTGATCACGAAAGCCGCCCAAAACATACTAATTATTAGTTCGCTATTCGATCGTCTAGAGGACGGCAAAGTTAACTCAGATGCATTCCTACGCTGCAACAGACCTTTGCATTCAGACAGCTGCTGCCATTAACGGGAAACATGAATCATTCACACACAGGTCACCGGCGCTGCAGGCTGAGCATGCATAGGTAGAATCAATCATCCTAAGAAATCGGTCACATATATATTTTATCCCTGTACTTACAACTAAATGTTACGATCGCAGTCCAACTGAACGGCATTCGACAATGAGCGAAGTATTGGAAATACACTCTGCCTAAGGCTGTGGCTCTGGAAATGGAAATACCTGCAACTTCCTTACGACTGGACATAGTCATTTCCTTTACACATGTCGAAACATAAACACATCCATTATAAGCCTGATGCTCAAATGCTAACATATCACGAGCCCCCCACTACTACTAAGTATAATACTTGACCAATAAATGATTCCACACGATGCAAAATAATACTGACCGAAAATCAACGATGGGTGGGCATGTCTCTTAGGTTATCCTTGTGAGTGGTACCACTGTGTCTTAGAAAGAGAGATGTAATCGGCATCGGCCAGATGTTAAAAAAAAAAAACAGATCGCAACAACTACTGTATATTGCTGCCACAAGCGGTCCTGGTTCTACAGATGTACACAAGTATCCATGTTAAAAGCTATACCTGGTTTACAAATCGAGGTACAACATTACCTCTGAATGAGGTGGTTTTTTCCAGACAAATACCATGATGGTGATCGTAGGAATTGTATTATGAGACCAACACGTAGCCCACGATGCAATCTCGTGATAAAATTACCGCATTTTAAAAGTGATTCAGCTAAGAAACGTGGTATGTAAGCGATATTTGCGACTCCCTCACACCACCCCAGCTAGATAATTCTATAGTATTTGTAATGCATTCTGTCTCGATACCATATCAGAGGTTCCGTGATATATCCACTGAATTATAGGCGATGATTGATTGAGAAGGAACACAAACAGTAGTAGTAGACGATGTGCTGATTGAGGTCATAAGAAAATGTACACTAGCTTCTCAGATCTCTAGTGTTACGGTATCCGCTAGAAATGATGTCTGGTATTTTGAAACAGGTCTTTCCACTCAAGTACGTACCTGCGTTGGATCCTATTGACAATTCCTTTAATGATTACAACCACTACTCAATCATATTTCCGGCACTCTCATATCTTGAAACGAGGCAACTTTCCCTAGCCTAGCAGCTACAGTAAAATTCCAACGTGGTTTTATAGTCACCCCCTACGCACCTTGCAACTGATCTCATTTCTACAGCTTTCCGTAAGTGATCATTCCAATTTAAGTTGGAACTGCGCAGAAATCGGAGAAAGACGTATCCACCACCTCTTGCAACCTGTGTAGAAACAGAACGACCTGAGTTAGTGCAACAGAACCGTGTTTTGACCATTCAGCGGAAATGTGTGCAATGTGGTATGTATCCAAACTAGATACAGCTACTACAATCCGAAGCAGATCCATGTCCATTCAAGGCAATCAGCCCAACATGCTATCATCGTTATTCTCTACCCCTCAACAGAGAAAAATTACAAACTATAAAAGGTCCACTAACTTCATCCGATATAGAAATCACCTAGGCACCGACGCTGGCGCAGTGGCGCTAAGCCTCAATGCGGTCCATCGTGGAGAAAGGGATTTCGCAATGCTCCCTATAATAGCGCAGCGTGCAGCCCTCCAAGCATTCCTAACGGTATACCCCCTCCCTCATCGAATTTACACATCAAACTGCTGCTGCTACTGCTGCCTGTGTGACAAGATCCTAATATATATATACAGGTACTGCAGAGGCCACTTCAAAGTTTGATCACCTATACTCTAGGCGAATGATCTTATCCCACAGACTATACTAAGTCGCAAGAGACGCTTGCTCTGGTACTATTTAGTTGTTTGAACCACTGTTTTCTAACTCACTTTTGTACAATGCCAAACATTTCGTTTTTCTGTCAAGACTTCAGCTCCTGTGCCAGGTTCTAAACTGACATTAAGAAGTTCTGATCGATGGCCTTTCGCAGGAAACTAGACGTTGCATGGTGTAAATCATGTTCTTATGGCAGATACCATAAGCCATGGATCAAAAGACTGTTACGACGTAAGGAAACCGGAAGAGTCTGCTCGTGTTGTGCAGAGTCTCCAAACTACAGTCCGAAGGTGATTCATGAGCTCTACATTTAGAGTCGTCTCTCACACTGACGGAATAGCTGATAACTCTACGTTGCATTTCGACTGATTCTTCATATTGCAGTCACGTATGCAAGCACTGTTTCGCTGCTAGCAACCCTCGGAAGATGTCACCCATCCACAAAACTCATTCCCCAACTCAGACAAGCGCTGTCAGTCAGTCAGTCAGTACTGTAATAATAAGCATCACAGTTGATAGCACAAACAAGTTTAGCAATTTTACAGTAACTTCAACACTGACCAATGATGTGACAGTACGTTTCCCCAGTTTCAGTATCATAGGTAAACCACCCCTTCTCCACTTTGCGAGTATCATTGCGAACGTGGATAGATGACTGTGCAGTACCTCCATTCAGTGTTGATTCTCGAACACATAAATCATCAAAGTATACCAGACAGTGCTCCACACATTTCTAATACCTCGAGCATAGTGATTAATTTACGATCTATCTCTATGTGTATGGGAGTCAAAGAGCATTCTCGCTGTCTTAGGGTAAAATTAGAGAGTGAAAGACCCTCCTCACACTGTCATTGACCAACCCGCCATGCAGCACCGTTACCGAATTAATATGCAACCGCCCAGAAGAAGATCGCAACACTCTACGTCTCCTGGATGAATGGAGCTTTCCGATTCCTCACCCATCCAAGTGCAAGAGATTTCTTGAGATGCGCCCATTCGAGGAGCTTAGCACTCCTTATCGATGTATAGGAAAAGATTTCAAAGATGTAAAAGCAGACGATTAAGAAGAACAATAAACGACTGATTTTTATGCATGATGGAGATCCAGACGGCTGGAGGTCAAGGTATTTTTACGTAAATGAACCAAGCTATCAACACTTAAGTATTGTTCTAGAGTCTAGGATCGGTACCTGGAAGGTATCGGTAAGAGAGACATAAATACACCCATCCCTGAGGCTACAACGTTCTGCACTTAAAACGAGCTATAATGTTAGATCGCCTGCATTTCTAACCTATCAGTCGTAGGGAATGTAGCGTTGTTAATATTCCAATGTAAGAAACATATTTCAAGCGCATGATACACATCTTTCTTCCTGGTAAACTATGTTATCGAACAGTAAAACGAAAAAACTACTTCCGTAAAGCATTTGCTCTACATGATACGAGCACAATATACCTTTCCAGAGACATATAGTGTCCAATGTTCACATTTGACCACGGTTCAGAAATTAAACGATGCCTACATCAGACCTATATAAAATGATCGTTAGTAGCAAGGGATACCTCCTACAAGGAAACAGATAAACGCATAGCAGAGCATCTGACATATGAAAATTGCAAGTCATTCTGTCACAAACTCTGTAAACAGAACATCTGTCAGGCAAATGTGTACACGGGGTTTGTCGCGCCTCACAAGCTCCCATCGCTAACTTAGTTATGATGCTGATGTCTCGATTTTACACACAAGATGCGACAAGGGGGATGGAGTACATCGCGTAAATCAAAGTTCGTTTAGATGAATGTGTCAAGTTTCATCACACATGAGATGGAAGTCCTCTGCTGTCCGACTGGTTTACCATTAACGATCCCAAGTAGACTGTGCTTTAAACCACATACAGAACACATAGCTGTATACGAGTCACGCGATTGATGCATCTGGACAGAACACTGGAAAAACTGACCTGCAGCAACTTCTCCTTCTCGAGAATGCATCAGTCAACTATTAAATCGTACCTCGTTACAGCTCCAGCTCAATAGATCACCCTGTCCACTCTCTGTTATCCTTTAATGCAGATGCAAGTAAGTTTAGAGGTGAATGGTTCTCTGTCCTCCTAAAAAGCATCAAATCAGTAGTCAACTCACTTATATCACTGTTACCTCATTAGACATACGGTATAATGCTGCGTCGACGGAAAAAAATTGACTGCCTCCCTGATTCCCTTCGTTTCGATGTCGACATATTCACGGATTCCTCTTGTTGCCGCATACTTGTTCCCACGTACAAATTGTTTGGCGCGAACCAGAAGTACTTCCTCAATTTCCCCGCATTTCGGTGTATATTCGGTCAATTTATACCTATTCCCTCATCATTTTTCGCAATTATATCGATTTTATGTCAGATCTATCCATGAGATCATGACATAACCTCTCGTTCTGTGTTCTAAAATTGCCTGTAAATGTAGCACAGCTGCCAACACCTAGCCAAAATGCACTGATTGAAGGTGTAATGCAGCACTGTACTCGACTGTATACAGTTACCTGCACATTCGGAGATTGCTCTGTTTTCTGTATTCGGTGAGTAAATTGAATACGATCCAATCATAATGCTCGATTCATTCACATCCTTTGTGCTGGGATATAGGAGCCTCTACATAGCAGAGGGAACGTTTGTGTGTGTTGAAAGTACGAAGGGTAACACATGATGGACTGGGTACCACGTTAGGTCCGCGCGGAAGACTGCATTCGGCGTTATTCCACGCTATTTTCGTAAACAGGTTTTGTTATGGCAAGAATTTCCATGCTTCCAAGCTGAGACATCAAGAAACCAAGCGTTAACTATTTCTGGAACACTATGCAATTTCAGCGATGTCGACTTGGCTCTTATTTTTTACATAGTCATGTGACATCAATATAATATTGGGAACATTGTTAGAAGCGCTTGCGAGGGTTTGTAGCTACGCGTGCGTATTTCGCGGTGTTACATTAGTCACGCTGAGCGGTTAAGCACGGTTAGAGACGTCTCTAATGTCGCGATAGGAACAAAGCGCCCTGTGCTACTCTGTCATCAATGGTAAAGACAAGTGCTACCGAGAGGTCTCTCGCATATGAGAGCTGCGTGAGCGCGCCTTGGAGTTCTGTGACATCAGTATAACACTCGAAGAATTCTGACTGTATACAAGAAAATAAACCCAACTTCCACCAGCAGCTGTGTGAGAGCGATGGCTCGCGCTAGCTTGTGATTGGCGGTGAGTCGCGGCGGCGACTGCGGCTGCAGTGGGGGCGACGGCGGCGGCGTCGGGCGTCGAGTGGCGGGATGTGTTTTTTATTAGCAATCTTTTGTTTAAACTATGTTCCATCGATTTTACCGACTAATAGGATGTTGCGAATTAACAAAACTACTCCATACATGTGAAGAATACTGATTTAATTGATTTGCGTAATATTTTTTATATCAATGTGGTGTTGGCGGTACAGTAGTTAATGGGAGGGGGAGTGCATGAGTGGGGGACTTGGAGCAGAAGAGTAGGTTATGTGCAGAACACTACGCTCATTTGCATAATTTTTATGTAAAACGGAGTACAATAGTTTAAAAGGGTGGGTGACAAAGAAGAATGCGTCAGAAATAGCATTGAAAAGCATATGAAATTAGAAAAGTGTTCCGGAAAATGGTGGGAGGACATAACTGATTACTTAATTTGGTATCAAAGGCGATACAACAGTTTAAGTGCGGTGACACGGAAAACCACTTAGCAGAACAATAGGTTAAGTGCCGACAAAGGCCCAAACATTAGGTTAAGACATCCCAAGTACAGAGCCTAACATTAGGTTATGCAACATGTTTGCCCCATGTAATTACTTCTTGCAAGACCTACATGCTTCCAAACTGTCGAGAATTATGAGCAAGAGAAATCCAACATCCACAAAGTGATTTTTTTATAAATAAACAATGTACCATCTCCATATTCCATACATTGCCTAAATTGTTTAAACAATATTCCACACAGTGCAATCGAATTCCCTACAAATGATCGATCAACTGAGTCTTCTTCCCGCCAATTCCTAGATAGAGGTGGCGGTCAGATGTATTAGGTTAGTGGAGGTAGCCAAACTGCCCTTTTTTCCCGCCAAAATTCAAACTTGCAGCCAGGCGGGTGTGGCACTTGCGTCATCAACTGACATCACGACCGCCATCTTGGATGAGGCCGTGTGCTGTAAACATTAGTACACATTAGTGCACATTAGTACATGTCAGTGCACATTAGCCTGACAACATGGGTTGGTAAGGGGACGTGACGGTCGGTTGAGGATCGTTGTGGAGACTTTAACTATTTCATTCCAAGTCTGGGCGGGCATGGTACTCGCGAAAATCTGACAAAATTTGAGTTTCCTACCTGGGAGGGAGGCATGGCAGGGGGGCATGGCACTTTCCCATGAGAGAGGTTAATTAACTGATTAATTTATTTAGATATCAATGTGAACTTCCTGCCATTTTATTAGGTTAGAAGGGTTGCATTGTCCTGCCGGAGTTTGAACTTCCCACCAGAGAGGTTAATTAATTGCTCAATTTAATTAAGTAAATCAAATTGATAAGAGTGAGAGGGGGGCCTATTCTAATAACTCAGAACTGAAAGTGTACCTGAAGCAGCAAGGGTTTAGGAGGTTGGAGGAGGGGGAGGGGGGAGGGTATAATAGGTTAAGTGCCTGTCAATCCAAAGAAAATTGGGGTGACATGGAAAAGCACTTAACAGAACAATAGGTTAACTCAGACCTGAAAGTGTACCTGTAGCAGTGAGGGGGGAGGGGGTTTGGGAGAGGGGGAGGGGGTGAGCGGATCATAGGTTAAGTGCCTGTCAATCAAAGGAGAACAATAGGATTTCATCTGAGTGCATACCTGCCCCTGATGTAGGCAACCCAGACTAACAAAATGCATCAGCATCCCCTTCCTAAGGGGGGAGGGGAGAGGGAATGGGTGGGGGACAATAGGTTAAGTGCAGAGACATGGGAAAGCACTTAGAAGAACAATAGGTTAAGTACATGTCAATCAAAGGAAAATAGTAGGTTGACGTGGAAAAGCACTTAACAGAACAATAGGTTTGCCCATGAGTGCCTACCTGCCCCTGATGTAGGCAACCCGCACTAACAAAATTCACCACAAACGGCCTTGTCCCCATACTGCCAGCTGTACTGAAGGAGAAAGATAGTGGTTCTTATGTTATTTGGTTCTTAAAAAGAAAATAAACATAGTGGATAAGGTAAAAGGCTCTATGAAGGGACTTTTAAATATTTTTGATGTTTTGTATATACTTTCTTTTGCAAAAGATTGCCGATCTTTTGAATCGTTTTATGGCAATTTTCCTAGAGTTTCACTTTACTTTTAAAATAATTATTCACACAGCAGGAGACTTTCACAAAACATTGTTTATGTTGTACGAAACTAGAATAAAAAGATCACACAGAGAGAAAAAGGAAGAACCTGACCCCTAAAGAAATTCAAGACTATGATAAATCGTTCACTAGCCGCATGCCATAGCTGGACCACGAAGTTTTTCTGGAGATTTTTCACTTTGGCGTACTACAAAGCCATTCCGGAAAACCACTGCAGGATAATATACTAAAACAGATACTTGGCAGGTATGATAAACTGCAGGGAAAAGCCTAAACAATAGCAGTGCTTATATCTTCTTTCCTACAACAAAACCATAGCAACAGCTAATCTGACACATTTGTCATAGATAACCAAAATGCCCCTGTATTTACCTCTTCACAGTTTTAAACAAAATATATTCCAAAAATCGAATACAAATTGTTAAGGTGCCTATGGATCAAGTGTACAATTTCCATAATACTTTAGAACAAAATTTTTCTGTACTACCAAAGCAATGATTTTCAAAAACTGCAGGGCACTTGCAGGAAAACTTAACACTATAACACAGACTCGTGATTTTGGGGGAAATGTATGTCAACGCAAAAAAATTTCTCTTGTGTGCATCTGAGGCTAGGTGTGAATGATCGATTCTTCTGTCATTTGACTATCATTCAGCCAATCAGCATGCAGTGATATTTTGTAAACTGGTAGTTCACATGCATTAACATTTTATCATTTATTGACAACTTACACAGATAGGAATTTGGAAATAGTGGCAAGTGTTTAAACCCTACATTTAAAATAATGACAGAAGAAACAACAGCAAAAATGTTAGGTGCATCCAGTATTAAATGCAAGTCAAATGAAAGATGAATGTAATGAAATTTCACAGGAGAGCTTCTGTGAAGCTTGGAAGGTAGGAGATGAGGTACTGGCTGATGTAAAGCTGTGAAGAACAGGCGTGAGTAGTGTTAGGGTAGCTGAGATAGTAGAGCACTTGCATGTGAAAGACAAAGTCCCGAGTTCGAGTCTCGTCCTGACACACGCTTTTAAGCTGCCAGGAAGTTTCATGTATTTAATAGTTCATATGAAGAATCGACATTAACCTTTCAAAATTTTGGGACTCCAACAGAATGTTGGGCAACCACTTTCATATGATACTTCCTATTATTTCATCTCATATTACATACCAAAATGTTCTTTGAGATAGTATTTCAAGCACAGAAAGGCTTTTAGCTACCACAAGTTAAGAAGACACACAAAAACAACAATTCCCATTTTGAAAAGTGAGATTTTATTTCAAATTTGTTACAAATGTTGCTAAAGTCGTTCCGTAACAGACATTATCGCTGCTGTTTTCCATTGTTTCAACAAAACGCAGTTCCACTGAGCTATGGACTGAAGCTAATGACCTTAGTCCAATTTGGTACAGGTTCAACACACATCAGAGATATGCTAGGATGGGTCACTTGAGTGATATGTAAGCACTCTCCTATGTAGACTTAGTGCATAAAATACCAATAACTTGAAGGATATCACCTGCTTTCCCCACGACTGAACCCAATGTGATCATTCCATTTTACATCCCTACGAAGTGTGAAGTGTTCAACTCAGATATTTGTATGAATTGGTCCATTCCAAGTGTGCCTCACTGATGTTGTGGTTATAGGATACTATGTCTTTTTCAAATTAGTTATACACTTTTGTCCATTAAAATTGCTATACCACGAAGATGATGTGCTATAGGCGCGAAATTTAATCGACTGGAAGAAGATGCTGTGATATGCAAATGATTATCTTTTCAGAGCATTCACACAAGGTTGGCGCCGGTGGCGACACCTATAACGTGCTGACATGAGGAAAGTTTCCAACCGATTTCTCATACACAAACAGTAGTTGACCGGCGTTGCCTGGTGAAACGTTGTTGTGATGCCTCGTGTAAGGAGGAGAAATGCGTACCATCGTGTTTCCCACTTTGATAAAGGTCGTATTCTATTCGTGCAGCCACGTCTCGATCCCTGAGTCAACAGATGGGGACGTTTGCAAGGCAACAACCAACTGCACGAACAGTTCGACGACGTTTGCAGCAGCATGGACTATCAGCTTGGAGACCATGGCTGCAGTTACCCTTGATGCTGCATCGCAGACATGAGCGCATGCGATGGTGTACTCAACGACGAACCTGGATGCACGAATGGCAAAATGTCATTTTTTCGGATGAATCTAGTTTCTGTTTACAGCGTCATGATGGTCGCATCCATGTTTGGTGACATCGCGGTAAACGCACATTGAAAGCGTGTATTTGTCACTGCCATACTGGCGTATCACCCAACGTTATGGTATGGGGTGTCATTGGTTACACGTCACGGTCACCTCTTGTTCGCATTGACGGCACTTTGAACAGTGGACGTTACATTTTAGATGTGTTAAGACCCATGGCTCTACCCTTCATTCGATGCCCGCAAAACCCTACATTTCAAGAGGATAACGCACGACCGCATGTTGCAGGTCGTGTACGGGCCTTTCTGGATACAGAAAATGTTCGACTGCTGCCCTGGCCAGCACATTCTCCAGCTCTATCTCCAATTGAAAACGTCTGGTCAATGGTGGCTGAGAAACTGGCTTGTCACAATACACCAGTCACTACTCTTGATGAACTGTAGTATCGTGTTGAAGCTGCATTGGCAGCTGTACCTGTACATGCCATCCAAGCTCTGTTTGACTCAATGGCCAGGCGTATCAAGGCCGTTATTACGGCCAGAGGTGGATGTTCTGGGTACTGATTTCTCAGGATCGATGCACCCAAATTGCGTGAAAATGTAACCACAAGTCAGTTCGAGTACAATCTATTTGTACAATGAATACCCATTTATCATTTGCATTTCTTCTTGGTGTGGCAATTTTAATGGCGAGTAGTGTGCATGTGTTGATGATTATCCATCCAGGGTAACTCGCTGCATCCTCTTTACCAAAATATCTTCAGTCCACGCACAAACTTTTCTTGATATTCCAAATGATCATAATTTTGATAATAAGCAGAGGTGTGGTACCGAATCAAATGCTTTTTGGAAATCGGGAAATACTGCACTACCTGACTGCCTTGACCGAAGGCTTTCAGTATGTCATGGGAGAAAAGTGCAAGCTGGGTTTCACATGCTCTTTCCCATGGAGGAGGTAATTCTATTCGAGATCCCTCATTATGTTTGAGCTAATAATAAGTTCTAAGATTCAAAACAAATTGATGTCAAAGATGTGGTAGTTTTGTAGGTCACATCTGCTACCCTTCTTGCAGATGAGTGTGACCCGAGCTTTCTTCCAACTTCTGAGTGTGTTTTTTTGTTTGCAGAATCTACATTAGATTATAGTTACTAGAGGGGCTAGGTAAGCCACAAATTCCGTGTGGAATCTGATAGAGATTATTATTATTATTTATTGACTGTTCATTTTATGATATGAACTTTGTCATGTGTCGATACAGAAAAAATTAATGAAAGCTTCTTACATAATAGTGTCTGTGAACAAATCTGAAAAACAGATACATAAACCAAACAAATTAAATTTTCATGACATAAACTTGTAGCAGTATAGTAAACATATATATATATATATATATATATATATATATATATATATATATGTGTGTGTGTGTGTGTGTGTGTGTGTGTGTGTGTGTGTGTGTGTGTGTGTGTGTGTGTATATACACACACACACACACACACACACACACACACACACACACACACACACAGTCACATATATATGTGTGTGTTTCTGTGTGTGTATATACAACATATAATCATACACACCCACCCACACACACACACACCCACACACACACACACACACACACACACACACACACACACACATATATATATATATATATACAACATATAATCACACACACACACACGTGTATATATATATATGTGTGTGTGTGTGTGTGTGTGTGTGTGTGTGATTATATGTTGTACATATATATATATATATATATATATATATATATATATATATATGTGTGTGTGTGTGTGTGTGTGTGTGTGTGTGTGTGTGATTGATAGAAACAACTAGTTATTTAATACTCTTTATTGACAGATTAATTATTTTTTTTACTTTTTATGTGTACATAAAAATAAGTAAATTATACTGACCACTATACCATGTGGTTGACACTACCTTAAGCAGCACTTGATAAAAGCACTGCTAACTATGAACAACCAATTTCTGTATGTCTCAGTGCATCATTCAGTCCATATATCCAGGGCCACAGGGCTGCATGTACCTTGCATTATGCAGTAGGGATACTGAAATTCTAAAAATTAAAGTATACTCTAACACTATAAAAACTTTCACTTATTAGCATTTTTAAGCTCATTTTTAAAACTTCACAGCTTCGCTATCCTTTTAATTCTGAAGAAAAGAGCACTAAGAAGAATTTTTAGATGATATATTGCACTTTTGTGATATTGGGCTTACTTATGTGTTTCTCTGCGAAGAGCATTACTGTGTATTATTGGATATTTATGGAATCCACTGTTTAAAGAAGGAAACTGAGGGTGAGACTTCAAAAAGCAGATCTTTCATAGACATACATAGATGGAAGCATCATAACTTTAAATTCCTTGAAAATGTCCCTACAGTGCTCCCTGTGTGCAGCCCCTTTTATTAGGGTCTGTCAATGGTAAATCAGTGTTTTGCTAGACATGAAGGCACACGTTACTGTTTGTTCACTGCCATAGTTTTTAAGCATTCTAAACACATACCAGATTTTACTTGTTGTTGCTGTTGTGGTCTTCAGTCCTGAGACTGGTCTTATGCAGCTCTCCATGCTACTGTATACTGTACAAGCTTCTTGATCTCCCAGTACGTACTGCAACTTACATCCTTTTGAATCTGCTTGGTGTAATCATCTCTTGGTCGCCCTCTACGATTTTTACCCTCCATGCTGCCCTCCAATGCTAAATTGGTGATCCCTTGATGCCTCAGAACATGTCCTACCAACCGATCCCTTCTTCTAGTCAAGTTGTGCCACAAACTTCTCTTCTCCCCAATCCTATACAATACCTCCTCATTAGTTATGTGATCTACCCATCTAATCTTCAGCATTCTTCTGTAGCACCACATTTCGAAAGCTTCTATTCTCTTCTTGCCCAAACTATTTATCGTCAATATTTCCATACGTGGCTACATTCCATACAAATACTTTCAGAAACGACTTCCTGACACTTAAATCTATACTCGATGTTAACAAATTTCTCTTCTTCAGAAACGCTTTCCTTGCCATTGCCAGTCTACATTTTATATCCTCTCTACTTCGACCATCATCAGTTATTTTGCTCACCAAATAGCAAAACTCCTTTACTACTTTAAGTGTCTCATTTACTAATCTAATACCCTCAGCATCTCCCGACTCAATTCGACTACATTCCATTATCCTCGTTTTGCTTTTGTTGATGTTCATCTTATATCCTCCTTTCAAGACGCTATCCATTCCGTTCAACTGCTCTTCCAAGTCTTTTGCTGTCTCTGACAGAATTAAAATGTCATCGGCGAACCTCAAGGTTTTTATTTCTTCTCCATGGATTTTAATACCTACTCCGAATTTTTCTTTTGTTTCCTTCACTGCTTGCTCAATATACAGATTGAATAACATTGGGGAGAGGCTACAACCCTGTCTCACTCCCTTCCCAACCACTGCTTCCCTTTCATGTCCCTGAACTCTTATAAGTGCCATTTGGTTTCTGTAAATTGTAAATAGCCTTTCGTTTCCTGTATTTTACCCCTACCACCTTCAGAATCTGAAAGAGAGTATTCCAATCAACATTGTCAAAAGCTTTCTCTAACTCTACAAATGCTAGAAACGTAGGTTTGCCTTTCCTTAATCTAGCTTCCAAGGTAAGTTGTAGGGTCAGTATTGCCGCACATGGTGCAATATTTCTACGGAATCCAAACTGATCTTCCCCGAGGTCGGCTTCTACTAATTTTTCCATTCGTCTGTAAAGAATTCGCGTTAGTATTTTGCAGCCATGACTTATTAAACTGATAGTTCGGTAATTTTCACATCTGTCAACACCTGTTTTCTTTGGGATTGGAATTATTATATTCTTCTTGAAGTCTGTGGGTATTTCGTGTGTCTCATACATCTTGCTCACCAGATGGTAGAGTTTTGTGAGGACTGGCTCTCCCAAGGCTGTCAGTAGTGCTAATGGAATGTTACCTACTCCCGGGGCCTTGTTTCGACTCAGGTCTTTCAGTGCTCTGTCAAACTCTGTATTGCTGAGGCACGCAAGCCTCCCCACCAACGTCAAGGTCCATGGTTCATGGTTTGATTTCTGAATGTTTATTTCTATTTATATTTATTTTTGAATGTTTACCCTTTTTTAGAAGCTCTTCTAACAAAATTTCTAAAAGTTTTTTATTTTGAGTTTTTTGTATCTCTGGTTAGACAAACTTCACAATTATTTTGGGCTTCATATTGTTGTTGTTGTTGTTGTGGTCTTCAGTCCTGAGACTGGTTTGATGCAGCTCTATTCATCCATAATTTTTTCCTCAATTGCAAATAAACAATTAGTACCTCCTTCTTCTTATTTCTAGTTTTTTTGTGAAACTCAGATCTCATTATGAGCTTTAATAATGGGACTTGCATCATCAGTAAAAAGTACAGCATCAGCTTGTGATAAATAGCTTGATAAATCATTTATGAATATCAAATGCAACAGGGTTCCTGGCACTGAACCTTGGGTCACTCCACAACTAACTTCTTTATATTCAGAAAATTGTGAGTTCCCTTCATGAATTATTCCTATTTTCTGGTATCCATGAGATAAGTATGATTTAAGCCATGTGTGAGCAATACTGTGGATTCTGCAGTGGTATAGGTTTTTGGGCAAGAGATTATAATCAGTAATATTAAATGTCTTGGATAAATCAAAAAACACCCCACAGTTGGCTTCATTATGATCAATGGAGTTTAAAACAAGGTTTAGGAAATTATATATAGCAGTTTCAGTTGATTTATTTTTTCTAATACAATTTCATTCATTGACAAATATTCCACTTTTGGTCAGGAAAGCAAAGAGTCTTTCACACATTATTCATTCTATAATTTTTGAGAAACAATACTGTTGTAGAGGTCTGTAATTTCTTGCATCATAAGTATCACTGTTTTTATGTAATGGTTCTGTAAAAGATAGTTTATGTTCTTTAGGGGAAGTACCAGTGCTGAAAGAAGCGTTTTTATATCTACAAGTTCAGAAACAATACATTTATTGTGTTTAATATATCTGGATGTCATCAGTGAGAGAGGGCAATTTATTTTTTACAGGATTCGAGCTGGCCCAGGAGGTTTTTTCAATTTTACCACTTGCAGGTATTTCTCAATGCCACTAACACTAATTTCTGTTTCACTAATCTTTTCTGTGCTACGAAATTTAAATTGGGTCACTACTCCTGAGGTTTCCTTTGTAAATAACCTTTTGAAAATAGAGATAAGAATGTCTGCTTTTGCTTTGCCAATGTCAGTTTCAGTTCCTGTCTCATCTACAAGTGACTGGATGCTTAATTTAGTGCCACTGACAGACTTTACATATGACCAGAATTTCTTTGGGTCTTGTGAAAGATCTTTTGACAGTATTCTACTACAGTTGTCAACGAAGGCTTTGCATGTTGCTTTCTTCACAGCTAAAAGCATTTCATTCAGCATCTCTCCATCTATAGCCCTGTGCTTTGTTTTGCACCTGTTATGCAGCAGTCTCTGTTTCTTTAGAAGCTTCTCTACAGGGACTGTATGTCATGGAGGGCCCCTGCCATTAAGAACCATTAAACTGGGTGCATATTTATCCAGTGCATAGTCATCCGTTCTTTTAAATCGAAATAAATCTGCTGAAAGAGAATAACTTGGCGTCAGTTGTATTAGGTGCAGTTGTTCTACCTATTGATGATACGAAAATTTTTTCTGGACTGGGATTCGAAGCCGGATTTCCCGCTTATCGTGAACAGTCACCTTACCTTTAGCTTATCTGTGCATGTGACCTGGACCAATCAATACTTATGTATGTCACACTGTCTACTTCCCTTTACAATAACCTCGTACTTTCATCTCTGAATGTTCACAACTTAATTATGTATTCCTGCATTAGTGAGAATAAGACTTTGTGGAATCAAGACCTATGAATTATTATCTAATGCCCAACTCAGCATGTAATATTTACATTAATGATGATTGAAGCAGCTCAAAATCAGATCAAAATAAATTGGCTGAGTGTGAATAGCTTGTGTCACCTGTGTTATGTACAATTGACAATATATGCCAGACTGGGACTCGAACCCAGATTTCCTTCTTATTGCGAGAAGTCACCTTAGGCCGGTATTACACTATCAAATTTCTTTGTCCAATATCTTTGTCCAATATCTTTGTCAAAGATATTTGATAGTGTAATAGGGACTTTGTCAAATGTCGTCCAATATTTGATCAAATCTAGGGCCTCGCTGTATATTTGATCAAAGAAACCACTTGTCTTCTGTTCACTGCAATGTGACATGTTACCACATGGAGCGCTAGCATCGCTGCAGCGTTGTGTCGTCTGTAGTGTTTTTATAAACATTGGCGGTAAATACAATTGATGTGTGCCGACAACTACAAAATTAATAGAGATGTATAAAGCTGGTGGGGAGCTTTACAACGTGAGGCACCCTGAATACAAAAATAGATTAAGGAGATTGGAGACCTGACCTGACCTGACCCGACCTAACCTAACCTAACATAACCCTCTCCTGTAGCAAGTAATCGGAGTGTTACAGTGAGACTGTCTTCTGAAGATGTAGCAGTTCTTAAGTGAATATTGTGCTTTGTGATATGAGGATACACTTCATTGAGTACATACAGAAATGTATGCTCATCCATTCTTAAGTAATTGGTGTATGACTTGAAGTCTTCCACTGTAAGCTCACGTAACAAGTTTTGTTGAATGCTTTTATCGTGTCGTCGTAAAACCCACGGCTTCACCCAGATTAGATTACTTTTTCGTTCCATAGATCCGTGCTGAGGAGAGCCTCGTGGATGTGGAACATGTCGATTTTTTTAAGCTGAAATAACAATACTAATAGTATGAATAAATACATCGTTTGTTTCTATTAAAAATTTCGCCAATGCAGTAGGAGGAGTTAGCCAGTACTAAGTCTTTCAGGCTCCTTTTAAACTGATCTTTATTTCTAACTAAATTTTTTATGTTTCCTTGCAAATTATTGAAGATGAGTGTTCCTGAGTAGTGGACCCCTTTTTGAACTAAAGTAAGTGCTTTTAAGTCCTTGTGCAGATCATTTTTGTTCCTGGTATTGTATGTATGAACTGAGTTGTTTGTTGGAAAAAGAGATGTATTATTTACGACAAATTTCATTAAGAAGTAAATATACTGAGAGGCAGTAGTTAGTATACCCAGTTCTTTGACGAGGTTTCTGCAGGAGGTCCGTGAATTTACTCCACAAATAATCCGTATTACACGCTTTTGGACCTTGAAAACTTGTTTGACTTCAAGATTTACCCCAAAATATTATCCCATATGACATTATGGAATGAAAGTATGCAAGCTTTTTCATTTTTATGTTGCCTATGTCTGCTAACACTCGAATTGCAAATACAGATTTGTTAAGGCCTTTCTGCAGTTCTGTGGTGTGCTCCTCCCAACAGAATTTATTATCAAGTTGTAATCCCAGGACTTTTAAAGACTTTCAACCTCGTATGTATGGTTCCATTTTTCCCCCACTTCTTTTCCACATGTGCACACAATACAATCGGAGTACGTAGAACTGATGCGGTTAATAACAAGTTGTTGTCAGCCATCTTGAACTTTGACGAAAAATTTGATGACAGTGTAATACCCCCTCTAGCGCTACGTCAAAGATCTTTGTCAAATATATTGGACGGAATATTGGATCAGATCTTTGATCAAATCTTTGACAAAGAAATTTGATAGTCTAATACCGGCATTAGCATTAAGCTATCTGTGCACACCTCTCGGACTGACCCAAACTTCCATATGTCGCAATGTCTACATCCCTATACAACTGAGTTATTTCGATCTAATTTTAAACAACTGTCAGTCGTCACCAATTACATGTAAATATTACATGCTAAGGTGGGAACTAGATGATAATTCATAGGTCTTGATTCCCCATAGTCTTATTCTTACTAATGCAGAAATACAGAATTAAGCTGCAAGCATTCAGTGCTGAAAGTATGAGACTATTGTCTAGGGATATAGACAGTGTTAAATATGGAAATGTATTTTGTGTTCTTTCCTCTCCCTTGCTGCCATTCTCCTAAGGGGTACTATTATTCACTGTATGTTTGGACTGCCGAAAATTAATAGACCCATACCCCATTTTGTTTACCTGCGCTTGACACAGGACACAGCAGGTTTCCCATCAAATGAAGTGACTCTCACTGGCTCAGTTTCATTTTCAGTGAAAGGAAGCACCCCAGACTTGTTGGTTAAGGGTACCAGTATAACACCATGAGCTCTCCCTGCCCCCACCCTTCCTTGCAGGGCGCCCAGCACTATCAATGACACACTGCTCACAATCAAGTGGACGACTAATGATAGATTCCATACTTCCTACAAAGGAGTCAGGATCCACAGGAGAACATATATAAGAGGTACCATTGATATCTCTGATACAAAACTCTGGAGAGCTTTCTCAATGCACAGATTCACAGCTGCTGCTAACCATTTGACAGTAGTCAGCTACTTAAGAAACGTCAACCAACTTATCCTGTGTGAGAGAACAGCATTCACAATGGGGCTGTAGTGTATCTGCTGCAGTGTTTTACAGGACTGTGAACAAAAAACTTTAAAGCAAGTGTGCTGATATTCTATTTATCTGTTGAGCTAAATGTATTACTAATTCCCTTTAAGAACTAAAGCATTTAGTACAAAAAACGAGCTTTCCATTAAAGTAACAGAAAAACTAAGTTAAAAATTATTAGTTTCTTAAAAACTTTTGGGGTTTAATTGGCTAATAAACTCGAAAAAATCGTTAATTTATGATAAGCATAGATGATATACACTTCTCTGGAAAGGAAAAACTATACACACCACATTATTTTACAATATGTGCTACAGTAACTAGATTGTTATATTGTAGCCTGTCAATATCACACATAGGGCAACTATTACAGGTACAGAGGTTGGTACTATGAGGTCCAGCTGTTGTCCAACAGTGGCAGCAACAGTTACCAGTGCCATCCAAATGTTGGCTGTGTGAGTGCCTTGTGTCTAGAGCTGAGGCCCCACTAGCGCCATGGATAATGTGCTTAAGAGGACGTCTGACTGCAGCTCTGCTGATTTGAGTAGTCCCAGTCTAGCAGCACCCGAATATCGTTGTAGCTGCAGTCGCATCTTTCCCTACCAATGCAGTGCAACAGAACTGTCTCAAGACTTGACTTATGTTTAATTCTGTGTATTGCAAGACGGACGTGAAATACGTACTATTGATATGTTTAATGAGTCCTGTTCCATGACGACCTAAAATTGTTGCAGATTCATTTTTAGCAAAGACTACGTGGTTGTTTATGTGAGAGAACTTTTGTCTGTCTTTATTACGTTTTGCTTTGTGACCCTAGCCATACAAGACATGTCTCTGACACAGGCTATTCGGTTTCAGGTATGGCAGATACAGTAATAGATGGAAGGAATGACCAACTTCCTGGACAATCGGACTCAGGTGTCAGCACTGTTTACGCCACTTCATCACCTCCATAGTGAACAACACCTGCATGTGCCCTGCAGTTCAGGCAGTTTAAAGCATAGGAAGAATCGGCGACCTATACAGCGCAATTACATACACATACTTCGCGGTGCACCATATCCAAGGTATGGATCGACATACACATTTCTTGACCACAGCAGGATTGGAAATGTAACACCTTTGTGTGTTTCCAACAACCAACCCTGAAAGTGTTTCGTATATAGAACTAGTTGCTGCCCTTTATAGATGCATTGATGAAGAGATTCATGTTGCAGGTGCTAGATTCAAATTTTACAAACTTTGTAGACATCCCAATCAAACTAACAGGGAATGGATAGCAGACTTAAGAGGTCTGAATAGACAGAATAAATTCGGAGGTGAGTGATGAGATGTTACAAAACGCCATAACGCAGAATGTCTCTGGCAGTCATATAAGGATCAGATTCTAAAGTATCCAGATCCTATTTTAAAGTGAGTGCTTGATTTGATGGGTACCCCAGACACTTTACACATTACACTGTTAGGATTTGTGTCCCCACTCATATCTGTTGTGCAAAGTAGTGACAGTAAAGAGGGCACTGCAGGCAGCTGTCCAACATGACACGGCCGCTGCAGTGCGGCAGAAATAAAAAAAATCCTCTCCATGCCAAACATTCGTTTCCTTATGTAGAGTTCGTTGAAAAAATTGTAGTCATATGCAGTAGATGAGAAAGTTATGTGGGTCACATATGGTGAAATACTATCCGTTTTGCATGCTATCATCTGACAAAATTGGTTTCACTTTCTTGAACAGTTTTTGAGATCTGGAGGATGGTATAAATATTTCACATCCACTCTCGTTTTCGCAGACAAATGGAAGTGAGTACGCTACATACAATCCAATTTCTCAAGAATGTCGATAGGAACAAAGCTCGTCTCAAGTTTAAAGAAAAATTCAGTATGTTAGCTCCATTTCGTATACAGCAACACGTGGGCTAACATGGACCAAACACAAACTCATAGCGACCCCAGTTTTTCATTTCAAGGTATTCGAATTTAGCACAGAACATTACTGAAAACAGAAACGTCACAATAACTACGGCGGATAACAAAATGATAGGAAGTTGATCATGAAGATGATAATGAGGCTATGAGATGTATGAGAATAACGTTTTTGCCAAATAGTTTCTTTAAAAAGTCTGAGAAAGAATGCAGTCCCATTGGCGTGCACACGCCTCTGTTCTCACAGTATACCCGAGGCAGAAAGAGAATGTTTCGTTTTAACGGACGGAGCCCACAGCTGTGCAGGGGACAGGCAACTGGGACAGCCGCCCCTTTGGAACAAAGGGAAGGACTCGCCCAGCACTGAGAATGAAAATGCGTTTCTGCACACTGACCAAGTAATCCTGTGCGAGATCTAAAATACCGTCCACAGTGTTTTAAGTCTCACAAGCAGCAGGCATACACTTGCCGAAATTCGCAATGCTACAGTTCTGGCAAGTGTGGTCATTCATACACTTTGTATAAAAAAGATCATTCAGACAAAGTGAGGAGTTCATTTCTCTAAACATCAAGCTGTATGTGTTAATGTAATCAGGTTCATATTATCTAGTCAGGAAGAAGAGTGTTACATCAAAATCAAAGTCAGTGTCTGGTTTCCAGAACTTGTGTTCTATTCAAAGACATGCGAACAAGTTGTTTGTGTCATTGGTCAATTACAAGTAGGACGTTTTCATGTATCTTGATACTGGAGTATCTATTATACTTTTGAATAGCCATACCTCTGAATAGCTAGGTCGGCCTCAATTTTGTCAGGCACAATGTTGTCTACATTTAGTGGTGATGATATCCTTATCTTAAGTGTTTGTACTTCCCTGTCACATTCAAGAAAGTTTCAAAAGCAGTTTCATTGGTATTTCTCTGTGCAAAGGACAGTCCAAACATTTTAGGTAGAGACACCTTCAGCGCCGGCCGCTGTGGCCGAGCGGATCAAGGCGCTTCAGTCCGGAACCACTCTGCTGCTACAGTCGCAAGTTCGAATCCTGCCTCAGGCGTGGATGTGTGTGATCTCCTTAGGTTAGTTAGGTTTAAGTAGTTCTAAGGGGACTGATGACCACAGATGTACTTAGAGCCATTTGCACCATTCTGAACACCTGTGTTCTCAGTGAATACTTTTGTGCCTAAAGACAGTGTCTCGAGGTTATGTAGTGTGTTTCACGAACTCTTTCAGGCCATGTTAGGCTAAGCTAATAATTTTGAGGTGCACATAACATTAAAAGGCAACGCACAATCGAAATTCTTCCGGGCACAGCCGGTCCTGCAAGCTGTTTTGGACAGTTATTGCAAACCCACGGTTTTTCTCCTCTTGTAATCCTCGTCAAACTGAACAAGTTATGTTTGTGTGTTGACTCCAAGTCCACTGTAAACCTCAGACAGTTGTAGATTCATATCCTTTGCCACAGTCAGAAGAACTAATTACCATATTAGGTGTTGGCCAATACTTTTCCAAAGTTGACTTGCAAGATGCATATTTTCAGATATCCTTGGATGAACAATAACAGTAGTTTTTTGTGATCAACACGCACATGGACTGCTTCGAGTTTCTACAGTTACCTTTTGGGAGCGCGTCAGTGTCTGCCATGTTCCAGTGATACTTTGAACAGCTGACAGTAATTGCTCCAATTATTTGGACTATATTGTGGTTTCTCGTCACATGTCAGAAGAACATTTGTCAAATCAGTGAAGTCTTTTGGGCATGCTTTCCTTGTGTGGGTCTCTTATGCAACAAGGACAAATGTTCATTTTTTCAGACAGAGTTCGCCCATCTTCGACGTGTTTTAATGCACAAGGCATTCATACATGATAGGCGCATCTCTCAGCCATTCGTGACTTACCAGAGCTCTGCAATGTCAGTGAATTACAAGCAGTGTTCGTTAAACTTACTTATTATATTCGACTTATCCTGAATGCTGTTCGAAACGCAGTTCTGTTACATCAACTTTATACGAAGAACGTCCAGTTAGTGTGGTCCCATGACTGTGCTTCAAATTTCAGGAAATTAAAATACACTTTGTTGAGTATCAGTTGCCGACGCATTTGGATCCAGCCAAACCAGTTATTTTGGCAGTTCACACTTCTTTGTATGGAACTGGGGCAGTTCTTTCTTACAGAATCAAAGGAGCAGACAGAGCAATTGCATTTGCATCAGAGTTGCAAAAAAAGCAATGTAATTACTTCCAATCAGAGATAGAAGCTCTGCAATGATTTATGATATCACTAAGTTTCATCAGTACCTGTGCAGGCATAAATTCTATCTTATCACAGACCACAAACCATTGGCGTCACTGTTCATCCTGCCATACATACCTCAGAAACTGCAGTGCTGGTCTCTTATTCTGTCTAATTACCAGTGTGAGGTTGTCTGCTGTTGTATGACTAAGGACTCCAATGTTGGCACCCTTTTGCAATTATCTGTTGAAAGTGACAAAGTTCTTGAGCATTCAGAGGACTCATGCTTTTACTTGGATGCGCTGGATGTGGCAGTGCGCCAAGATTTCCCAATCACGCATATGATGGCTACTCAGTAAATGGTGGTGGATCCTGATTTACAAGTGTAGGTTCAGCACCTCTGCACCGGTTCGCTGTGTACAGCCAAAGCGATTCAGAACTCATATTTTCCAGAACGACTTGATCTACCAATTCAGCAACGTGTGTTTCTCCTCCATATGGAATCAAATCATTCAAAAATGCTTGTACTATGGTCTTTACAACAAGACATACCTCATTTATTGCACAGATGTCACTGGAGCATGGTCAGAAGAAAACAACTTGCCTGACTCCATTGGACTTGGATCGGGGTGCACTCCCAGATCGAAAAGTTGACTGCCAGTTGCATTCAAATGACGGAAACAGGCTCTACTAACATATCTGGCAGCCTACCAGTCCCAGCCGAGAGACGGCAAATCACATGTGGAATTGATTCATGACCACTACCAAAGAACTCTGCTTCGCCTACTGCAGCAATTTCAACAGTTAGCTAAGTACTCTTAAAATACTCAGTTCGAAATTAACTGTGTTGTCTTTATCAAACTGTTCAGAACCTGCAGAAGATGGGAATGTGGATCCATTTTGAAAATTTTGGGTCGTTCTCTTTTCATCATTCAAGGTCCTACAAGAATATGTGTGCGTGTTGGCTGTGTGATCCTGCCTCAGATCTCTCAGTTTCAGATTCGGTGCCACACTGGTCTTGTTGCCAATGCTGTCCACGTCTCCCTTGGTTTCGACGCTACTAGTGCCTGACATGGAGACCATGGAGATTGATGCAGCGGCGCTGATTGCATCTCAGCGCCTGCTGCTTCTGATACCAGGTTCAGGTCAGGATCATCCAACTGTCGTTCTTCACGACACCAGTGACACACCAGAAGCTGCGATGTCGTCCACTTCATTAGGGCCTCAGTCACTGGTCACAGGTTTGCACCATACGCCTGGCTTTTCGACCAATGTTAGGTGGGCATCCACAAGGCAAATGCTGGAGTGTGTACTGGGACCCTGCATTGGCTGTTGCCCTAGCTCCTGCTTCCTCAGTGACACATGTGGGCAAGCCTCCCCCCCCTCCCACTGTCGTTTTGCTCATTACAAGGCGATGGTGAGGAAGTCTGGGGGCAGGAATATGGTATCATAGCCTCTCGATATCACACAGGGGGAATATTTTCTGGTACAGACCCTGAGTTGCATGAGTGCCACTCCCTCCCCCCTCCCCATGAGCTGAAGCGCCACCAGCGCTATGGATCACATCTAGAAGGGGTCACTCAACTACATCTCTCCAGAGCTGAGTAGCTCCAGTCTAGCAGAAGTCGAGTATCGTTGAGCGGCAGTCGCAACATTCGCTATGGGTGTAGTGGAGCAACCTGGCCTCAAGACGTATGTTTAATTCTGCGGATTTGCAAGCTGGACATAAAGTGTGAACGATTAAGGGTTTTAACTTGCTCTATCGATGCCAAAGGAATTGTAATAGCATTTTAATGGGGATTCATTACACCAAGTTGAGTATATAATAATATTTCTACAGTATTTTGTTCTCCCATTCTTTTGATTTCTGTCTCAGAAACCCACACACCACCCCAGGGTGACACATCACAATTTTGGCGATAAGACTTCACTTGCTCACTTCATAGATCACAAACGCTGATTTATTACGAAATAGCTTATGCACACGAGGATTGTAACGTCTGAATGTTTTCAAAATTGTACTTTTATTCCTGTTGATATGCACTGCAATTCAGGGTGAAGTTTTCTTTGACAGTAACAGTAAATCACAGACGCTGATTTTCTACCAAATAAGTTATCCACAACACTTGTAACTGAGAAAAATTTTCAAAACTTTTTCTATAAGAATCCACAAATTATAAAAAATAAAACAATTTCTTACATAATTACATAATGAAATTAGGGATGGATTGTTTCTGAATGAGGATAGTCCTACTGTTGTCAAAAATTTATGAAAATCGCAATTTAAATTTAGGCCTACTTCTGTTGTAACAGACTAGTGATTTCAATCTGCACTGCAGTTAATCTTCAGGTCTGGCACCTCAAAGGACAGTTTGTTGCCTAACAAAAATTTTATGTTAGTGACAGACTGCACTTTGAGGTGCCAGACATGAAAATGATCCACAGCGCAGACAGAAACTGGTAGTTAGAAATAAAAGAAGTGACCCAGATGGTATTTGTTTATTTATAATTACACCAGTATTTCTATTTACTTTTTTGGGACACCAACAGGTGTATAAATTCATGTGGGTTGGATTGGTATCTCACAACTATACTACAAAATATTGTATTTATACACTACAGAGCAAAAAAAAAAAAAAAAATGGTACGCGTGCCCAATACCACGCAGGGCCCCAATAGCACCCAGAAGCGCCACAACACGATGTGGCATGGACTCGACTAATGTCTAAAGTAGTGTTGGAGGGAATTGATGCCATGAATCCTGCAGGCCTGTCCATAAATCCGTAAGAGTACGAGGGAGTGGAGATATCTTCTGAACAGCAAGCTGCAAGGCATCTCAGATATGCTCAATAATGTTCATGCTGAAGAGTGTTCCTGGAGGCACTCTGTAGTAATTCTGGATGTGTGGGGTCTGCAGGTGACCAGACAGGATGCTTATGTATGTGTCACCTGTCAGAGTCGTATCTAGAAATATCACAGACCCTGTATCACTCCAACTGCACAGGCCGCCTACCATTACAGAGCCTCCACCAGCTTGAACAGTCCCCTGCTGACATGCAGGTCCTTGGATTCATGAAGTTGTCTCCATATCTGTACATGTCAGTCTGCTCGATACAATTTGAAACGATATTCGTCTGACCAGGCAACATTTTTCCAGTCGCCAATAGTCCATTTTCGGTGTTAATGGGCCCAGGTGGAGTAAAGTTTCGAGTCATGCAGTCATCAAGGATATATGAGTGGGCATTCTCGTCTCCCAAAGCCCATATCGATGATGTTTCGTTGAATGGTTCGCACACTGACACTTGCTGATAGCCCAGAATTGAAATGTGCAGCAGTTTGTGGGAGGATTGCACGATTGTCTACAGTCTTCGTTGGTCTCCTTCTTGCAGGATCTTATTCCGGCTGCAGAGCTGTCGGAGATTTGATGTTTTACCCAATTCCTGATATTTACGGTACGCTCCTGAAATGTTTGTACATACTCTACTTCATCCCTACAATGGAGATGTCGTGTCCCATCGCTCGTGCGCCGACTGTGACATCACATTCAAACTCAATTAAATCTTGATAACCTGCCATTGTAGCAGCAGTAACTGATCTAACAACTGTGCCAGACGCTTGTCGTTTTATATATGCATTGCCGACCGCAGCGCCGATTTCTGCTTGTTTACATATCTCTGTATTTAAACACGCATGCCTATACCAGTTTCCTTGGCGCTTCAGTGGATTTCAAGATACTGTTGCACTGGATGGGTCTTCTGTGCTCAAACAGTCTGCTGCAGCTGATGATCGCACTGATATCAAAGTTTGTGTGTGATGTTTGAAAACATTGCAAGCGGTCTGCCATTCCATTAGTGGTGGTAACAGAAAAAACAACTTATCAAAATTTTTGTATTTTTTCGCTCCCTTGTGGCATGCACGGTCTTTTCACACCATGTGCTACACTCCTTTTTAAAACAAGTTCTTAAATTTTGACAACAAATTTATTTTTTTCTGTAAAAAATAAAATACATGCCCTGTTTTGAATTTTACGTGGTTTTATAAAACATGTAAACTATTAATAATACTGTCCACAGATATTTATTCATAGGGAACAGCTTCCAGTCCCTAGATTCCGAATATTTTCTTGACAGTACAACTGTTAAAGAAATAGTTAGAGATACATATATTAAATTGTGGAAATGATTCCAATCTATTTATATGTCAAAAAGACAACTGAAGCTGGATAAATAAATCAGAATGTTTTATTTACAAACTCATTTTCCAAATTATTTTGGAGCTCTAGGTGGGAGATACATGCACGTGATAAAACCAAATAATATAGTTCACCTCTAAATCACTCTTTTTATGAAGCACAAATTATATTTGCATGTATGAGAAGTGTTGTAATAACTATGTTCCCAGATGGACTGTTCCAGGATCTCCCATTATCAGCTGAACACAATATTCTGACTGTATACTTACTTAGAACAGACATGGTGTACTTTTTTTCTACACTGTCATGAGTGACATTAGTTTATTACATAGGATAGTAATGAGTGAAAGTACACCAACAATCCCCCAGCACTACATTGAATAGATTTAGTTACTTTGATTAGCTTTTTGCGGGAAACAGTTCACAATCCAATGAATTTTTAAAATTATGTTCCGTTTCTGTATTTGCTCTAGGGGCAGCCCTAAGCTTTGTTTTACACCTAGTATACAATAATTGTTTAGAAGTTTCTTTACAGTGACTGTATGCAACGCAGGTTCCCTTCTATTATGAACTTTTCTACTGAGTACTTGTGTCTATCCAGTGCATGGTCAACTATTCTTTTAAACTTAAGCCAGAGATCCTTTACATGGTCCCTTCCTGTGCTGACAGTTTCAAGTTTCTGACTGAGATATGACTGATTTTTCTATGTAGTTTACTGAAAGTGTATATTATTTTAGTTGTCCTTTGAACTTTGGTAATAATTGTTGCCACAAACGCGTCATTGTCAGTGATACCAGTTTCAATGTGGACATCCTCAAAGAGGTCACGTCTATTTCACTGACTGAACAAACTGCTGACTCAGACACGTTTTAACACCAGAGTTGCGGCTGTCTCCTATCCACACGCTACAGTTTGTTTGTACAGATATGATCTGAACCTACAAATTTGAGTAGTCTCTCTCAAACTTCTCCAAACATCAAGTTTTGCGCGCATGTCGTTTCTGCGCAAATCTTCTTCTCACACGCAAAGATTAGTTTGCGCAGATATTGAATTTTGCGCAGGCAGTCCGTTGCGTGTTAAGCGTCTTAAGAAGAATATCCAAAACCTAACAATCAGGATTTCTCCAAACTCGGATATCTTTTAGATGTAGAAATTAATGTACACTGGCTGCACAGGAGGTAAATTGTTGTTATGATGTATTGCTACCAGTACAATGCATCTTCTTATTATATCGATCAGAAGAAATCGACATCCTTTCGAAGTTTGAGAAGCTTTTGTTACAATGTTTGTATCACTGACGTAACAGATCATATGATTAGTGATAGCTGAACAGGAGAAAAGAAGGCGTGTACGTCGAAGAAACTTGGAATCGTGTTGTTATTAAAACGCACTGAACGAGATGGGAGCCGCAGCCACTCCTATTATTGTCTTTACTGCAATTTGGGGTGTTGTTGGTATTGTTTTACCATTTGTAGTGCCTAAAGGACCCAACAGAGGGTAAGGAGATAGGGTTGTCAAACGATAGAATTCGTCCGATTTATGTTACAGTGATATAGTTTCTGCTTTTATGCCATGAATATTTCCTGCGTATGTTACTTACAGAAAGCTAACAGTTAAAACTTTTCACAGGGTATTACAAGTTGTATTGATGCTGACGGCTGCAACTTGTTGGCTCTTGTAAGTACAATTTTTTTGCTTCTTTTCGCAGTCTCTTAGCTCTCGTTCACATCAATCTAAAGACTTGAAAGAGTATAAATTCATACAGTACGGGGAGGATATAGGTATTTCGTTTTTTTTTGGGTAGGATTGTTGTGAAATTAGAGAAAGACTTTCTGATTCAACAAATCTTGCATTATTTTATTGCGTGTGACAAAACTGCAGATTGAGACAGAGAGAGGCTCGATATTGATTAAAAATTTTGGTACACTATGTATTTTGTATCATGATATACCATGTTGTAGTTTACAGACACTGTGTGTGTGTGTGTGTGTGTGTGTGTGTGTGTGTTGGAGAAGACGCACAAAGCATCTTTTTATGAATGTCCTAAAACTGAAAATATATTATGACATTCCAATGAATACGGTTCAGTATAATTATCTATGAAAGCTCTTTACAGACTGGTAACACGTTATTCGCAATACAACAAAGTCGGTTGGTCATAATTTTGCCCCGAACAATCTTGGAGATAAGGCTAGGAGGAATTGATGAAAATATTACCTAGGTTAAGTGTGCATCACAGTTAGTAAATACTGACAAATGAGTACTTGAAACAGAAGTTGTTAAGCGCCTGAAAAAAGTTTTTCCTTGCCCATTTGTTGAATAATCGAAATTGTTTACTGATTACAAAATAGCGTTATTTTGTTGAACTTGTCAAGGATGCTTATGTTTTGTTAAAGAGGAAAAATGCACAGTGAATTACTTTATGGTGTTCTGTAAAATTAGTGTATCGTTGCCCTGTAAGTTCCTGCGTGTTATGTATCGTGTAATTGTAATGGAGGACTTTGTATTATGCATATTACACTGAGGTGCTGTAACGATAATCAGGATCAAAACAAATCATTAGTGAAGTCTAGATGAACATATTTGCTCTCTAAACTAAATGTTGTAGGTAATCAGTGTTCCAAAAAATGACTTCTTACCCTTGTGCAGTAAGCCAACCTTGATACGATGCCATCAACAGTATTTGAACATAGAGGATTGACTAAACTACACCATTATAGCGATCCTTGAGCATTCATGGCCCTTCCCATTATTTCAGGGAAGTCTTACATTATCTTGCGATTGATGAATTGACAGATGCAGCTCTGTAATTGAGTTTAAATGCAACCAGACTACAGAATACTGTACAGACTTAGCTTCATTGGGTTAACACTAACAACACTATTTACTAGCCTGAGATTAAATAATCGCGTATTTGTGCTTGTCGTATTAGTCTTTTCACAACACGTGGTAGAGTTAATTGGAAGGCTCTTCGATGAAAAGGAATGCACAAAAGTATCTAATGCTTTTAAGGAAGTTACACTCACCACTGAATGAAGTTAGATTACTGAAAATCGTTAAGTATTTTTTCTGACATCAGGCACAACCAGTCTAAATCCTGTTTCTCATTCATGACAGCAGATAATTAAGGTGACAGGAAAATTTTTCTTCAGGCAGTAAAGTCTACAACCATCAGTTCTACACGTGTTATATGGTATCAGTCTTTAGTCAAAAAGATATTCTTGTCTGGTTGTTCAATATGTGGTAAGCTGGTTTTGACCCCAAATTTTGAAAAGAGGACATCAATCTCACAACAGAAGGATAACATCTCACCCATAGTGAATCATAACATTGCACTGTATATGTAACAAAGTTACCGAAATGGATTCTAGACCATTGTATCATACATACATGCATTAATCCTTGTTCCATAGATCATGAATACATTTTGTAATGATGTGGAACGTGTCACTTTAATATGTTTTCTTTACACAAAATAATTAATTTTTTATAGTTACTTCATGTATTCATCTATTGAGTAGGAGGAGTTGTCATTTATAGATTCTTTTAATTTATTTTTAAATGGTGGTTGGCTCACTGTCAGACTTTTAATGCTATTTGGCAAATGACCAAAAATTTTTTTGGCAGCATAATTCACCCCTTTCTGTGCCAAAGTGAGATTTAATCCAGTGTAGTGATGATCATCCTTTCATCTAGTGTTGTGGCTATGCACTGCACTGTTATTTTTGAATTGGGATGGGTTATTAATGACAAATTTCATAAGTGAATATATGTATTGTGAAGGTACTGTGAATATCCTGAATTCCATAAATAAATGTCTGCAAGGTGATCTTGGGTGGGCTCCAGCTATTATTCTGATTATATGCTTTTGTGCAATGAATACTTCCTCTCTTAATGACGAATTGCCCCAAAATATGATACCATATGAAAGCAATGAATGAAAATAGGCATAGTAGGCTAATTTACTGATATGTTTATCACAAAAATTTGCAATAACCCTTATAGCATAAGTAGTTGACTCTAACCATTTCAGCAGATCATTGATGTGTTTCTTCCAGTTCAATTTCTCATCAATGCACCCACCCAGAAATTTTGAGTGTTCCACCTTAGCAACAGACTTATGTTCATAGTCTATATTTATCAATGGTGTTATGCCATTTACTGTACAGAATTGTATAAACTGTGTTTTCTCCAAATTTAGTGAGTCCATTTGCAAAGAACTACTTAATAATTTTCTGAAAGACATTGTTTTGCAATTTCCTCAGCTGATTCTTGCTTCTTGGGTGTGATTACTATACTTGTATCATCAGCAAAAAGAACTAGCTTTGCATCTTAATGAGTGTAGAGTGGCAAGTTCTTAATATATATTAAGAACAATAAGGGACCCAAGACTGAACCCTGTGGGACACCATTCTTGATGCCTCTCCAGTTAGAGGACTCTGCCGGTTTTTGCAGACTATCTGTATTGTTAATTTAAACCTTCTGCATTCTTCCAGTTAAGTATGAATGAAACCATTTGTGCACTGTCCCACTCATACCACAATACTTAAGCTTATCTAGAAGAATTTCATGATTCACACAATCAAAAGCCTTCGAGAGACCACAAAATATCCCGATGGGTGATGTTCGGTTGTTCAAGTCTGTCTGGAAAAATGCCCTGTTTCAGTGAGCTACTACCCATGTGGCTGGGAATCCTACTTATTTGTTGGGAACAAGCTTTTAGTACTCTGTTGGAAATGCCATCAATTCCATGTGAGCTTTTACTTTTGAGTGAATTTATTATTTTCCTAATTTCAGTAGGAGAGGTAGGTTGAATTTCAGTTTTATCAAATTGCATAGGTACTGCCTATTCCATATACTGCCTTGCATTTTCTAATGAATAGCCGGATTCTATTTTCTCTATAACACTTGAAAAATGATTATTAATAATGTTTTCTACTTCTGATTTCTTGTTAACAAACTTTTTATTGTGTTTGATAGAAATACAGTCTTCCTGTGCTCTTGCTTGCCCAGTTTCCGTTTTAACAATATTCCAAATTGTTTTAATTTTATTATCAGATGTGCTAATCTGACATAATGCACATACTTCTGGACTTTTTAATAACTTTTCTTAATACAGTGCAGTAGTTTTTAGAAAGTTTCACTTTTTCGGGATCATTACTACTCCTAGCTGTAAGATACATTTCCCTTCTCTGTTTACGAGATATTTTTACCCCCAACAGTAAGACATGGCCTTGTACATGGTTTCTTACAATTATGTTTCTCTGTTCTCTTAGGAAATCTGTTTCCAAATATATTCACAAAGGTATCATGAAATAGGTTAAATTTTGAATTAGCGTCGTATAGCTCCATTATCTCGTAAATAACTTTAAGATTTGGTTTAGGGTTATCAGTGCCCACTAGACAATCTGACTGGAATAGATTATTTCAGTATAGGAGATTTCCCTAAACAAACGATACCTCCTTGGAATATTGTTTGACCTAGATAAAAGCTAGAAAAACCTCTTGGTGTTACATTACATGGAACAGTTACATAAATTGAAATTTGAGGATATGACCCAGATCTCGCAATATAATTTCTAATGGAGCTGTCATTTTGCTGCAAAAATGGAGACACACTGGCCACTTCACTCAAGAGAGCAGAGTAATTCAGGAGAGCGTTGTAAGTAGAGCTTTATTGCTAATAATGGTATAATGTACACAATGTGACTGGCATTTGTTTTCTTTTTTAATAATTTTTTGTTAGTCTTTTAGTTACTAACGTGTTCCATGGATCATTTTGCATGGTATATCGTAATGATCTGTCATGCAAGTCGTCGTACACTCACATCACAAATTAATTTGTACATATGGTGATATTCTGAACCTTTCTAACTTTTTTGTTTTTTACAAAAATAAAAAGATGTGAGTTAGTAATTCATACCCACAATCTTTTACACATTAAAATAATAGAAATTTTTCTATGGAATAGGAGTTGTCATGGAGAAACTTTCTCAGTTTATCAAATTTTACTTTGCTGTCTGCCAGACTTCATGTCAGTTGGTAAATGTTTAAATATTTTTGTTGCAGTATTGTGCATGCCTTTTTGTGCTGAAGACAACCTTAATGTAGAGTAATGAAGGTCCTTTCTCCTTCTGGTACTGTACTTAGGTACCTCATTGTTCCTCTTGAACTGTAGTGGATCATTTACAACAAACTTCAGGAGGGAATAAATATACTGTGAAGCAAGTCTGTATGCACAACACCTCAAACAGATGTCTAAAAGATGATTGTGGGCGAGCACCACATATTAGTCTCGCAGCATATTTTTGTGCAATGAAGACTTTCTTGTCTAAATATGAGTTACCCCAGAACATTATTCTGTATGACATTATTGAATGAAAATATGGAAAATATGTCAAATTACTGAGTTGTCTCCCCAAGATTTGCAATGCTTCTAAGCCCAAATATGGCTGAAATAAGTTACTTTTCTATTTCAAAGGCAGTATTCATTGTAAATATGCAACTGTGATGCACTGAAAATTAACAGGAGAGAATTGTTGAGTGCAGATAGTAGAGGACTACTTCTTCTCAAGCAACCTAAAGGGAAATGAATATGAATGGTTGTAAAATTTTACGTTGTCAGGCCCCAGTGATTTTAAATGTCTCTTGGTGTCTTGTTCATCCTATGTATGCATGTTTTAGTGATGAATGCCCCATATCCAGTTTAGTATTAATGTTATTATTATAATTACTCCACTTGTTCAGGTGCTGCTGCATCACATGCTCCATTGCAAAAAATTTTAATCAGCCTAAGAAATCCTATATGACCTATTTCATTCAACCTGTGTTGACAGGGCAGAAGTTTATTGATGTAACAAACTCAGTTTTAATAGAACCACTGGCAATTTCTCTCTCACAAGTTATGTAAGTATGTTTATATGAAAAGAAAAGTTTCGTTCTGGATTTTGTTTTCAGGAGAGGAAGTTGGGCTCCGCTGTTCTTACCTTCCCGAGGTAGAACTCCAGTAGACTCTCACAAATGACAAACAAGCAATAAGATCCTTGTCAAAGAGGTGGGGGGGGGGGGGGGGTGAGAGGCAGAACAGGTCACGAATAACACAGGGTAATATGAACCAGAAAGATGTAAGTTGGAAGGCAGGTGAGGTAAAGAGAATTGGTGGAATTGAGAAATCAAAGGTAGTAAAAGTTTGTGACAGATACAGTTAAAACATTTTCCTTTTATGTCTCCAGAAGAATGTATCTGTGGTCCAAAAGCTAGAGATCCTGTATCCTATTCATTTCTGTATGTAGTGGCTATCCTAAAAATTTACATTCTGAATGTGAAGTGCATGGTTTATCGGTGTGATGTCGGACCTTATTTCTCTCCTCTGATAAGATGTTTTAGGTGCCAAATGTTTGGATACATGTCCTCCCACTGTTCTAATGAGACTGTCTGTAGGGCATGTGGTCTGGTGTCCCGTGAGGACAGCTATTATGACCAACCCGCACAGTGTGTCCATAATCCTCTGTGGGGCGGTGGCACTCTCTCTCTCGCAGATGGAGAGTATAAGAAACCTCCTTTCAGAAATGGATGTCTGCTTACTCAACACTGGAGCTGCAACACATTTCAGTGCAGACCATGGAACACTGTCAGCTATTGATCTCACATTTTGCAACCTGAGTGTTTTACCCCTGATTCAATGGCGTGTCCGTGGTGATCTTTGTGACAGCGACTATTTTCCTATTGTTCTCTCCCTCTCCACTCGGACATCATGGACATGCTTCACATTGATATCTTCAGGAAAGTGACTGTCAGGCTTTCTCCTCTACAGCTACTTTAGCAGCCGTTCATGTGACTGATGTCGACAAAGTGATACAGAATACTATTGATACTATTCATGTTGTAGCAGCAATGATGCTCTACTCCTCCAGCTCATCCTGATAACCACCAGTGCCATGGTGATTTGAAGATACAGTCACAGCTATTAGGGGATGCTGCAGGGAGCTTAAACGGCACAAGTGCCATCCCTCTATGGCTAATTTAACAATATTCAAGAGAATATGGGTGAAGGTGCAGTTTTTAATACAGAAAATGAAACAGGAGTGTTGGGAGCAATATGTATAATCTATGTGATCCCATACCCCATCATCCCCAGTATGGACTAAACTACGTTGCATTTGCGACCATCCACCACCCAAGGCAGTTCCTGGCATCGTTGTCAGTGGTAACATCTACACTGATCCCATGGTATTTGCTGAATGTTTTGTGGCACACATCATGGAAGTGCCTGCTTACAGTAATAACATCCTCATTTTCTGACCTGGAAACACCTTACTGAATGCTGCCCGCTATCCTTCCATGCAAGCAGCTCTCTTTATTCGTGGAGCATCAACAATGGCTTTTGCTTTTCCACTGACAAAACCTTTTGTATGATTTTCTGGCGTCTGTACATCTTGGGCCTGTTGCTCTTCCATTCATTGACACTACGAAATTCCTGGGGCTCATGCTCGATAGGGAACTTTCTTGGTCCTCCACGTGTCTTACCTGGCTGCCTGCTGTACCCAGTCCGTCCCTGTGTGTCTTTGGCAGTACTTCGTGGGGAGCGGATCGGATCTCCCTCCTCCATTTGTACCAGTCCCTTAACCATTTGACTATGGGTGCTTCATTTACACATCTGCACCTCTGTCCATCTTACACCACCTCAATACAATGCACCATCATGACATCTGTTTGGACACTGGTGCCTTTTACACTAGCTGGATTGAGAGCCTCTATGCAGAAACTGCCGAACTATTGCTGTCATACTGCTGTGATTTTCTCCTCAACAGATTCACATGCTGTTTGTCTGCCAAGCCTTGCCACTCATTCTATGCACCCCATCTTCAGTGGCTCCTTTGCTCACCAACATATGATGTGTCCCTCTTCTCTCTCATCTCCTGGAGTTCGCTTTCGCCAGTTGCTCCAGCAGCGTAACTTCACGTTACCTGCTACTTTCCCAATGGGTGTGAACCCTTCACCACCTTGGCTTTGTGTGCCAGCCCATGTTCACTTTGGACTTCACTCACTGCCTAAGGACACTACTCCAGGCTTGCTGTAAGTTTCTTGGCCTTCACATGCAACTTTGTGCCATTGTGTAAACTGATGGCTCTCAGACTAACCATGGTGTTGCGTGTGCCTTCATCGTTGGCACCAACACTTTTCGTTACCGGGTTCTGGAACACAGCTCAGTATTTACAGTGGAGCCCTGTATCGGGCCACGCAGTGCATCTGGTGACACACACTTTTAAATTGTCATTTACTCTGAGTCTCTCGGTCCCTATCAGAGCCTCTGTGTGCTGTACAGTTTCCATCCCTTAGTGCAACAAGTCCAGGAAAGCTTTCACTTAGTCGCTCTTGATGAAACCACTGTGATGTTTGTCAGTCCCTGGTCACGCCAGTCTGACAGGCAACGGGGCTGCTGACGGTGCTGCCAAAGTTGCAGTCCTTGAACCTCGGCCCACTAGTTCTTCCCTTCCCTTAGGTGATCTCTGTGTTGCCCTCTGTCATCAGGCAATGTCACTTTAGCATCACCACTGGTCTTCCCTTCATGGAACAAGCTCCGGGGAATGAAACCTCTCCCAGCTGCTTGGCCGACCTCCTGGCCCTCTCGCTGCGAGGAGATAATTATAGCTAGGATCCCCATGCGACCACAGGTTACTTTCTTCCCTCTCTCTTATTGTTATGCCTTTAGACCCTCTTGTGCAAGATGCTGCTTGAATTCTCTCATTTCTTTTACATATCGTGTCACAACTACTGTCACACACTTTTTCACACTCTTTGACTTGCTTATGTAGTTGAAGCAGACAAGTCCACCCTCATTTGCTTTTTACATGTTTTGTGTTTCTCTCATGAAAGTAATATAGAAGGAATAACTAAATACCATTTTCATTGAACACACTAAATAACATCATGCTCGTTATCTTCTTGTATTTCATTTCCATTGTCTGACTTCAAATTTTGATGAAAGCTATTGTGAACAGGGCTACAAACTTCAACATAAACATTCTGTCACACAGTATAGCAGCTTTGATGGACCTGCTATTCTGATGCTTAGGTTCCAAAACAGTGGTTACCTATGCCTTAATGCAGATTTGTGCTAGTGTAGTAGGGAATGTTAAATATTTTGACTTAATTATTTCAAAAAATGAGGGAGGTCTTAAAGTTGTATTTTGGTTAGCAATTCCCAATTATATCTACAAGAAATGGCAGTTACATTGTTTTGCTTGGTAAATAGCTATTGCAGTTTCGTGGTATTTTGATGTTTCATTCAAAATTTGCTCAAACTGTCTTCTTTCAAGAACTGCCTTATCATTATTTCTCTCTGTACTTCTGTTCTAAGGATAAGAATATACTATAAAATCTGTAATAATTTTAAACCACCTGTAAAAGTTTTTAAACTAGCAATACTCATTTACAGCAGTGCATTTTCTTAATATCTCACAAATAGTTAAGTTTCTTGTTTTTCTTTTTCCAAGCACAAATAGTTTCTTTCATTTTCAAAATCTGAAAATTAGGAACCATGGCTAATAAAAGGAAGAAAAGGCTGGAAACTACCACTCAGATGAGTAACTTTATAGGAACTGATTGAGAAATGCTGCTTTCTGAACTCTGAAATTTGCTTGATGTTCTAAGATATGTGCAGCTGCTAAGAGACCAAAGTGGATAGAATGTCAGAAATTACCCAGCAGTCACTCTTTGCAAAGGGTATTTATCCAGAAGTGCTTGAAAAGTGGTCGCTAGGAAATAGTTGTTTGTGATACCAATTATAAATTTTAGAATCGCATGTAGTGATCCATGCCATTCATGGAAGGGCATGTATCACATGTCAAATATAGAGCTCAAAGTAAAGATGTGCGTGATTGCAATTAGGTGGTAAACATGGAGCAACGTACTGTGATAAAGCATTACGCAATAGGTGTAGAGTCTACCTGCTGGAGTGCAATTGTAACCTCTGTGGAGCAAGGAGGAATGAAGGAGCTGTGTTACTGGGGAAGATTTTCAGCCCAAAGGAAGACTAATATGACGTATATCAGTGTACTACTCATAGAATATTAATGAGAGGCCTTTGAGACAGTAATATTATTAGTTTCCATGTAATGTGTAACCTTTTGTGAAAGTTTGTGATAGTATATAGAGTTAATAGGAACCAGTCTCCACTCTGAGTAGAGAAGCAGTGTTTTATTTTATAGCTACTTCATTTATAGAAATCTACCTTGAAGAAAGAAGTACAATGCCGAGGAAGAAGGGGGCACTGCATATCTGGATCCTGAGGTAAATCACGAGAGTTGCAAGGCTGAATATCGAAACTAATGTAATAAGGGAGTGTTATGGCAGTGGTGTTACATCTAGCTGCATGGAGTAATAGGTCTAGAACAGACATTGCTTAAGCAGTTAAAAGATCGCCGCACTAGCCAAGTACAGAAGTCATCAGCCATGTAATAAACACTCCACACAGTCCTGAAGAAGGGAGAGGAAAACTGGAAAAATGCCAAAACATATCACCTGGCAGAGGAAAAGTGAAAGAGACTTTCATAGCAATGTTAGACAAGCACCTTGATATCCTCAATTGCAAGTGTGAGATAAAGCTATGTTCAGAATTTGAGGGTCAATGTCAAAGGGAAGCTAACTGTAAACATGGAATGCACATCTCTTGCTCTTGTTCTAAGGATGTGAAGATCCCTGTCAAAGGACTGATGTTTATTAAAGGTCAAAGAAATAAAGTTGTATCTGTTGGTCAGCATCCGATTGGGTTAACAGATCTACCTGAGCACAGAAGACAAATTAAAATTCAGAAGAGGCAAGAAAATGAATTAAGAAGGCTTCCTGAATATGGGCAGAAAATGAAGGAAGAGTTAACATTACAATCGGATGAAATTATTTTATCTGATAAAAGATGAAGAGGCAGATGATGATAAAGATGAAGATTCTGAAGACCCTTTGCAGACATGATGCGATAATCCTGATGTACCCTCTATTTGAAATAAGAGCTAGTATTATACATTAGTTGCACAATGTTGCAGTGCGAGGTATTAGATACGATGCCACTCTGTGTGCTACAGATGCCATTGAAATAGCTACACATTTGGTGCTGGATTAACTATTGAAGGAGACAGGAGACTAGTGGTTTATTACAGTACAGTAACAAGGACCCAAGAGAAAATCATGTATCACTTGAAGAATTTCATGATCGATGCAGGATATGCAAGATTGAATGTATGTAATTTGATGAACCCCAAAATTCCAGTGAAGCTGTGTTACAAGCAGATAACTCAAGCTGTCAGTTTCCAAGTATTGTGAAATAAGAGCACTACACTGTTTGCAGTCAGCCAGGTGGAAGGTACCTTTGCCATTTTACTCCAGAGAACAGCTTAATGGGAAGTAAACCTGCTGAAGTTATTGATAATCATCTAGTGGATTTTTTAAAAGAAACAGTATTTATAGAAATTTGTAAACTATTGGTGGAGACTGAATGAATTTTAACACTGGTTGGGAAGGAGTCATGCATTGGGTTGAGACAAAGCAGAATCGTAAACTCATCTGGTTGGTTTGTGCTCTTCCTACTAATGAGTATCTTTGAGCCACTTGATCAGTTGGATGGGAAAACTTTGTCTAATGCTAGTGGAGCTGTAACTTTGGCAACATGCTTCATAGTGGAACAGAACTTGAAATCAATCCTCGTTTCTCAGAATTTTCTTGCCAGAGCTTCTGGTTCCAATGAGTGACACTATTGTAAAAGATATATCTACGTGTTAGGCTTGTGGTCACAGGATAACTCCGGCTATAAGGGCAAATGCACTTCCAACTGAAATGTCAGTATTGGAAATTGGTCTTGCAAGCCACTCTTGGTGGTTAACAACTGCAAATAGGGTTTGTTGAATATGGCTTTGAAAACATGGCCTTAAAGGCAGTAACTTGGTGGTGTTAAAACTGTTATGGAATACATTGATGCCTTTTACTATCCCTGTTGGTTTACAATCAAAATAGAAATTCTCTCAGATGTAAGGACCCCACCACATTCTTCAACTGAAGCTTTTAAAATCCTGGAAGAAGGCACTAGCATATATTGTTTTGCCATCAATTCAACGTTCATCATGGTTCACATTTAGTGAATTGGTGCGTTAGACAATTTATGCATGGAAGACCAAGAAGAAAAGAAAGCAGGGATGCAGAAGGAAGATAACTGAGTTGAGGAATGAAGATGATGATACACCATGAACCTATCTGTTCACCCTAGGAAGACACCTACAGTAAATTCATATGCAATTTGTTTTAGAATTGATAGAGTGGTCAGAAAAAGTATGTGAATCTTCAGTTACTTTTAAAATCAAAACAGAAATATGAAAGTTTGTTCTAGAGCCAATGCATGTTCGAAAGGAGCCTTTTCATAGACAGTCACTAGATAGGTGTGTGAAACAAGGAACGAAGGCTTCTGGCAAAGCGTGTATTCCTGAGAAGCGAGAGGGATGTGCTAGAGGCCAGGAAGCAGTTAGAAGAATGATTTCTAGGAACAAATTGGAGCAAGATTTGATGAATATTGGTGGCTGTAGCTTTTACATTTTTATAATGTGTTTTAATTGTTTGGGAGATGGCAAAGAAAATTGTTTGAGTTCATTAAACCACTTTTTGAACAAATTTTTCATTAGTTTATATTAATTTATGACCCTTTTGTTGGATATTTAGATATGCATTATAATCAAGCCCAAATGTACTGAGCTAAATGTTTATCAATAAAGAAAAACCTTTTAAAAAGCATATTACACATCAAAAGCCACATTTTTGGACCGCCTCATTCACAAAAATCATGAAATTTTATTTTTGCCCTCTAAAATGACACGCTCTACTAATATAGTCGCCTATATCACTGTACATGAACTTTATGCCCTCCCTCCAATCTTGGAACTGATATCTTTCGGAGATCCTACTAGACAGTTTTTTGTTATTTTTGTTAATGGAGTTAAACCAACAAAATCACCTTTCTGCATTTCCACTGCAGCAGATGGTTTGTTTTTCCTTGCATTCGGATCAGGTCTGCCTGATCTTGAGGGTTTGTCAGTAACTTTCCACTGATGTCAGAATATGCATCAAAAAACAAATAGGTATGGCCAGGTACCAAATATCTTTTCTCCATACTCTCAATCCAGCCCATTTCAATCAGGTAGATCCAAACCCACATAATGGGAAAGTTCTTATTTTTTCCCCACACAAAAATCACTATAAAAATGTGTTAAATGTTTTCTCTAATTTTGGAAAAGCTTGAAGCAAACAGCTACCCACTTCATCTGCTCCCTGTCCTGCTGTAAACTCTGGCCAAACACATGCAAGAACATAAGTTGTATTACAAACGTGAACACCGAAGTTTTGGGCCCATAGTTGTCTTAAATAAAACACAACTTTGGTTGAAATTGTAGGTGTCAGCAATGCTTTTCTGTTGCAATAATCAGTGTGTCACTTGTGGGATTGAGACATTTTCTGTAGCTCAGGTTAGTATTCTTTAGATATAGGAGATTATGTAAGACAATATCTTCAAGCGGGCTGCTTGCAGCTTCTTCATTATCTTACATGTGCCCTTCATGGAAGTTTGAAGGCTATGTTGAAATAGTTACTGAAAACGAATTTGTATTCACATAGGTTTAAAAAGCAACTATGTGACATACAGTCGATACCTTTATTAACTGAACTGAAATTGAGAACATAATGTCTATGTACAGTCTGAGAAAGTGAATGAGATCAGTACCTAGTGAACAATGCAGTATGCTGCTTTGCAGATTTGACATCATCTTTGCACACATGAGGCCTGTTGTATTTTCCATGTCTGTTGGAGTATTTAAACTATACGTCTTGCCATTGGTATTTGGAGGAACAACTTAAATAATACTTACAATGACTATCTCCTGTTAGGAACTAGAAATACATTTTATCGTATTTCAAAACTGAGATTTGCGCTATATTGTAGTAGTCTTGTGGGTATAAAATAGTGTTGATAACCTTCATACTAACTGAAACTTCATTAAGAATATAATTTAGGAAACTTAGAATCATTTTTTGAAATAATAAATGTAATCCATACCTTTGAAATAATCGAATCGCTTATTTGAGATTCCATGCACCAACAGAAATGCACTTTTTGCACAACTCGACCCTGGTTATTGTTTTAACATTATATTTAAAACTTTTGTCTTCTTCATGCTTCAGCATTTAATGTCTTTAATGTACTGTCTATTCCAAGAAACCCATTTAACAGAGCCTACAAGATAGCCATGTTGAGCATTTTGAACTCATACTTTATAATAAGTATTACAAAGTACTTTCTTTCTGCATTCTGCAGTATCTTTGTACCTACACCATTGTACAGTATTTAGCAACATTGAATGCTGCTGCACACTTCTAGCAGGTATAATTTTACTTCTGTAATATATTCTTGTCCACTGTTAGATGCCATCTTTCTGCTGTAATATTTCCAATGTTCTGGATTTCTCTTCTTCTTTCTGCCTTTAATTTTTATAGTTTTGTTACTTGTAAGAAAATTGTCACTTGATGTGTCAGTTACGTTTATTATAAACTCAAGGTATAAGGCTGCTCTCCCATTGGTCAGTTCAGTAGCCAGTTAGCCATTCAGAACCCAGGTATCAGTGAATGGGATACACCATTATTCTATTTAGAAGTTTTGAGACTGCTTTGTTAGGTCTGCTATCGTACCCTTCTTAGTACTGATGTGGAGCTATCCTATACTCTTGATAGTTCAATATACTGATGCCAGGTGGTCCCAGCTCACATAATGTGCACCTAGTTAACTTTTCATCACACTGGGGGATATTCCATTAGTTCATTGAGCCCTTCAAATGTCAAAACAACCTTTAGTGAAATTGAAATTAAGGGTTGCAAAACTTAGTGTAATGAGAATTCCACAGTTAAGTGACAGGAGAGAGCTGGTAGGTGGAAAGAGTACACCAAAGGCCTCTAAGAATGCGGGGACTTGTTGGATGTAGTAGAGGAAGAAATAAGAGTCGATATGGTAGACACAGGTCATCCAGTATTAGTCAGTTCAATGCAGATTTGGAAGACTTGTGATCAAGGTAGGTAGAAGAGGTAGAAAACATCTCTAGTGAATTTCTGAAATCTTTGGGGAACTGTGAACCAAGTGACTATTTGTTAGTGTATAGAATCTGTGTTGAGAGATGTAACATCAGACTTTCAGAAAATTATATCCACATAATCCTGAAGATAGCAATGGCTGATAACTGCAAGAATTATCGCACATTCAGCTTAATGACTTGTGCGTCCAAGTTGCTGACGAGAGTAATGTACAGGAGACTGGGAAAGAAAGTTGAGGACCAGTTAGATGACGATCAGTTTGGCTTTCGCAAAGGTAAGGGCACCAGAGATGCAGTTCGGATGTCGCGTTTGACAATGGAAACAAAACTGAAGAAAACTCAAGACGGATTCAATGGATTCGCTGACTTAGAAAAAGCTTTGATAATGTAAAATGGTACAAGAAGTTGGGAATTCGGAGAAAAATAGGAGTAAGCTATAGGGAAAGACTGATAAAATACAGTATGTACAAGAAGATGGAACAGTGAGAATGGAAGACCAAGAATGATGTGCTTGAATTAGATCGTAAGACAGTGATTGTGTTTTGCTTGTAGCATGTAATTTAAACAGTGAAGAAGCAGGTATGGAAATACAAGGAAGATTAAACAGTGGGATTAAAATTCTGAATGAAGGGATATCTGTTGTATGAATTGCTTGTGATGTTGCTACCCTTAGTTAAAGTGAAGAAGACTTAAAGGGTGTGCCAAATAGAATGAACAGTCTAATGAGTCCTGAATATGGATTGAGAGTAAACAGAAGGAAGACAAAAGTAATGAGGAGCAGCAGAAATGAGGTCAGCAATAAATTTAACATCAAAGTTGGGAACAACAGAGTAGATCAGATTAAGTGATTCTGATATGTCGCAACCAAATTACAAGATGGATCGAGCAAGGAGGACATAAAAAGCAGATCAGCACAGGCAAAGAGGGCATTCATGGCTAAGAGAAGTCTGTTAGTATAAAAAAATCAGCCTTAATTTGAGAAAGAAATTTCTGAACAAATTTTTGGAGCACAGTATTGTACAGTGGTGATTCATGGACTGTGAGAAAAGTGGAAAAGAAGAGCATTTAAGATATTCTGTAAAAGAATTTTAAAAGTAGATGAACTTTGTGTCTGTCCTGTTGAGAACCTCCTCATTCCTTATCTTATTGATTGGCAATGAGGAGGTTCTCCACAGAATTGACAAAGAAACAAACATACGGAAAACGTTGGCAAAAAGGGCTGTGATAAAGCATGTTAATACATTAAGGAATAACTTCGTGGAATTACAGGGTGCTGTAAATGGTAAAAACTCTAAGGGAAGATGGAGGTTATGGAGGTTTTAATACATCCAACAAATAATTGAGGATGTAGGGTGAAGAGGTTGGCACAAGGGAAGAATTCATGGTGAGCTGCATAGAACAGTCAGCAGATTGATGACAAAAAGTAGACCTGAAGATCTCTTTGGCAAGTCTGGTATCCTTGCACCTGCAAGAAAAATCACTCGATGATGTGGGCAGATATTATCATTCATAAGGAAGAAGTCTGTATCCATAGCAAATCTGAACACACTTACACAAGTTTAAAGCACCATGTATATGTTCGATCAACTGTGTTCATTTGGCCACCACCACCAAACTGATACCTTTCTGTGATTTACTTTGCCAACAGATTAAAGTGAATCATTCTACAAACAAAAATGTAATTTTCTTGTGAACGGTGCCTCTATATAATTCCTCTGCTTTTCACACTCTTGTGTTTGGCATAGGGTTCATAGAACTGCTCTGACTGCTTCTCTACTGTTTCACCCCTATATAGCAGCTGGGGGAAAATGGACACCTAAGATTCTCCATGCAAGCTCCAATGTATCGTATTTTACTACAATAGTCATTTCTCTGTGTCTGTAGGCGTCAACAAAATATTTTCGAGGAGAAAGTTGACTGAAATTTCATATATCTAAGTAACAAGAAATGGCTTTGTTTTAATGATTCGCATTCCAGCTCAAATATCGGATCATTGATACTCTGCCTCCTTTTTCCTAAGAATACTCTACCTTCTTTTTCCTGATGATGCCCTTCTTTGAACTTTTTGAATGTCTTTCATCATTGTCATCCAATACAAAAACTGTACTGCCCAGCTATGCTACAGTTGAGGATGGTCAAGTGTACTGTAGGCAGTCATCTTATTAGATTTGTTACACTTTTAAAATGTTGTGATAACATGCAATCTTTGGTTCACCTTCCTCACAAATTTTGTTGTCTGACAGTGTCAGTTCATTATCTGTAACTGTGATCCCAGGATGTTGAGCTCAGCTGACTACCTTTAAAGTTCTTTGATTTATCGTGTAACCAGAAGTTTTTAGTTTGTGCAGAACCTCACTGTTTATTTTTTGGGATCAGTTGCCACATTTTGCACCATGCAGAGATATTGCCTGAATCATATTGGCTGATAACTTCATTTGCTGATGACGCTGTCAGTCTAACAATATGAGTGGACTGCTCTGGTTGTCTCCAGATCATTTATGTAGGTTAACAATAGGAAACAACTTATAACACTTCCTTGGAAAACACCACATATTACTTGAGTTCCTCTGGATGACTTCCCAGCAATTACTACAAAGTATGACTTTTCTAGCAGGAAATAACAAATCAATTTGCACAGTCATGACAATACCATATATGTGCACAATTTGATCTGCAGCTGCTTGTGAGGAACGATGTCAAAAGACTTCTGGAAGTCTAAAAATATGAAATCAACTTGAGATCCCATTTTTATAACACTCTTTACCTTTTGTGAATAAAACTACATTTTCTGAATCTGTGCTGTTTGTGTGTCAGTAGATCATTTTCTTAGAGGTATTTATAATGCTGGATCTTGGTATGTGCTCCAAAATCGTTTTACAGATCTGTATCAAAATATGGATGTATAATTCAGTATATTACTTCTATTTCCTGTCTTGTGTAATGGCGTGATCTGTGAAACTTTCCAGTCTTTAGGTGCAGATCTTTCATCAAATGAAAAGTTGTATATGAATACTAAAAAGTGGAGCTAGTTCGTCAGCATACTCTGAAAGGGACTTACTTCGTTTACAGCCTGGACTGAAAAACTTGTATGCAGTTGCTTCATTACATGTACGTCTAAATCACTCATGTTGACAGCTGTTACTGATTCAAATTCAAGAATATTTACTGCAAATTGTGTGGTAAAAGAATATCAAAAATTTGTGTGTAGAAACTCCACTTTAGTGTCATTTAGTCAGTGACATTACCAGTGATATCACACAGTGAAGGTATTGATTGTGTTTTGCTACTGGTGTACGTAACTTTTCTTCATTCACAATCCAGTCTTGATGTTGCTGATTCCACAATAGATGTGCCCAGCTTTGCACTGTTGCAAGCTGCATGCGTACACTATTAGATTAATGACATGGAGACCAACTGCTCAGAGCCCTCCTACACAGTTTTTTTGTCTACTGAGGCATGTGGGAGCTCTGTAGTCATTGAACTACAGATGAGAGTTTTGTCCTGTTATGAAATTATCTTTACTTTCCTTATCTTGGCCTACAACAAACAATTCCTTTGTCTTGAAATCATTGACAATGCCTGAAATTTATAATTGGTTGAACCCTCAGTAAATATGAAACCGTTCTCTCTTCGACCTCTTCCTAGGCCTCAGGGAATTTAATCCTCCAAAGTAGGGTCCAAATGGTTTCCTTATAGCATGATGTAGACTTGGAGAGAACACATTGTACCCACAATGAAAGCACAGTAACAAATACAGAAAATCATTCTTTGTCCTGCACAGTGCTTGCATTGTCTTTGAATTGTGTGCTGAGACAGGAAGTACTTCTTTCATTTAAAGATGACATAATTCCATGTGAAGATATGTAATTTATGGTCAGGAAGCTACATTGCAATTGTAGTTAATATATTTGTAAGATCAACAGTATTGAGAAACACTTTGTGGTCTTCACCCATTGCTCAAAAGGCAGCAACCCATGGCATGTTTCTCAAAATGCCTCTTACGGTAGAATCCAAATGAAACAGTTGAAATGAATGCTCACAAAAGCAGACTAGACAATGTATCAACCTCTCATATGTTTACTTAAAATATGGTGAATACTTAAAGGAGTTTGTCTTCTGGTACCTTTATCATTCAGAACCACCACCTTGGTACAGGAGCCATTGTCGTAGGGTGGTGTGTGGGATAACATATCACAGGGCACAGAGAATAGCTTGCACACAAGAACTTGAGAGAAGAAGGGCTGGACCTCAGCAACTTGTAATAGGGTGAAGTGAGGGCTAATATGCACTTTTTAAGAAAAACCTGTTCAATGTTAGCCACATCAATCACACAAACCTTCAGCGCTGGTTTAAAGGTAGGTGTGTGTGTGTGTGTGTGTGTGTGTGTGTGTGTGTGTGTGTGTGTAAACTTTTCCATGTTGCGTCCCTCGGTTGAATGTTTTCCTATTCACTCATTGCATTATTATTATTTTCCAGCTGGTTATGTTGTTACATGGCTCAGATGAATCCTTTGATTGGCCCTAAAATTTCAAACACAACTCTTGCAATTATGGCCACTCAGTGGGTGAGTATTATTTGTTCTCTGATTACATGCATCATAATGTCTGACTTCTTTTTCAGTCTTAACATGATTTTGTAAGATACGTGAAAAATGCATTGAACTGTTTGTTTCAGAGTGGATACACACCAAAATAAATGGGTCACAAACATGACATAAAGTAGGGAGGACATCTCTCTACACATGAGGAAATGGTTTTGTGTTACCATTCTAGTTCAGGAAAGAACTATCAGTTCATTTGTTGGTGTTTGTATGTTTGTGTATATGTAGCAGAAAATGATTAAGTTATTTTCAAATAATGTAAAATCCAAGATGGAATAACAGTATGTAAAGGATTCTTGACTATTGACCACACAGAAGAGGCATTTATTCATAGAGCAGCACAGTGAACAAGAATGCTAGATATATTTAGCAGTCAAAGCCTGTCACACATTTAAGATCTCACTAATTCTACTTGTTCTCACAGTTGCTCTGTCATACTGATTATAACTGCTGGAAGAGTTTCCCCCAAGTCAGTGTTTCAACAATTGCATCAAAATATGGCCCCATGAGCTTCTTTTCCAATTTTGTAGCTGCTGCTTGTTCAGATTTGATTGCCGTGCTTCTCCTTGTAACAGACTTCTTTTCAGTGCTAATCTATTTTGTCATCATTGAATGACCAGTGGCTTAGAAACTTGAAGAAAGAGCTGATGAGGCTGGATTTTGAAACTTGTGAAACAATTTTTTGGTGAGGCTCCATCAGTTCGTCTGTATAACAGAATATCTGTAACAACGAAAGTAATTTATTAACTCTAGAGGTTCACATGCTTTGCCTACTGAATATCTCAAGCATTCTCTTTCATTGTGCTTGTCTGCTGCTCAGTGTGGAAGTAGCAATTTATTCTTTCCATAAAGTTGTTATTATTGTCTATATTAGTGTCAGAACTGTTTATTTCTGGAAACATCGTAAATACTGTTGTATAATAACATTTATTATTTAAGATAAACTAATGTGATCATTTAATAAAAAACATTCCACAAAGGGTAATTAGGAGGGTGTTTGTGTAAAGTCATGTAGTTGTATAAAAGTAATCGTGTTCAGTTTTCAGCTGTTAAAATGTTTTGGAGTAGCATAGATTTCTGGCAGTGATACTTACTATCTGTGAAAGCTACTAACATAAGTTTTTCATCAGTGTAATAAAATATCTTGTTTCATTATTGTCAATAAATTGATTACACATGTCTTTTAAATCTGGCCAGATGTCATTGTAGTGCTGCACTCACCTTTAAAGGTTAGTGTATTTTATTATGGGAACTGGTCATAGAAAGCAGCATGGTCTTGCACTTTAAGTGCAGGAGGTAGACAAAAATATGGAAACACCAAAAACAAAACACGTTAACATGCCTAACACGATACTGAGAAACTTTTGGCACTCGAAACAGCTTCCTTTGTGTAGTGCACCCCTGACCTATCTAGGGGCGTCCTACAATTCCCCACCCAATAGCGCAAGTCTAGAAATCTGCAGCTAAGACCGTGACAGTCGACGAAGCCTTTGGTTGAGACCCTCCACTCAGCTCCAAACCAAAGGACCCCGATCCACTCTGGGAACGATGCTGCAAATAGAGAGCTCTGCTTGCACCCCGCGTGTGAGGCCAGCGGTCTTCACCAAATCCGCCAGCCGCCCGTACGAACTGAGGATCACCTTAGAACCCAAGCGACAGGCATCATTGGTGCCGACGTGAGCAACTACTTGCAGACGACTGCACCTCGTATGCTCGATAGCTGCAGGCAAGGCCGCCTCCACATCTTGGATGAGGCCCCCCCCGGCAGACAAACAGAGTGCACGTTGGAATTCTTTACAGCCCTGTACGCTATTTCCCTGAGGGGCTCCATCACACGCCTAACGTGGGAGCTCCCAATAACCAGCACGCACACACCCTATCCATCCTACTGCTAATATCTAACTACTCTGCGAATTTTTACTCTATGGCTATCAATAAGCAATATTACTTCTCTCAAATATGAGAATGCGCAAGGATTTTATGTAATTAAATATGCATGCGCACAAACTCTCGAAAAGATACTAAGAATCAAAGTACAAAACAAATATGAAGCTAAATATGCGACTCGCTACTGCACTGCTGCTGCACTGATACTTCACCAGCGGCTGCTCAAGTCTCACTTAGCGTTTGACTACAGAAATTAGTGGTTTATGAAGATCTGTTCAACCATTGTAATCTGTCCACTTTAACTTGCTACGCACAACTTGGACAGCCTTAGAAGTGAGGAAATGACCGTGATAGATTTGTTATTCAGGTGACACTCAATGAGCTCTCCTGACTGATGCAGTCAGCTCTAACTGACCCTCTACTGACAACACGATATTCCCCACCTCCTTTTACAGTGAGATGCCTGGCTCCTGACATTTAGTGGACAATTCCACATTACATAGAATTATCTGGATACTTTTGACTACACAGTGTAAGCTCGATATTGATTTATTAAAATTCATTTTGTCAGGTAATCAAGTGATAATATTGACAGAAGCCGATCTGCTGATGCAATTTCTATGGAGATAGTGTGATACGTGACATTTGTTCAAATTTAAACTACAGTCTAGTATGTTTTACACGTGTAGCAGCAGTAACTTACTTGGTGGGTATTCCGATTATCAGTGGGGAATATTGTCATGAGAAAGTAGATGTAATTTTTATATACTGACACAGAGTTGAATTGCTGTATCTCAAAGTACTTCCAGATAAAAGACGTCAGTCATCTAACCTTCGCTGCTGTTCCGTGCCATGTTGCTTATATACGTCAACACAGATGGTTTGTGAAGGAATACTTCTGTGCTTGACTAGAAAGAATACTGTCCACATTCTGTTGAACCAGATGACATGAAACTTTACTGTAATAAGTTACTTTTCATACTACAACATGAAGATTACTTCTGTCAGTTCATGTATCTGTATCATATTCAGTGGGTGCATAGAGTTGTCCACCAGTAACTGAACACAGGAGAACTTTAGCTAATGGTTGGTTGCTCAAACTGCCAATTAGTTGTCCGTATCTCTTCAGTCTTGTTTACAGATCAAGCAACATGTAGAAAGGCAAATAGCACCTTTTCAGGCAATATTTGTGGGTGGAAACAAACAAAGAAAGAAAAACTCATGACAAGACATGAGCACCATTTAAGATTAATGTATGAACTAGAATTTAGGTCTCTGCCTTCTAGGTTCATTCTTTCTCCCACTGCATATTATAGTGGCTATCGACAAGGACCCAGAGAAAGGTGGTGTTGACAGATGTGAAAATTACTGAACTATCAGTTTAATAACCCATGGCTTCAAAATACTAACACGAATTCTTTACAGACGAATGGAAAAACTGGTAGAAGCCGACCTCGGGGAAGATCAGTTTGGATTCCGTAGGAATGTTGGAACACATGAGCCAATACTAACCCTACGACTTACCTTAGAAAATAGATTAAGGAAAGGCAGACCTACGTTTCTAGCATTTGTAGACTTAGAGAAAGCTTTTGACAATGTTGACTGGCATACTCTTTCAAATTCTGAAGGTGGCAGGGGTAAAATACAGGGAGCGAAAGGCTATTTACAATTTGTCCAGAAACCAGATGGCAGTTAGGAGTCGAGGGACATGAAAGGGAAGCAGTGGTTGGGAAGGGGAATGAGACGCTTAAAGTAGTAAATGAGTTTTGCTATTTGGGGAGCAAAATAACTGACGATGGTCGAAGTAGAGAGGATATAAAATGTAGACTGGCAAAGGCAAGGAAAGCGTTTCAGAAGAAGAGAAATTTGTTAACATCGAGCATAGATTTAAGTGTCAGGAAGTCGTTCATGAAAGTATGTGTATGGAGTGTAGCCGTGTATGGAAGTGAAACATGGACAATAAATAATTTGGACAGGAAGAGAATAGAAGCTTTCGAAATGTGGTGCTACAGAAGAATGCTGAAGATTAGATGGGTAGATCACATAACTAATGAGGAGGTATTGAATAGAATTGGAGAGAAGAGAAATTTGTGGCACAACTTGACTAGAAGAAGGGATCTGTTGGTAGGGCATATTCTGAGGCATCAAGGGATCACCAATTTAGTATTGGAGGGCAGTGTGGAGGGTAAAAATCATAGAGGGAGACCAAGAGATGAATACACTAAGCAGATTCAGAAGGATGTAAGTTGCAGTAGGTACTGGGAGATGATGAAGCTTGCTCAGGATAGTGTAGCACGGAGAGTTGCATCAACCCAGTCTCTGGACTGAAGACCACAACAAGAAAAACATTGACAAGGGCCATTCAGTACAGTGATGGGGTTGCAGTGTTGACAGTGGAGAAGGTAAGGGAGGACTAGGTCTGTGCCTGCATGTTCTCCCAACCTCAGTCCTTAGCGTTATGTGAGGCTACCTAGGTTGGTTGGCTTGGGAAGTTTCCGTTGCTACTATCAGGCTATATGCAAATGAACTATTGTCTGAACACGGAATTCTATTACAAATTCCCCCAATGTGATCCTTGTGTGCTTAATGACATCTGAGTGTGCAATCCTGGCCTCTGTTGAAGAATCGGATTGAGTGAGGTTGCATACCTCATAGAAAATAGTTAAGTTTGTAAGTTACTAACATAAAGTTAACACCGCCAAAATTTGTGACTTGGTTTTAGGTAAGGGTTAGTGTGCTGATATATATGTGTAATCTGAATATTGGGAAAGACAATCTGGTTTATTCCAGTTGACCATTACATGTACTAACAAACTGAATTATTGAAGTGATGCCTCTTGACGGTGGACTATTAATATCTTAATAAAGAGAGAGGAGTGTAACTTGAATGTATAACTATAAAACTTAGGAATGTGGATTGGCATTTCCCCTGAACAGAATCGGAGCACAAGATTCTAGGTCACGTTCTTTCTGTCAGTATCGAATCACAGAAATAATGTCAGAATGTGCTGCGATGCTCAAAGGGCCAATGACAAGTCATTTAACTTCTATGATCTGCAAGGCTGATCGTGCTACGGCCGGAGCTGTGTGTGTTACCTAGTCTGCTCCACAACGGGGTCCCCAGCTGGCTGTTCTCATTGTGCTGTTATGATGATCAGGTGTGATGTTGCAACCACAGCGGTGCGTGTATATGACACAGTTCTGCAAAATTATCCAGAGTTCCGGATAAGGTGCACAGCTATTCCGTCATACTCCATATCATATGGTACAGACTACTGCGGTCTTGGTGGACAGACGCTGAAATGCAAGTGTCTCATTTCTGCCAAAATCTTTTGCGGCTTATGGCTCCACTATTTTGTCTATCCTATTGCAACATTCTAACAAATTTTTTGCCAATGAGTGCTACTTCCGACCGGCTGTAAGTGCGTGGGAAACATTGCTTATGCCACGTCGATCAGCCCAGTCAGTAGCCATTGGGGTCACCGCTTGTCCAAACAACTTTCCAGACATTTCTTTGGCACCAGCATTTAAACGGACACATTCCACCCCTCTGTCCCCCACTCCAAAAATATGGAGTGGGGGTCCTTGCTGGCAATGTCGCCTGTGATGCTTTCTTGAATCCAGGGCGACATGGCCGAGTGGGAAACAGTGTCTGCCTGCATTATTCACTTTGGAGAGACATTCTGCTTGCCTCACAGTGTTCTGCCGGAAATGTCGGCTGCTTGTTGGGTTGCATCAAAGCCCAGCAACTGGTGCCCGGCCTAGCGGGGCCAGCACCTGCTGGGGTGCTGCAGGTTGTAAAATTTGACCTTCAGACTAAAGTGCTGCTGGCTTCGTGCTACTGGCTCCCTGGGTCCAGTCCCATGCAAAATTCTGTTTGCAAAAATTATTTGCACTTAACTCAATGCAGTTCATTCTCTTTTCTCATTCCTTAGCCATCTCTGTTAGCATAGTGCGATGAAACGCAAATTTGTTCACATCAGTGCTGCTACTTGTCATTACTTCTCTAATTAATTATTAAAAAAAAGCAAAGCGGCAATTCATATGGGCCTTGCACCTTCAGTAGACACAACCCATATAGGTTGTCACCTTACATTGGCCCCTTCTTAACACTAGAATTTTTTACTGGTCTGTATGTAGTTTAGAGCAAGATAGGTGTGGTACAGGTCCTATAAAATTCCGTGTGAGTAGCTTACATATGTGCTAATTGGGACAAACGTCAATCATAAATCAGACTGGGTGCCAGTCCACATAGTGTAACATGTATGTACAAATTTAGATGAAACACAGATAGACAATATACTAAAATAAATATACAACCTCTGACAATAAAGTTTGGTGAATGAAGTCGGAAAGGTCGATCAGGTAATACCGGTGACTCTCAACACTGCACCTGTGTAGTGGCAGGTATTGACAACCTGCCCCCACCATAGTTCAGTTGAGTGTTATGTGTGTTCTGTGTTAGAGCTGTTGGAGGATGTGCTTGTTTAGTGCATTGGTTCTGAACTGAGAACAGGACAATGAACGAACAAAGGATCAGTTTAAAGTTTTGTTTTAAGCTTGGCAAGACTCCGAAAGAAATGTGCAGTGTTGGTACAACTTTATGGGGATCAAGCGCTGTCCGTGAAGTGAAGTGTGTGTACGAGTGGTTCGCCCATTTTCAAGAAGGCCGGGAAAGTGTTTCTGACAGTCCCCGTAGCGTACGACTGGCGACAGCAGTCAGTGACGAAAACTATGAGAAAGTGAGGACATTAATCATAAACAACTGTCGATTAACTGTACGCATGATAGCAGATGAACTGCAGATGAACCATGAATCTGTACAACAAATCCTTACCTTGTCGTCTTGTACCAAATCACTTGACTGACGACCAGAAACAGGCACATTTAGAGGCTTCAGAGGATTTTATCGAAAAGGTGGGTGCGACACCCAATTTCTTGAACCGTATCATCACTGTGGATGAAACCTGGTTTCTCCAGTACGACCTTGGAACGAAACAGCAAAGTGTGGAATGGCATTCTGACATCATCTCGTCAGAAAAAGGTCAGAGTCAAAAGATTGTGCATCAAAATGACGCTCACCACCTTTTTTTGATAGTCAAGGCATTATCCACAAGGAATTTCTACCTGAAGGAACGACGTTGAACCGCGCGTCACCTGTTTCATGCAACATCTATGCAGGGTACGACCCCAGTATGCACATCAAGGTTCCTGGTTTTTTGTTCACAGCAATGCTTGTCCACACACAGCCAACATCGTCAAACAGTTCCTGGCAAGAAAGAGGGTGGTACAACTTGAACATCCACCATACTCGCCAGGTCTCAATCTTCCAGACTACTTCCTATTCCCTTGAGTCAAACTCGCTTTGAAAAGAAAGAGATTTGGTGGTATTCCTGACATCCAACACAACGTGATGCGGCTTTTGACCACCATCCTGAAAGAAGACTTTGTGCAAAGTTTCCAGAACATGTATCACAGAGCTCAGTGGAGCATAGTTATGGGAGGTGACTATTTTGAAGACAATAAGGCAATTGTAGTTCATAGTTCATCTATGTTAATGTTACAGGACTATTCACCGAACTTTGACAGTGGTTGTATTAATGGCCAATGATGGCATCTGTATACGAATAAAGGGTGACCCTCGCCATTGAGGGCAATGTAAGATGACACATTGTCTGGCAAGATGTATAGACATATTGACATTAATCATATATAAATTATAATAATTAATTTATCTTGAAATACTGTAATCAACAGGAGAGAATTATGGAAAGAACAGAGGGGTGACACGATAAAGAGTGTAACATCACCCAATACTGTAGTTTTAATCAAGGAGCCTTGAGAATTAATATTTGAGATAGATGAAAAACCCTAAGATTAACGAAATAAACTAATAATAATGTCAATGAACACGAAATACATGTAAATATTTAAAAATCCATAAATGGAATGAACTGTGCTAGAACAGTGTGGGTGCACACTTCAACGTTATGATTCAGATAGAGGTATGAATTAGGACAAGCTAGACATGAGCAATCAAGCAAATGTGTGTAATGTCTAATCATGAAATTATGTATTTGGTTGTGCAGTTAAGACATGGATACAATGACATGCAAGTCAAGCTTCGGTGATTCAATAATAACAATAATTTGATCATATAAACTCACTGATGCAGAAATAGCATGTTTTGAACACCAGTTTCCCTCCACTATTTGTGTAAAGGGGCACAGCAATGGCACAGTAGCTCATTAATGGCATAACTCTGTGCAGCTACCTCCTTCAAAACCTTCCGCATATTTTTCCATACCGGAGTCCCCACTCCATCAGCTGAACCACTTACAAAGCCCATCTGAACATCTGAATGTTACTTCGTAAGGTATAAAATTAATGATATTTTATCTTAAAATGATCCAATTATTGTTTGGTTAATGAGTATTGTCAGTGGCAACTCTCCCAGTTAACGTGAAGTGCTCAACCAATGTGGCGAAGAGAGCAATTTGAACAACACTGAAATAACGTTGGATCTTTATTCCCTGAACAAAATTTAGTAGAGAAAAAAAAAGAGAAATCTTAATAGTAGCCTAATTAGGGCACTAGATAAGAAAAACATTAGCCTAACCTAATATTGGGATACCACTGAGTCCAGTGGCAGCCATTTTTAATTTGCATTCTAATGGCATGAGCCAGAGAGAACAAAAAAACATTAGCCTAAAAATACAAGAAAAATTTGCTATTACTGTCATTTGTGCTGGCCGTTGTGGCCGAGCGGTTTTAGGCGCTTCAGTCCGGAACCGCGCTGCTGCTACGGTTGCAGGTTCGAATCCTGCCTCGGGCATGGATGTGTGTGATGCCCTTAGGTTAGTTAGGTTTAAGTAGTCTAGGGGACTGATGACCTCAGATGTTAAGTCCCTTAGTGCTCAGAGCCATTTGAACCATTTGCACTGTCATTTGTCTGTGAGGACTAGCAATAGACATTGTTCATTCCCAGAAGTGTTTCACATGACATACGTTGTCTAACCCAATAGACTTGTATGACTTCATAAATTCCAATTCCAGCAAGTCTCCATTGGCTGCTCTCCAGACACGGAACAAGGCATTGTAAATGGAGTAAAACTTGTGGCATTTGTGCTTGGCCTTGTTGGGTAGGCAGAATGATTTGAGGACTTTTTTGCCCATATGAAACACTCTAATGTGCGCCTTCTTATCAGCGTGCGTCTTCCTGCAGAGTGCCGCTGCCTTATTTCTGTTGAGCGCTGACTCGATAATGGTGTCATCTTGGTCTCTGTCTCTCAGTGGAAAGTCAGCTAACTTTCCAATAATGTCGATGGTTAGTTCCAGAAACACAAGTATGTGACAAAATCTTCATTTCGTATGTAGCATTGGTCCAGTCTGTTGCAGCACAAGAAGGGGGCATGTGGGTTACACCTCATACAGTATGTTCTGGAAATCTGGAAGAAAGACCTCCCAGGATGTGTGCTGGTTGGAGCAGTATGACCTACACAGGATTACAAGCTCTTTTATGATGTGCCCTGATGGGTTTGAGCTGGGATGGTGGGAGGATATATAAACAGACTTCACTCTGTGTCTTTGTAATGTAATGTTCCAGAGATTAGAGCTAAATTATGGGCCATTGTTCGATATCATCTTACCAACATGTCCAACTTGTTGCAGAAAGTCCCTTTGAAAGGCTTTTGATACATTCCAAGGGAGTTAGGGTAACAAATTTGGATGTTAGTTCCAGAAACACAAGTATGTGGCCGAATCTTCATTTCATATGTAGAATCGGTCCAGTGAAGTCTGTTGCAGCCGTGTATTTTAGCTTGTTTGATACAACTGGGTAGAGGTGTGTCTGCATGCTCATCATGGTATGTTCAGATTTCTGGTAAGACTAGCACACTGGTAGTACTCGTCTAAAAAGCCTCTCCATATTGATGAAGTGCATGAGGGTCCTCAGCTTGAGGAAGCATTTCCATGCACAAAATTGGCAGTAGCTCAGATGCATATGCCAAATGACTTTCTTGACTAGGTGTTCAGGATGGTACAGTGTCAAAGTTGCATTTTCAGTACACCCACAGTGGAATAGAATATCTTTCCTGAGGAGGTAATATTGTCTTATATTTGCCTCCCATTTGTCCTTGTATTTTAGTTTGAGTTCAACCATTTTAGGATCCTAGTCATGTTGACTGTGGGTATCCTTCATGGTAGCAGACAAGTCTTCTTGAAATGCGATGTTCCTCATGTAACAGAGGCTGAAATATTCCTCTTCTAGGTAATTGTTGGTGGTTTCTGCGAAGCCTATAGGAGAGTGTGACAAGTCGCCCACAGTGGTGTTATCACTGCCTTTAATGTGTGTAATTTGAAATGTGTACTTTTGTAGGAGCTGTACTGAATGTGTTAGTCACCTGTTATGAGTTTAGCACTTCAAAAAACTTCAAGAGCCTTGTGGTCAGTATACACTTTTGTCCTTCTACTATACAAGAAGTAGAGGAATTTCTGGAGTCACAGAGAGTGCCTCTAACTTGGTCCCCGAGTAGTTTCACTCACTTTTTGCAAGAACACGACTGCCAAAGGCAATAATCTTCCAGACCATGGTTCCCTTTCCCATATTTTGTTGAAAGACCAAGACACCTAAGCCTGTGAGTGAACTACCTGTCACTATGCAAAAATCCTTCCCTAGGTTAGGGTGCAACAGTGTGGTTGCGTCAACTAATGCAGATTTTAGCACTAGAAATTGCTTTTTCGCCTCTTCATCCCACTGCCATGGTGTGTTCTTTCCAGTGAGTGTACTGACTTGTGGGTTACTGAAAGGCACGGTTTGTAGGAATTTTCAGTAAAAATTAATGGCCTAGGAATTTTCGGTAAAAATTAATGGCCCCCAGGAATCCGTGTAACTGATGCTTACTTGTGGGCTGTGGGAATTGTGCTATTGCTGCTATCTTCTTGGAATCGGGAGAAATTCAGTAATTATGTGACCAAGGAAATGACCTTAGGTGGTGCCAAAGTATGATTTCTCAATGTTCATTGTAACCGTGTGATCTCTGAATGAATGGAGCAGTTCATGAGCAGTGGGAAAATGTCAGTATGGCCCCACTCTGTGTTGTTGCCAAATTAATTCAAGATGGAGGATCCAAGGTGGTGGCCTCAGATGTGGCAACATCACAGTGACATCATGGCGGGAAGTTCAGATTTAGAGGGGAAAATGGGTCAATTGGGCTACATCTACTAAAGTAACACTGCCTCCCCTCCCCCATCTGGAAATTGGCAGTAAAAGGCCTCAGTCTATGCTAGGCTACCAGATAGGACAAATGTAAGTATGCATTGTTTGTTCAAACAATTTGAGTTGTCATAGACAGTAGCTCCATCCGATGTGTTCACCATGAGGTCTGGTTTCCAACTGACCTAGTTCACAACATTGCCACCAGAAGGCGATGTCAGCCCTCCCCCTCTCTCCTCCTGTGATGCAACCCAAGATGGCGGTCTGGGGAAAAAATGGTAGGAAAAGGACTCGGTCTTTGACTAGATGATGGACTGGGAGGATGGATGTAACTGATTACTGTATTCAGTGGATGAGATGTCTGTGCTGGAGGAGGAGGAGGAGGAGGAGGAGGAGTCTAATGGGTATATTAGCTGTAATCGTGTAGCGGATGTCTGTTTCAATAGCAATGATATTTTGTGAAAATGAATATGCTTCACCAAATAATGAAGATTCAGCAGGAAGGGTCTAAATTACACTTTGCAACTCATGCTGATAAAAACAAGTGCTGTAACTTGAGATCACTCGATAAAATTCCAGTCAGTCTTCTGAAGAGGAAGACATTCACTCCAGTGTGCACACTCCCTGCTCCCAGAGGCCACATGCCAGTTTTTGGCACGGCCACATAGGAGCTGCAGGAGCGGTCGCGTACTTCTTCCTGTCACATTGGAAATAACTACGGCCTTACTCGCCCCCCCCCCCCCCTCCCCCCCCCACAACACATGGATACCCTTGGTCATTGAATACAAACTGCTTCTGGAGTTTTTACATCCGGTGTTGCGGAATATTGTCACATACATAACATGAAGATGTCACAGGAACTAAACAATGTACCACTGCACAGAGAGAGAGAGATAGGCGGGGAGAGATAGGCGGGGAGAGAGCACTTTGCAGATAATGTGAGAATATTGATCAGTTACACTTTTTTTTTTACTACTACCCCTGAAACACTCCATGCGCTTTTTTGGGAAATACCCTTAACTTTGAGCATGAGCTGCTTCAGGAGTTACTGAATCCAATTGAATATGTCTCTAAATACATTTTCAAAAAGATGGTTGCACAGTAGTTTACCCCAATTTTGCGGTGTATACCATCACACTAGAACATGTCCATTTTGGGCAGAGTTAAGTTAACTAGAAACTTATCTTGTCTGTGAATATCTTAACATGAAAATACAAAAACAGAGGAGCAAGACACACTTGTGAAACCATCCCTGAGATACTTTGTGCACTTTTGTAGTAAATACCCATGTCTTTGAGCAAGGGCTGCTTCAGAAGTTACTAAATCCAGCTGAATATGTCTCTACATATGCTTTAAAAAAGATTGCTGTGCAGTAGTTTGCCTCAATTTTGAAATGTATACCACTGCACTTGAACACTGACTCTAGAAGGATCATGACACACTTGTGAAACCTTCCAAACGCACTTTGCTTCAGAAGTTAATAAATCCAACTGAATATTTTTCTAAATACACTTTCAAAAAAGATCTCCACACAGCATTTTCTATTAATTTTGCGATATATACCACCACATGTGAACACGAACTCTTAAAAAAAAAAATCAGTGAACAGTTGTGAAACCTCCCTGAGACACTTAACTTACTTTTGTGGGAAACTTATCCTGAAACTGATATTGGCTGCAATATCTGATTTTACATGCCAAAATAATGATAGTTGGAACTTGAAGTACATATCTCTGTAAGTTTAAACAGGACGCTCACAAATTTTTGAGTTTTAGATACTTGTTTGAAGGCACTGCCCTAGAAAGAAAATTTTCTGAGTTCTACAGCTGCTGTGGTGCTCACCACTTTTCTAAAATAGTGAGTGGGCTTAGTTTACATTTGCTGCTGCTGGAATCAGGGATGTTATTTTCCTTACTTCTTGAAGCACACTTTAGTGTCTAAGCACAATCAGGAAAATCAGAACAATTGCACAAACAGAATTTGAAGCACTGTCATGCAGACAAGAAAAATGGCTGGCATTTTCGGTGCATTTTCGATGTCCTACAGCTGCTGGTCTGGAGATGCTCTAAAACCACAATAGTGGGTGAGGGATATCATCCTACCTGACCAAACCAGAGGAGTATGGTCTGCTAGGACTTGTCTCTGAACACTTGAACAAAGAAAACATCACATGACTCTCAGACGTCACAGAACTTTCCATAGACACCTCTCCCCCATCTTGCTTGAAACAGTTTATGGAGGTCCCTAAGCACCGCACAAAGGATATCTTGAGCCTCTCTGACATCATGGAACCTCTTGTGAATGAGACATTCTGTGATTGGTTCTTACTTAATTTACCCACCAAACTGCTGCTTCTGTTGGTATGGGAGCACTGCCCACCATTTTCTGCAGATGGACATATTACGATATTTTCAGTGACAAAACTATGTTGTACAGATTGAAAAAATGTACAACAGCCATATTGCACTGACGGTTAAATCTAGCAAAATTGGTCTACAGTTCATGAAATACATGTACTACCACCATAGATACTTCCTCAGACACACTCTTCTACTACTATCAAGGAAAGCTCGAATTTTTCAGTGTGAAACCAATCTACAACTGGACTGTATCACATACCGTACCAATGTAGCAAACACAATTCGTATCCTGCGCCATACAAAATCATCACCTCTGCATCCTGCATATAGGTATCAGCCACCAGACACTCGCACATATACTGCGAAGCCAGACAGATACCCAAAAAACATAAGCACATGCACCATATATAATCCTTGCTGCACTAGATATTTGCCGCACAGTCGGTCGATCATCCACTGCGGCCAGCGGTCACAAGTCAATTGCCCCCATACATGCTGCTGCGATATGCAACCGGAGTGCCCTCAGCAGACTGCTGTCCCTCTCAGAACTGGTGAACAAAGGCTGGGCTGCTCCCCCGTGCCAAAAAGGCATTATGTTTCCAGTGCTGATCTGCTTGCTTACACACACACACACACACACACACACACACACACAAACTGCAAACTGTGTTGTCCTCCTTATGACATGACATAGTCATTTTCACAGCACTTGTTGGAGCACTGACCACAGTATGAGCGAAAATCCGCAATGGACAGATATGTCTCATTTGTTTTTTTTCTTGCAAGTGGTACCAGCATGTCTTAGGAAGACAGATGTATTGTCTTACAAGCCACCAGATGTTAAAATCACGACAGCAATGCCTATGTTAATGTTGTTCTTGAATAAAAAGTGGGCTTAGCTCTATAGTGCAAACAAGTATCACTAATGATATCCATATTAAAAATTATGCAAGCTTTATAAATAGGGGCTTGGTATTGTTTTCAAAAGAAGTGGTCTTCCACACAATACAGTGACCTTAAATATAGATGATGATTGTGGGATGCCTATTAACAGACAAAGTGCGAGTGCAGTTTCCACATTAAATCCAAACCTTCCTTACGACAAGACAGTCATTTTCTTTGCACCACTGCTGGCATTCTGATTGCTTGTGTTCTCCATGAAAATTTGAGAAGATTCAATAAGGGTGTTTGTTTATGCTGGAGAGCTATTGACTCCCATATAAATTGTCTGGTTGACTGCTTCTGCTCATTCCCTGTGTTTATTTGGTTGAGAGAATGTCAGTTGTTGTTTTGTTGTGTGCATCTAGAGGGCGAAAACAGAATGAAGAGACATTTCTTGGTTCTCTAGACATGAGAAATACCCTAGTTGACTTTGTAAAGTCGAAGGATGATTTGGAATCTGTTACATCATTGACACCAGTATCTGTTTAAAAAAAAAGAGAGAGAGAGAGAGAGAGAGAGAGAGAGAGAGAGAGAGAGAGAGAGAGAGAGAGAGAGAGGAACAACCAGTTTCCTCTACTTTTGTTTTTTTCACGTAAAGATCTTCACAGACATTATAAGTTTCTAGTTAACTTAACTCGGCCCAAAATGGACATGAAGGCCCAAAGGTACCATCGTCACCGTGCCATGCTCAGCCCGCAGGTGTCATTGGATGCGGATATGCAGCAGCATGTGGTCAGCACACCACCCGCATGGCTATAAGTCAATTTATGAGACCAGAGTTTCTAGTTATTGAGTGGTTTGCAGCATGTCCCACCTCCCTGTGCCTTGCTCAAGTTTCAGGTTTCTAGAGATATAAATTCCAATCTTTATCTTTGGACTTACACTGTGCAGGCAATTGGTAGCATACTGATATGTGCTGGATTCGAGAACTATCGCGTGAATGGTATGATATTGTGGCAAACCATGTGAAAATACACATGTTCTTGTAATCCCAGATTCTGGAGATGGCTGTAAAAAGCATGGCAGCAAGCAAGCAGATTGTTGCTGGAAACAGTAATGCCTTTCTGGCACGGGGCGCAGCCCAGCCTTTGTTCACCAGTGCTGAGAGTGACAGCACTGCTGAGGGAACCTGGTTGCATATCGGAGCAGCATGTATGGGGGCAGTTGACTTGTGACCGCTGGCCGCAGTGGCTGATCGACCAACTTTGTGGCAAATACCTAGTGCTGCAAGGATTATAGATGACGCGTGTGTTTATGATTTTTGGGTATCTGTCTGTCTTCGTGGTATATGTGCTAGTGTCTGGTGGTCAATATGCAGGATGCAGAGGTGATGATTTTGTATGGTGCAGGATTACAAATTGTGTTTACTACATTGGTACAGTATGTGATATGGTCTAGTTGAAGATTGGTTTCACACTGAAAAATTCGAGTTTTCCTTGATACTACCAGAGCAATGTAACTGAGACAGTGTCTTTGGCATAGTTCCCGTATTTCATGAATGTAGACCACTTTTGCTGGTTTTGACTGTCAGTGCAATATGGGTGTTGTACGTTTTTTCAGTCTGTACAATATGGTTTTGTTGCTGAAAATATCACAATTCATCCATCTGCAGAAAATGGCGGACAGTGCTTCCATATGGCAGAAGCAGCAGTTTGGTGGGTAGACGCAGTAAGAACAAATCACAATTTTCCATTGACAAGAGGTTCCATGATGTCAGAGAGTCACAAGACACCCTTTGAGCGGGGCTTAGGAGCCTCTACAGACTGTTTTGAACAAGCCAGGGGCACAGTACCTATGGAAAGTTCTGTAATGTATGAGAGTTGTGTGATATTTCAAGTGTTCAGAGACAAGTCCTAGCAGACCTTCTCCACGGTTTGGTCAGGTAGGATGATTCCCTCACCCACTATTGTGGCTTTAGAGCATCTCCAGACCAGCAGCTGTAGGGCATAGAAAATGCACTGAATATGCCAGCCATTTGTCTTTCTGTAGGGCAGAGCTTTGAATTCTGTTTGTGTTATTGTTCGGATTTTCCCCCGACTGTGCTTGGACACAAATGTGTGCTTCAAGAAGTAAGGAAAATAACATCCCTGACTCCAGCAGCAGCAAATGTAAACTAAGCCCACTCAACATTTCAGAAAAGTGGTGAGCACCACAGCAGCTGTAGAGCTCAGACATTTTTCTTTCTCTGGCAGTGCCTCCAAAGAAGCAGCTAAAACGTGAAAATTGGTAAGTGTCCTGTTTATACTTACAGAGATATTTATTTTGAGTTCCTAATATTTTCTCATGTAAAATCAGATATTGGTTTTGGGATATGTTTCTCTCAAGAGCATGTTATGTGTCTCAGGGAGGTTTCAGAAGTGTGCACTGTTCTTGTTTTGAGAGTCTGTGTTGGTGGATTGTGGTATACATCTCAAAATTGAGAGAAATGACTGTGCAGAGATCTTTTTTGAAAGTGTATTTAGAATGCTATTCAGTTGGATTTAGGAGCTCCTGAGACAGCTCGTGCTCAAAGACAAGGGTATATCCTACAAAAGCAAGCAAAAGTCTTTCAGGAATGGTTTCATGAGTGTGTCGATCTTTTTTAGAGTCTGTGTTCAAGTGTGGCAGTATACACTGCAAAATTGGCATAAACTACTGTGCAGTCATCTTTTAGAAATTGTATTTAGAGACATACTCAATTGGATTTAGTAACTCCTGACGCAGCTCATGCTCAAAGACAAAGGTATTTCCCGCAAAAGTGCGCTGTCTCAGGGGTGGTTTCACAAGTATGTTACTATGTGGCCATGGTGATATTCCTTGGAATAAAATGCGTAATTGTTAAAATATTCTTGTGTCATCTGCAAGGCGCTCTCTTTCTCTTTTTGTAGTTCCTGTGACGTCTTCAAGTTATTTATGTGACAATATTCTGCAACAACATATGTAATAACTCCCGAAGCAGTCCTGATTCAACGACAAAGTGTTGGGGTTGAGAAGGAGGAAGGCTGCAGGTATTTCCAATGCAACAGGAAGTACTAAGCTGCTTCTACAGCTACTGCATGGCCATGCCTTAAGCCAGTGCATAGCCTCTGGGGGCAGGGAGCACGTGCACTGGAGTGAACATCTTGTCTCTTGCAATTCAGAAGACTGATTGGAATTTTATTGAATGATCTACAGTTACAGCATATACATGTAATAGCATGAGTTATGAAGTGTATTTAACCTCGTCCTGATGCATATTCGGCAACGGCCTTGCCGTAGTGGATACACCGGTTCCTGTCAGATCACCGAAGTTAAGCGCTGTCAGGCGTGGCTGGCACTTGGATGGGTGACCATCTGGGCCGCCATGTGCTGTTGCCATTTTCTGGGGTGCACTCAGCCTCGTGATGCCAATTGAAGAGCTACTTGACTGAATAATACCGGTTCCGGTAAAAGAAAACCATCATAATGATCAGGAGAGTGGTGTGCTGTAAACGCCCCTCCTATCCGCATCCTCATCTGAGGATGATACGGTGGTCGGATGGTCCCGATGGACCACTTGTGGCCTGAAGACAGAGTGCTGTGATGCATCTTCATTATTTGATGAACAATATTTGTCTTTACCAAATATCATTGCTATTGACACAGTCCTCTGATTTGTGATTACAGTTAATACACCCATTAAACTCCTCCTCCTTCATTACGAATATCTCATCCACCAAACACTTTTGTCCTCCCAGTCCAGCAGCTAGACACAGGCAGACTCCTTTTCTCACCCTTTTTTCCCCAGACTGCCATCTTGGGTTATGTCATGGGAAGGGAGAGGGGATGGACCAACAGCTCCCTCTGGTGGCAGTGTTGTGAACTAAGTCAGTTGGACTCTGGACCTCAAGGTGAGAATACCAAACGGAGCTACTGTCTATGACAACTCAAGTTGTTTAAATGAACAATGCCTACCTACATCAGTACTATCTGGCAGCCCAGCATAGGCTGAGGCCTTTTCCTGTCAATTCCCATATGGGGTAGGTGAGGGTGGAGTGGTGGGGGACGGGGAGGGGAGGCTTAGGTTAGTGGAGACAGCCCATCGACCTATTTTCCCGCCAAAATTTTAACTTCCTGCCATTACGTCACTGCGACATCGCCGCATCTATGGCCGCCGTCTTGGATCTGTCATCTTGAATAAATTTGGCAACAGTACAGTGTGGGGCCACACCTGCTTTGTCCCACTACTTTCATGTAACATTTAGTTTTGATCTTCCCATATCCTTTTTGCAATTAAGAGGTCGTCACCATACTTAGTGACTCTCTCCTCAAGAAATTCACTGAGTATCCCATGTAATCCATGTGTAAAGGAGGCAGAGGACATATTGAGGCCAGAGGGAAGTCCTCAGAATTGATAGCCCTTTCTGAAGGCCAAAAAGGCAGTGTATTTCCTGCAATCCATATGAAGCTCAATTTGCTAGAAACTGCTGCAGGGGTCGATTGATGTAAAGAGCGAAACGGCATGAAAGTTCTGCAGCAGTTCCTTTAATCTCTTGGGCCTGTCAGTTTTAGTGTCAATGATGGTACTGACTTGGCTTGATTCTAATACATACCTAATGGATCTGTCCTTTTTAAACAGTGTTAATGGGGTTGTTGTATGTAGACCATGCAGGTTCAATGACACCATCAACTAACATCTATGATATTTCATTCGCAACCCTGTCCTTGAATATGTGAGGTATGACATACAGAGCTGCAAAGAATTTCTTGTGATGTTTGACATCAGATTTGTATATAAAGTTTTGAATTATGCCAAGTTTGGGCATGAACACATTGGAGTTATCCCTTAGAACATTATGTAACTGCTCTCTGTCATATTCCTGCGTACATTGTACTGTTTTGACCTTCTCTGTTAGGACATATTGTATTGTTTCTGTCCGGTCGCCCTGATCCAGTCCGTTGGCTTCGTTTTGTTCAATGAGTTGTGTTGTCTGATTTCATTTTTTATTTATGTAATGTAATGTGATGCTATTTGTGGGTGATTGTGCTTTCATGGCCTGTTCATCAGCACGAATTATGATCTCATGTTCCTTACTCAGAGTGATAATACCTCTACTGATGTCAATGAGAGCTAGATGGTCTCTCAGCAAATTCATCCCTATAACCATCTGAACGGACAGATTGGGTACCTTGAGAAAGTTAGCCTCTAGCTGATGTCCCTGGCAGAGAAACTGTAACTGGGATTGTGGCACACTTCCATGGTCTTTCCTGAAATTTCATCTTTTGTGCATGCTTTCTTCATTGCTAAGGTGGACCAAATTTTGTCCACATTGCACATATGTAACACATTGCTTGATATGACAGTTATATGGCAGCCACTGTCAACAATGGCACATAAAGCTACCAACCCTTCTGTTATGGAGATGACAGGATGGAGTTCAATACTGCTTTCCTCCTCCCTATCATCTGCGAGCACATCCCATGCATCCTTATACGCAATGAGATTAATATTTTGCTTATTTGTCTGTAATTATGGGCGTTATGGGATGTTCTCGCACATCTGAGGCATCAGCTATGGTTGTTGCCACTGTTATTGGAACTTGACAATGGATTAGGGTCACACATTTCCATTCTTTGCCATTATGGTTTATGAAGTGCAGGCCGTTATTGTCATTGTTAGATTGTTGACCCTGTTCTGGTCCTGCCAATCAGTGTAGGTCCTATCGTCATTGTATCTATGGTGGTCATCATTGCCATTATTGTGTCTACCATTGTTTTGGATGTTACTACTTTGCCTGTTTTGATTATCACATTGCCTGTTGACTGATAATTAGTTTGTCCATTTGATCTGTTGTTTTCATATTAGTTGGTCTTTCTATGACCATTGTGACTTCCTGAAGTAGATGTCTGAAAACGTCCACATTTGCATCACACAGACTGACGAAGGCTTGCTGGTATATAGAAGGTAGTTTAGAGTAACAGATTCGCATGCTATCTTCTTCCAAATGTGGCATGTCAAGAAACTGACTTTTTTTCATCAAGTCTTCAAGAATTTTTACAGGTTTTGTGCAGTGTGAAGCCTCTAGGTCTGGACACTTGGTGATTTCATCTTTGACACAGGTCTGGACACAAGGTGATTTCATGTTTGACACGAGATTGTTCTGCTTGTGACCATTAAACCAACCTCATTTTTTTCTACATGTCTCATAAGTATCGCATCACTCTGCAGCGCATAGCATTTTGTCAGCTGCACTGCCATCCATGTGCATATATAATGGCCAAGACACAGGAAACATGTTCTGAAATAGTCTGAACCAGGCAATGGGGTGAAGTGGGCCTTCTTCTTTGAACGTTGAAAATTTCCTGATGGACAGATAATGTTTGAAGTCGAACACTAAATCTACTGATATATTCAGATATTGAATGGTTTGTGCAAATTGTGCCTGTTTGATGTGACGGGTTGTACAGCGCGAATCGAGACTACTCACAGGAACAGCACTAGCACTAAAATTCATTGGTGCGGCCTCTTGCATATGCCCAATGTGAGGCACCGGATGGTGGACGTTCTGATGTGTTTGAATCCACCTGTGTGGTACTACAGGGGGTAAGCCACTTTTACAACAGGTAAACTGTTGTGCAATGGGATCGTGTTGTTGGAGCGTGTATTTCCAGTTCTGATTGCATGCTCAATGGCTTTGATCAACTGTTTCGAATTTATTTGCATTTTCTTCCCTTAAAGTGGTGACCTGTTCAGAAACTATTTCTAATTTGTCATCCACATTTTGTAAATTGATGGCATGTCAGTCAAATATTCTTTTACGCGCAGTAAACCAGTTTTTAACTGCCCACGATGCTTTTGTGGCAGTCTAAACAGCATGTTTTGCTTGTTTTATTGCTATGAGTGACATTTTCTTAGTTACTACAGCATCTGATCTTGCCAAAGGACCACCTCTTTTGGCAGATATAGCCATTTGTTTGACTTCAGCAACGAATGCGTGCAGTGACTCTATCTTTATAGGTACCGCCACACAGTTGTCCTCATTTTGTTGACGCAATTCCTCATTAATCTTTCTTAAGTTTTTCATTTGCCGCTTCTCATTTTCCTCTAGCTGCTTCATAAATGCAATGAAGTCATAACACTCTGTGTCACGTTACTTATTTGGTAAGCACAGTGAGTTGACCCTTGGCTCTGGTGCATTGTAAGCATGACACCTACTTTGGGAAAGTATCTGGGGAAAATCTTGTGTGTAATTATCAGTGATTGGATTATGATTTGTCTCTGGTTCTGATTATCACACCAGCTGTCATGTTGTTGAATGTGTTTGCCTAAGTTTGGAGAGTCATGTGACCATGAATGGCTTGCACAAGAAAGTGTGATCTCATTACTCTGAAACACGCGGCTGTCTGACTGTTCCGAGAGTGGATTCATAGTTGGCAGTGTGGAATAGGTCCTCACCATAAATATGTATCTCCCCTTACAGATTCTTTGTCCCCTCTGTTTTGTCATTCCACAGTGTCTGTCATATTTGTTTGATTCCCCTGTCTAAGAAGGCTAGCATGACTCTGCATCAGCATTCAGAACTGGCTGGTATTAAAAGATGTGAGCAGCACATGGCATTGTGACTGATAGTATCATATATGAAAAATACACTAAACAACCTAACCATGTACTCACATACCCAATACAACTTAGATATTAACGGTGCAACACTGATGCGACACCGACGTGCCAGACCATGTTTTCATTGGCATGACAAAGAAGACATGAGAACAGAACAATTATCACACAAAGTAAAAAATGGATGAAAAATGAACACAATAGATTAGGAAATTTGCACAAGCACTTAAGGTAATGTGGCTCTTCAATCAGCTGGTTATGTGAAACTACCTGTGTGCTGAGTGACAGACTGAGAAAAAAATCTGTTTTAAAATACTGAAAAATGAACAAATTTGAATATCCTGTTTTTGTATCAGAAGGTCTCAGTGTACATACTTAATAGCAGGGTCACTAATTATGGGAAGCAACCTCTGAGTTTCCTTTGCTACTGTGAGGTGATATGCAAATGAGCTATTTGCTGAACTTGGAATTCTATTATAAATTCCCCCAATGCGATTCTTATGCACTTAATGATATCTGACTATGCAATCCCGGCCTCTGTTGAAGAATCAGATTGGGTGAGGTCGGTTACCTCATAGAAAGTAGTTCTGCATGTTGATTATTAACATCAAGTTAACCCCTCCAAAATTTGTAACTTGGGGTGCTGATATATGTGTAATCTGAAATATTGGGAAGATAACACAGGCCAACAATGGAAAAATTTTTTGCTGAAAATACCTTATTCTTATCCAAATATGATACCGGTATCACCCACCATTTCTTCACATTTTACAATTAAATTTATCAAATTAAACGATTTTTTTAAAGAATTGAACTGCTTTTATATAAACAGATGGTGTTCTGTTTACCTCAACCTAACCTCACTTTCCTGTTTCCTCTATAAGTGCTCAGCACAATGTCTAATCATGGTTGTAAAAACTCTGCTGACAGTTTTTGTTATATTTGCGGTGAATTTGTGATTAAAAAACACCAAAGAAACATTACAAACTTTGTGAAAAAGCTTTATCTATCATACTTTGTATCTAAACTTGGTGATAAAGATAAATCTTGGGCGCTGCATTAGGTACATTATGTGTGTGTTGAAGATCTGAGAAAATTGTCAAAAAAGGAGGGAAAAAGCCTTTAGATTTGCTGTTCCTATGATATGGAGGGAGCCAAGAAATCATTCCGATGATTGGTACTGTTGCGATGTTGATATTACTGGTCGTAATTCGAAAAACAAGAAGGTAATAAGCTACCCTAACCTTCCACCCACCGTCCAACTAGTAGGGCATGGTGTAGATTTGCTGGTTTCTGAACCACCAGATGATTTAAATTCAATTCCAACAGAATTATTTTCTGATGTACAATCTGATTTACATGAACCAGATGATGATGAATTCTATTGTAATACAGAAATTGTTTACTCAGACCGAGCTTAACGATTTGGTTAGGGATCTGGGCTCAATGAAAGAAAAAGCTGAATTGCTTGGCTCTAGTTTAAAAGAAAAGAACTTATTGGCTGTTGGAATCAGCATATACATGTATAGAAAGAGAGAGCAGCAATTTTCCAAGTTTTTTCAACAAGAAGGTAATTTAGTGTGATGCTCAGATATTCCCAGTCTGATGAATTAGTTTGGTATTGAACACAAAAAGGAGGACTGGAGGCTGTTTATTGATTCATCCAAAACTAGTTTAAAGACTGTTTTATTACACAATGGTAACATGTATGCATCTATACCTGTTGGACATTCTGTACATATGAAAGAAAGCTATGAAAACCTATAAATAGTGCTAAATAAAATAGGTTGTTCTGCTCTTGGTTGGATGATATGTGATGATCTAAAAGTAGCATGCATGCTCCTTGGTCAGCAAGGTGGCTTTACCAAATTTCCATGTTTCTTGTGTGAATGGGACATTAGAGCTACGGATCAGAACTGGTGCAGAAAGAACTGGCCCGTGAGGGAGTCTTTAAAACCTGGTGAGAAGAACATTCCACACAAAAACCTTGTAGATCCCAAAAAAAAAAAAAAAAAAAAAAAAAAAAAAAAACCAAACATACTCTTACCACTTCTACATATAAATTTAGGCCTAATGAAACAGTTTGTAAAGGCTTTGCCTAAAGATGGACCATGTTTTAAGTATCTCTGCCAAAACTTTCCACACCTTTCAGAAGCTAAACTAAAAGAAGGTGTATTTGTCGGACCTGGCATTAGAAAATTGATTTTTGATGTTAACTTTGAATCCACAATGACCTTAAATGAGAAAGAAGCTTGGATATCATTCAAGCAAGTCCTTACAAAGTTCTTAGGACATGAAAAAGACTCAGAATATGTTTCTATAATAGCTAAAATGTTAGAGAAGTTTGAAACTTAGGATGTTTAATGAGCCTGAAAGTTCACTTCTTGAACAGTCATCTTGATTACTTCCCAGACAATATGGGAGATGTTAGCAAGGATCAAGGAGAGTGCTTTCACCAGGTCATTAAAGTGATGAAAAAACGCTACAAAGGCCACTTGAACACCAACGTGATTGGGGACTACTGTTGGTCACTTCACTGAGAAGCTGAGAAGTTCAGCAAGTCACTCATCGTAGGAAAAGCTACACTAGAAGTTAAAAAAAAAAAAAAAAAAAAAACCAATTCCAACTGACATGTGAACCCTCTATTAACACATATCATTGTTTTAAGTAGCTTACTGTAAATACAAACCATGCTTATGTTGTAACGAAGCGTTTCATTAATTTCCCTGTTTACCGTATAGCATAGGCTTTTGAACTATATAATAAAAAGCATATTGCTCGAAAACTATGAGTGATACAAAAAAACTAAGGCTAGATTTGGATTCAGCTTGTAAAAATCTATAAACATCAGCTATCAAAGTAAAAATAGTTTAAAAAAATTTTTTTGTTGGCGTTTGTAATGAGATTTATTCCAGTTTTATTTATTTATTTATTATTTGTCCCGTGGATCAAATCAGTACAATGGCTTGTACAACTGATATGGGATAAGTCAATACAAATATACAGTTTACAGGAGTCTAAAATAGTAAACATGAATACAGAGGAAAGATTATTTTACATTACCTACAAAATTATGTTACTTAAAGTTACAGCTTTACAGAGAATTGTTACATGATGTGACAAAACTGACTTAACAACATTCAGCTTTGATACTTTATCATGCACTAAGACAATTTTGGTTCCAAATATTCCTGGATGGTATAAAAGCATTCTTTTAATAAAAGAGATTTCACTGTCTGTTTGAATTTATTTATTTCTTGGATTTCTTGTATAAAAGTTGGAGGATGATTATATAATTTTATTCCCATGCACTTGACACCATCACTGTACAGTTTTGTTGAGTGGGGAAGTATTCTTAGAGAGGTTTTTGATCTTGTGTCATAATCGTGGTAGTCCATATTTTTGCTAATTTTGTTGATACTTTTTTTGGTAAAGAATAATAATTCTAGTATGTATTGGCATGGGAGGGGCAAAATATTTAGTTTCTTAAATAATGGTTTACTAGTGTCTCTTTGTTTTTTGAACATAATTGTTCTGACTACCTTCTTTTGCAGTTTGAATATCTTAATTGATTCAGAATTTTGGCCCCAGAAGATGATTCCGTAGTTAAGTACGGAGTGAAAGAGTGCATGGTACATTGTGGTTAGGGTACTTGTGTTAGTGACGTTCCTTATTGATCTAATCATGAAGCATACTTTACTAAGTTTTGTGCTGGTAACGTCAATGTGCCTTTTCCATGTGAGCGTATCAGTAATAGTGACCCCCAAAAATTTTATTTCATTTTCAAGTTTAACATTATTTTTTTCCAGTGACATAGTTGGTTGTAATGGATTTCTGTTTTGGGCAGTGTGAAAGGTTATTCCAATTGTATTTTTTGCATTAATCAGCAGCCTATTACTTTGGAGCCATCGACTTATTTGATCTGTGGTTCTATCTATATTGGATTGGAGAATTTGTTCGGGCGCAGATATGAGTATAGAGGTGTCGTCAGCAAATAAAAGGGTTTTTGTGTTTGGTAGGCTGTGAGGAAGGTCATTTATGTAAAGTAAGAACAGCAAAGGGCCCAGGACGGAGCCTTGGGGAACGCCTTGCTTTATGGTATGTATGGAGGAATGTACTGTGCTAGCTGTACCTGAGAGCTTAGTTTCATTTAATTCGACATACTGCTGTCGATCTTCCAGATAGTTTTTAAACCAGTCATAGGCATTTCCTCTTATTCCATAGGAATGCATCTTTTGCAGAAGTATACTATGGTTAACCATGTCGAATGCCTTTGTTAGATCTAGGAATATACCTATGGCTGGGAGTTTTTTGTCCACAAGCTCCAGTGCATGATCTAGAAATTCTTGTATTGCATCTGTTGTAGCTTTCTTACTTTGGAAGCTGAACTGAGCAGGTGACAGGATATTTTCTTTGTCTAGAAAGGACATGATTCTGGTGGCCATTATATATTCAAATACTTTACTAAAAGTTGAAAGCAGTGCAATGGGTCGATAATTACTGGGATCCTCTTTGCTTCCTTTTTTGTGGACAGGTATAATTTTTGCAATTTTGAGCATGCCAGGAAATGTACCATTCAGGAATGAGAAGTTTATTATGTGAGCGAGGGGTTTACTGATAGAGTTACTGCAATTATGAAGGAGGAAGCATGGGATTTGATCTTGTCCAGCAGATGATTTTTTTTAATTTTGCTATGCAGTGTCTTTTCTATTTCAATTTCAGATGTAGGCCTTAGAAATAGAGTCTCAGAGCATAAGTTTGGTTCAAGTTGTAAGGGACAGCTATTTTTAAGATGGTTAGCCAGGTTTTCTACTGTTTCTGTAAAGTAGTTATTGGATTCCTCTGCTGTTTCTTTCCCACAGGAGACTAATTTTCCATTTATTTTTAGGCTAATATCACTTTGTAACTGTTTTCCTCTATTAGTATTCATATTAATGAGTTGCCACATGCTTTTGCTCTTATTTGATGACAATTTGAGGTAGTTATCATTCTGTAGCTTTTTGGCTGCATTTACTACGTTCTTTAATATCTTTTTATATAGAGTAAAGTATGACTTAAATGCTTCACTACTGCCTAGTTTGGATTTGCTCATGTAAAAAAGTTCTCTTTTTCTTTGTGATGATCTAATGATTCCTGGGGTGATCCAGCTGGAGAGTTTTCTATCTTTGGTGATAGATTTTGTTTGTAAGGGAAAGTGGCAATTAAAATAATAACAGAAAATATCCAAGAATGCTTCATATTTGCTGTCTACTGTTTGAGCCTCGTATACATTTTGCCAGTTTTCATTTTGTATATCAAAGAGGAAAGTATGCATGTGGGTTTTATTGAAGTTTATCCTCTGTACAGTGATTTTATTGTGTTCGTGACTGTTATTTTGCAACCAGACCTGCATAATTAATGCATTGTGGTCTGAAAATCCTAGTTTGACGGAGGATACAGTACAATTTATATTGCTTGCTACTTGATCCAGACAAGTGGTACTGTGATTTGTTATCCTGGTTGGAGTGTTAACCATTAGGTCTAGGTTGTAGCTGTTCATAAAATTTTTAATGCTTAGATGGCTGGGGTTTTCTGAGAGAAAATCTATATTATAGTCACCACATATTAGAACACTATATGATTTTCTTTTACTTAGATTTTCTATTACTGGTGCTAGATTTTTGTAGAAAGTCCCTATGTTACCAGAGGGTGACCTGTAAAGTGCTATTATATAAACATTTAGATCTGTAAGCTCTACACCTGACATTTCTATATCTTTTTCAATACTATACGAATTGCAAATATCAAGAGGTGTAGCAGTAATGTTGTCTTTTACAAATATGGAACTGCCTCCACCTTTGTAAGATGTTCTTGAGAAGCGACCCACGAGTTTAAAATTTGGTATCACAACACTTTCTATTTCAAAAGACCTCAAGAAATGTTCATTAATACATAATATCTGAGTATCTGACAGTTCACTTGCACTTGATAACAAAATTTCTAATTCATTAAGTTTGCTTTTGAGTCCTTGTACATTATGGATGTATACTTTTAGATCAAGAATTTTTTTGTTTAATTTTTTTACACATTGGTGAGGAGGTTCAGACTTTACCTTATTTACTACAATTTGCTGATGGAGTCCTTAGCCAGTTTTATGGTGTATCTTTAACTTGTTTGATGATGCTAAGTTTTTTCTTTTCTCAGAGGGGGATAGAAAAAATCCTCCTTCTTGGGTATATTCCGTCTTGATCTTAAATTTACTCTTACAGGTGTAGCTGCTGCAATCCTTTGTGGATCTTCTGATGTCTCCTCTGTCCTGCTTTCTTCGTTCTTGTCGAATTTGCTTTCCTCATTTTTGCATGTAAGTCTTTCAGGAAGCTGATAGACTGATCTATTTCGTAATAGTCTTTTTTTAATTATTTCACTGATGTGATCGCACATAATACTTTTTCCGTCATAATTAAGGTGCATTCCGTGTTTGGTGTGTAGGTTTCGATGTAGTTTACTTACGTCCAGTACATCGCACTTTGGGTATTCTGCACACAATTTCTTAATTTTGATGTTAGTTTTCCTGATTTCTTTATTAACACACGATCTGTAAATTAGGTCGTGTCTATGAGGCACAGTGGCTACTGTTATGTTCCTAGATTTATTCACTTCTAGAAAGTTCTGTAGCGTTTTAACGCAGGCATCGGCTTCATTTTTAGCTATGTCATTCGAACCCGCTATACATACAATAAAGTCATTATCCTCTATTGTGTTCATCTGAAGATCAATGTCTACAACATGGTGTGTTCCCGCTCCAGGTTTCACTATGCTAGTCACTGCCGTTTCTCGATTTTTCTCCCAGAGCATGCTTGATAGCTTTCTGCCGTGGCTGTCGGCAAGCAAGAGAATACCACACTTTTCCCTTAATGATTCGTGTTTGCCCTTACCACTGTTTCCAAGTTTACAGTTGGTGTTCGGATTGCAGGTTTTCACAGCGTCACGATCAGTTGTACACTCGTTATGATACATCATATTTGTTTTTTTCTCTAAGAAAGTAACACTTTTAACAGTTTTCGTGATTTGAGACCGAACTTTTTGCGACACTGCTTTCCACTTGGATGATTTATCACGTGTATCTTGTTTCACTTCACACGAATTTTCCACTGTTTGTACTTCGCCGATTTCTTTCTTCAGTCCAGCTATTTCTCTTTTTAAATTATTGACTACGAATTGTAGGCTTGAAATTCGTTCGTTTAGGGTTGTAATTTCAACTTTACAATTTTCACAGGTTTTCTTTTTAGCTACATAACTGTAACTATTTCTCGTGTTAAAATTATCGGCTTCCACACTCGTGGCCATCTTGGTTGCACAATTACATATACTAACAAATTGAATTATTGAGGCAATGCCTCTTGAGCATGGACTGATTAATATCTTAATAAAGAGAAAGAAGTATTACACGAATCTATAACTATAAAACCTAACAATGCGGATTGGCACTTTCCCTTAATTGAATTAGAGCACAAGATTATAGGTCATGTTCTTTCCATCAGTAGCTAATCACAGAAATAATGCCAGAATGTGCTGCGATGCGCAAAGGTTCAATGACAAACAGTTTGACCTCTGTGAACTGCAAGACTGATCGTGCTACGGTCGGAACCGTGTGTGTTACCTATTCTGCTCCACGACAAGGTTCTCAGCTGGTTGTTCTCATCATGCTGTTTTTGGTGATCAGGTGTGATGTGATTGCAACCACAGCAGTGCACGTGTACAACACAATTCTACGAAATTACCAGAGTTCTGGATAAGGTACTCAGCTACTCCATAATTAACCCGTATTGCCTGGGACAGAGTACTGCATTCCTATTGGACAGATGCTAAAATATGAGTGTCTCATGTCTACCAAAATCTAGTGTTGTGTGCTGCTCTGCTGCTGTGGCTGTGCAATTGGAACATTTTTACAAATTTTTCACCAATGAGCATTACATCCACTCAATTGTGAGTGCACGGGAAATGCTGCTTATGTCATGTTGATCTGGCCGATTGGGGTCACCTGTGGTAGTCGTTGCTCATCCAAAAAACTGTCCTGATACTTTCTTAGCACCAGCGTGTAATCAGACACGTTCCACTCCTCTGTCCCATGCTAAAAAAATATGGAGTAAGGGATTCATGGAGGCACATTCCTTGCCGACAAAGCCGCCTGTGACGCTTTTGTGAGCCCAGGGTGACACGGCAGAGGGAGAAACAGTGTCTCCCTGTGTTATTCACTTTGGAGAGACATTCAACTTGCCTTGCAGTGTTCTGCCATAAATGCCACCTGCCTGTCTGGCAACATCAAAGCCCTGCTACTGGAGATCAGCCTGGTGGGGCCAGCATCTCCTGTGGTGCTGCAGATTGTAAAATTTGACCTTCAACCTATCACACTGCTGGCTTCATGCCACCGGCTCCATCAGTACAATCCCTCATGAAACTCTGTCTGCAAAAATTATTTGCACTTAATACAATGCAGTACATTCTCATTGCTGATCTCTTAGCCATCTCTATTAGCATAGCGTGATGAACTGCAAATTTGCAAATTTGTTCACATCAGTGTTGCTACTTTTCATTACTGCCCTAATTAATTATTCAAAAAAGTTGTGATTGATATGGACCTCGCACTCCCAGTGTACGGCCCATATAGGTTGCCAACTTGCTGTCATGACTGCTTGTAAAACTGTTATATAACTCTTTCATTGCTTAACAAAATTGAAACTTATATCATATAAATTGTTTTGCATTATTTATGTCTCTTCCGTACTTTAATACTGACTGACAAAAGTAAAGTTAACAAATACCTGCTGAAAACCACATCTTTTGTGTTGCTGGAGTACATTGTAATCCAGATTCAGAATTAGTCATGATGAATGCGGTAAACCTCCTAAAAACACGCTTGAGTTGACTGTTAGAACCAATCCTTAACAGCCTAGAATAGAACAGAGACCACTTTCCTGTTCCCAGTTTGACATATTGTTGTGCAGCTCTTCCTACAAGTTGCAGAATGTGTAACTACATTTCTACATTAAGAAAAGTGTTGGCACCATCAGGATATGGATTTGTTGGTTCCTAGGCAATACAGGTTTCAAAACAAAACAAAAAATCACTGTTGTTCCACTTCCAGTACAGAAGATGCCTGATCCATTTACGACTCATGCATCTGGGTCACAAGACCATGTTCTAACAGTTGCTCTGCTATGTAAAAGTGAGAGTAGTCTGATAAAGACAACACAGATCTATACTGTAAATGAACAAATGGTTTACTGCTGTGGGTGTTAAATACAGAAATGGGGTAGGGGCAGTTTTTGAGGAATTGGCAATGGGTGTCAGCTAGGTATGTTTTGCTGATGAGGGATGAGATGGGAAAAAGTTTGCTTATGTCTTCATTGTAGGACAGCACCAAAACTGGTGCCAAAAAATGGAAAAATTGACCTTGAACAGATTGACTACCCAACAAAGCTAAGTTATGAAGTAGCTGTTAAAGTCACAGTATTCACAGTCACTTTTGCCAATTTTATACTAGAGTAGGCTGAACCTACTGTTTAGTAGACCATACACAATCATTTCTAGAAATTCAGGAGACATCAGTAACCCAGATTCCATGAAAAAGCAGGAGCCTCCATTTTACTCCCCTTGAAGATGCCAGTTGCTTTCATAGAATAAAGGACATAGTGATTATGGTGGCATATATAACCAAAGAAGACTGAAAATTAAGAGTAGGGATCAATGTTGGAAATGTACCTGTATTCCTTGTTGATGCTCTTGACTTTTGCCAACTGTTGTAAAGTTGTGTTGCCGTCATTGCAAAAACATGTTACTCAGCAAATAATTTACAGAAATGGCAAGTGTCTTCATCTTTTTAGGGACAGTAACCAGTTTCTCAGAGGAAATTATTATGCTTTATAACATGAGGAAGCACTGTATGGTGCCAGCCAAGCACTATCTGATAACTTTAATGTAAATTGAAAAAAAGAGAGGAACATCTGTTCCTTTATGTACATACTAATCAAGGTTGTTGTTGTTGTTGTTGTTGTTGTGGTTGTGGTCTTCAGTCCAGAGACTGGTCTGCTGCAGCTCTCCATGCTACTCTGTCCTGTGCAAGCTTCTTCATCTGCCAGTACCCACTGCAAACTACATCCTTCTGAATCTGTTTAGTGTATTCATGCCTTGGTCTCCCTCTACAATTTTTACTGTCCACACTTCCCTCCTTGATGCCTCAGAACATATCCTACCAACTGATCCCTTCTACTAGTCAAGATGTGCAACAAATTCCTCTTCTCTCCAATTCTATTCAGTACCTCCTCATTAGTTATGTGATCTACCCATCTAATCTTCAGAATTCTTCTGTAGCACCACATTTTGAAAGCTTCTATTCTCTTCTTGTCTAAACTATTTATCGTCCATGTTTCAGTTCCGTACATGGCTACACTCCATATAAATACTTTCAGAAAAGACTTCCTGAGTCTTAAATCTAAATTCAATGTTAACAAATTTCTCTTCTTCAGAAACACTTTACTTGCCATTGCCAACCTACATTTTATATCCTCTCTTCTTTTGCCCTCATATCTTTAAATAAATTAAATGAAATATATGTTTGGTATTTTCTTGGAAGATGTAATGTGCAGGGTTGTAGGACAATGATTTTGAGTACTAGGAAGATGTTCCTCTGGAACTTATCAGCAAACTTACTAGGATCCAGACCCTGCAACTGTGAGGTAGTGTTGACCTTCAGCTGCTATGCCATATCGAGCTTACTGCTGCTATTTTCTCAACTACTGCTCTTCTACAAGAAGTTGTTTTATGTCTTAAGTCATATAGGCAACAAGTATGGAATACATATGCTTGTGTTTTTAACTATCTAAAAATTTATTTCTTTATGATATTAAAGTGAATCACAGCTATTTTCATGCAAGATGTGATATCTCTTCTAATCTGTAGTGTGAGTCACACCATGTGGGTAGCAGATTATGATTCTCAGTCATTTGATTTGATTTTGTATTCCATAGGCCCAACTGTGTTGGGTTCATGAGGATGTGGAACAAATCAGTTTTTTACAAATACAATATGATTATCTTATAGCATATGCAGACACTTAAGTACATAATTATATAAAAATTGATATGGTAAATTCTCTGAGCAGCAATACAGAAAAAAAAACAAATACATATTTTCTTAGAATCATTAAAGCACTAAAGAAAACAGATACAGAGCACACACAGATACAGAGCTCGAGTTAAATAACATTCTAGTGGCATTATCTCAACTTGTATTATATAATATTAAAATTTTACAATTCATTTAGTTAAAAAATCATCCAGACTGTAAAAAGCTTTTTCTAGCAGAAATACTTTTAGTGATTTCTTAAACTTACTCTTGTTATGAACCTCTGTCTTTATTTCAGGAGGAAGAGCATTGAAGAGTTTTGTTCCAGTGTAGTGCACTCACTTTTGCACCAAGCTCAAATTTTAATGTTCGCTGTGTATGTCATTCTTCCTCCGTGTGTTATGCTCATGATAATTACTGTTTGGTTGAAACACCTCTATATTTTTACAAACAAAACACATGAGAGAAAAAATATATTGGCGTGTAGTTGTGTATATTTTAAGTTTTCGAAAGCTATTTCTACACGAGTCTCTTGGCTGCAATCCTCATATAATTCTTAAAGCTCACTTCTGTGCAATGAACACTTTCCTTGCTAATGGCTGGTTGCCCCAAGGAATAATGCCGTATTCAATGAGTGAGTGAACTTTAGCAGTGTTAGGTTCAACACATGTAGTGACAACCCGTAAAGCACATGTAGCAGAGCTAAGCCTCTTACAGAGATCCATAATATGCAAAGACCAGTTCATTTTATTGTCAATGTGCACTCCAAGAAATTTTGTTGCTTCCATGCTTTCTATTGGCTGATTACCACATGTCACACTTATCTCTCTCTCTCTCTTTTTGTTTTTGTACAGAACTGAATAAAGCTGGTCTTACTGGAATTTAATGAGAGGCCATTCACCTTGAACCAATTAACCACATCTGAGAGTATGTGATTAATGAGTTCTTCAAGATTACTATCTGTTTTACTACTCAAAAAAATTGTGGTATCATCAGCAAATAATGTAAATTTAAACGGCAGGCTTGTACATGATGGTAGAGCATTTATAAAAATCAGGAATAATAGATGCCCAAGAATTGAGCCCTTAGGCACTCCACATGTACTGGAACTCCATTCAGAATGTGAGGAAATGTCACATACTCCACCTGTGGTATTCAAGACAACTTTTTGTTTTCTGTCTTGGAGTTATGACTGTAGCCAATTGCCTGCAACACCACTTATTCCTACTAATTTTGCTTTTTGCAAGAGAATCTGCTGATCAACACAGTCAAATACTTTGGATAAATGACAAAAGATACCAAGTGCTAGCATTTTTTCCTTAAGGGTTTCTAGGATTTCATTTGCAAGTGCATAGACTGTGTCTTCTGTTGAATGGCCCTTTTGAAAGCCAAATTGGCTCTTGCTAAGAACTCAATTCTTCACGAGATGATCAGTAATTCTTATATGTATTAGCTTTTCTAGAATTTTGGAGAAATCTGTCAGCAAAGAGATAGGTTGATAGTTAGTTAGTTCAGCTTTATCTCCCTTTTTGTACAGGGGCTTCATGATGGCATACTTAAGTCTACTGGGAACAACACCTTTCTGAAGGGAAGCATTGAAAATATGACAGAGAATGTCCCTTATCCACACACAAGAATATTTCCATAAATTACTGGATATCAACCCCTGCTGGTTTCTTACTTTTTAGAGACATGACGATTTTTTGAATTTCTTCTACAGTGACAGGATTAGGGTGCATTTCTGAAATTGTTTGAATATACTGCTTGACAAAGAGTTACAGCTTCATCGACATTGGACTTGCAACCAGTCTGTTGAGTTTCTGATAGGAAGTGTTTATTAAAAATCTCAGCCACACTTTTGGGATTATCTACTAGGGTACCTTCATAGCTGATTTTATTTACATCTTCTTTGCTTGTTGTATCTCTTCCCGTTTCTTTTTTTACAATGCTCCAAATTGTTTTCATTTTATTATTAGAATTATCTATTTTCATCTCATAATAAAGGGCTTTTGATTTCTGTATTAGTTTCTTTAAAATTTTACAGTATAATCTGTAGTGTTCCCATTTTTCTACATCTTTACATAAACTTATTGCAGCATAAGTTTCCCTTTTGGTTTTACATGACTGTTTTATACCTTTTGTAATCCAAGGCTTACTTACAGAATTGGAAGCACTGTTTCTGAATCATTTCATGGGAAATATTTGTTCAAAAAGAGCACAGAATTAATTTATAAAACAGTTAAATTTAGTATCAACATTATCGTGCCTATATACTAAAGACCAATCCATTTGCTGCAACCTATGGTTGAAAGTTTCTTTTGCTTCTTCATTCATTACTCTTATGAATTTCCATTGAGGGAACATGATCTGGAAGCCCACTTACAACCTGCCTGACAGTATACTTCTGATGTCTACTTACATCTAAAAAATGTTGTCTGTCATAGTTTGGGACTCAGATGTAATTCTTGTTGGGAAGTTTTTTTACTGATATCAGATTATGTGAGGTCATCACAATCTCAGAGTCCATTTTATTCTTATTTTCTGTCATAAAGTTTGTATTGAAATCACCTAAAACTACAATATCCTTTGCTTTTGAATGTAACCCTGACAGAAGGAGTACCATTAAATGTAGAAAAGTTTTTATCTCACCTGAAGGAGCCCTGTAGACAGCCAAAACTATTATTGTGTAGAATTTAGTTATCATTTCTGTTGCACATGCCTCAAATTGTTGTTCCACACAATATTTCTTAATATCTATAGCTTTGAATGCAACACTATCCTTAACATAAATTGCTACTCCACCTTTGTGTTTACTTTCCCTACAGTAGTATGTTACTAAACTATAACTTGCTATAGATGGCAAGGCACATTTATCAGTAACTTGGTGCTCAGTTAAGCACAAAATCTGAGCATTATTTATGCTGTCCTCTTCATTAAAGTTAATAAGAAGTTGATCTGTTTTGTTTAAGAGGCCCCTTATATTTTGATGAAGTAAAGAGATGCCTTCCTCTTGTTTTTTCATTCTATTTATTCTGATAATGCTTATTTTTACACAATGGGATGAAGTGGAGGACTTGATGGAATGAAAATCTCCAGTAATCTTACAAAATCAGAGAGAGACACTGTGCTGCAGTAGTACCTAACCTCTGACCACGTCCTTGGTATCAAAATTGCAGATGCAGCCGAAACAGTGTAGTGACATCATGCATGGCTTTGTTTCAATCATGAGAGATTGCGCCACCATCTCTACCACCTCAACATGACCGCTTCGTCTTCATGTGAATGTGGCAGTGAGGAGGATGTTAATCACATTTTCTTCTGCTGTGACAGGAGGTGTCAAGAAACTATGAAATAAATACAGCATCTGAGGTTCTCTGGAAATACTTAACCAACAAACAAGCAAACTCTTTTAGCAGCAATTTACAAAATGTGTATAAGCTCCCATACAATTTTATAACAGAAGGTCCTATAAGAATATAGGAAAAAATTAATTTTTTTATATTATATATAGTAAGAAAAGACTGATTCAGTCTTTCCATGTCATCCCATCTGGTAAGTCTTTCCTGACCTGGGGTTCTGGGTGACTTTTCTCAACTGTATCCCTTTTCCTAAACCTCTCCAGCTCTTTTGCTTCACCCCTCTTACTTCCCTTTCAACTCTTCTGCCAGAAGATGCTGGCTCTGAAAGCTTGTAAAAATTAAACCTTTTTTGTGTGTGTGTCCTCCTGTCACCACTTGGTGAGTAGTTTTTCTATCTATCCATTTACATTAAGTTCAGTTTAAATAGATGTAATGGATAACTATTGTTTTTTGTGATTCTAGGGCTGGCAGTATGGGTGATACCCAAAAGTAAGTAATAAATTAAACAAAAAAAAGTTAGTTTTGCCCTTATATTCTTAAACAGCAGCCTAGAATGACACATGGAATTCTTTGAACAATTTGACTGTGATTACCGAATTGTTCTTTTTTTCTGTTTACAAATATTGTCAAATATGAGGGTGTGATGGAAAGTAATGCCTCCAAACTTTTTTATGTGAAAGTTCTTAAAGCTATTTAAATAAAACAGATGTTATTAACACCCTACATCTCTATTCTATGTGTCTTCATATTTGCAGCCCTCTGCCACTAGAAGGCTCCAGATTGTAGCATATAACATGGTGGTGTGTAATGCAACTATGTTGGTGCATGAGAAACAGCATGATGTAATTGCATTTCAACTTTGGAGAATTCATCTGCATATGGAGCACCATCTGTTTCAGCATGACAATGCCAGATGATATGAGTGCTGCGACATCTGCAACAATCTGATGCTTCGGGTTCATGGTCATCAAGCTTCCTCCATACAGTCCCAATTTGACCCCATCAAATTTTCAACTCTTTCCAAAACTTAAAGAACACCTTCAAGGAACTCACTGTGAACTGGAGGTGAGCTTGTGACTCTGACAACAAAGTCAAACACTCTACAGTGATGGTATCAACAAGCAGGTTTCTCATTGGGAAAAATTTGTTTGTCACCAGGATGATTATCAAGAAATAAATATGTAGAGGTGAAGAATAAAGATGCAGAATGTGAATAAAATTTGTTTTATTTAAAAATATTTAAATGTTTTCCCATTAAAAATTGTAGGCATTATTTTTCAGCACATCCTCATAGTACAGTGTAGCACAGTGCAACATATCTTGAGTCTGTAAGTATTTTCTGTGCTCTATTTGTCTCCCATGTGTTATTTCTTCTCATTATGCAATACTGGCCATATTCACTTTAAAACATTAGTCACCTGTTGTGCTGTTTAATTGGAAATGTGGTGTTTATTCTTGGTGTAGTGTTTACTGTGTAAGATTGTGGCACGTGCTGTTTAGTACCAAGTTGTCTTTTTCTTACCTGGCCTTATCCCCTAAGTAACAGGGTCTGCATGCTGTTCTGGATTTGGCATTGCTGTTGGTAAAGGGTGGCCCCTCGGTATGGAATGTGTGTACCCCATCTGTCTGCATGTCCTGGTAGTATTGCCCCTTGTGAAAGTGCAACAAAATTTTCAAAATGTTTGTGAATCATGTTACTGATGTGGGATGTGGGCACAAGTCTGGTATTCACTTAGTCAGATGTAGGAAACTGCCTAAAAACCACATCCACATTGGCTGACACAAAATGCACATGGCTATCCACAGAGGTCATTTAGTACTAAGTTACATTCGATTAAATTATGGTTTTTGAATGTTTTGTTTTTTTGTTTTGAAGTTAGAAGTAGTTTTCAAATAATGACGATGTGCTGTTGTGTTAAGCAAAGTAGCAGGAATGGGAAAGTTGTTAAGTTTGTGTGGTTTTATGTATTAATGATAGCTGATTCCAGTCTGCACTAATCCATTTAACCACCTTGCAAAGCTTACAGGGAAGGACAGGGAAGGTACAGCTAGCGATAGATCAGTGTCATGAAAAAGTATACTTATTCAACATTCTGATAACGAAAATAGTCAATGTTTGAGAATATAGTGTAGGTGGAGAAGAAAAACAATCTACTCACCAAGTGGCAGCAGAACACGCACATAAAAGGAGGTTATAATTATGCAAGACTTTGCAGCCAGTGGCTCCTTCTTCCACAATAAGGGTTGAATGGGAAGGAAGAGGCATGAAAGAAAAGGACTGGAGAGGTTTAGGAAAAAGGGGAGTACTGTCCAGTAAGCCTCCCCTGACCTGTGGTTCTGGGTGACTTTTCTGAAATCTATCCCTTTCCCTAAACCTCTCCACTCATTTACTTTCACCCCTCTTCCTTCCCCTTTAACCCTTTTGCTGGAACAAGGAGCCACTGACTCTGAAAGCTTGCTTAAGTATAACCTTCTTTTATGAGCTTGTTCTGCTACTGCTTGGTGAATAGATTTTTTTATGTATCCAATTACATTATTCAACAGTCTGCAGTTTGAGTGACATTTACAGAGGAGTTTGGTCTTTGTCATTTAGTTAGGGCATGTTTAGCTACAGCCTCATTGCTGGCTTGAACCATGAGCTATAATTGATTCGTTCAGGGTCTCACTAGCCTTGCCTTTGTTAAGTGGACTGTTCCTTTTTACACAGTTTCTCTGGCACATTCCAAACTAATTAGCATCTTATGATTTTCAGAGGCAATTTCAAGAGTAGAATTGTGAGTAATGATATTGAAGACGCTCTAATTTGAGCCATTTTTGAACACAGAGCTTCTATATCTGGGACCAGTGGTACGCAGATCATTGCAACTGCCTTCTACTGAATAAAATTAGGTGTAATAATGTTTTAGCATTAGCACCAATTTTTCACTAAATTTATTATTTTTATTCACTAAAATATCAGGACAAAAATCTATACATGGCATATATATCTAGTGCTTGGAGTTACTATAGATAAAAACTGATGTAATATTACCTCAGGAAGAATACCACTTGCTCTTTCACAAAAATTGCACTAACTGTAGTGGACTGAAACATTGTCTATTTAACTATTTCTGGCATAATAATACATAAAATTTGTGGAATTTGTTGAGATGATCATAAATTACACTCCTTTGGAAATAAAAGTTGCAAAGCTACACTTTTCATTTTTATTTCTTTGTCCACTATTAGTTTCAGAGTTGCAGCCTCATTCTCAACCACTCTTGTGTAAGATAATACATAGTGAGTATCAGCATGAAGCTATACATTTTATGGTTTTATTCCTATGATGACATTTAGCTATTTGATTATCAGATTACATAGCTAACTGTAACCTAAACCATATTTTATTCTCTGTAACAATTAATATCTTATTTTGTACTACATAAATCAATGACAGTATAAACAGTTTTATATTATTCACTAAAATTTGTATATTTATGCTGAAACTCCCTCTTCATGTATTGGTTTATACCAGAGCACCAAACAGTGTTATAACCCAGAAACTAGCAGCAAGTAGAAACCTATAAAATAAAAATGTGCAGCTTTGAAACTGTTGTTTCCGGGGAAAACCATGTCATCAGTTATGGATCTGCAAATAAAATTTCTCCTTATAAAATAATGGAAAAGTTCATGAGACATTTGTCAGTGCCTAGAAAAGCCCCGTGGATAATTTTTTAACTGTTGATAAAACTGATGGACATGTACATGGTGTGGATATTGCTTTTCTCCTTGTCAATAATCACATTTTTGTCAGAAGCAAGTCACTGTCATTGTGGTGAGGCAGTACTGAGAACATTGTTTTGCTGTCACACCACTGAAAGTAATCCACTCAACTAATGATGTGAATGGCTGCAAGGTAAATACTCCTGGCAAACAAGTGAGATGCCTGCATGAGCAGCAATGTGCTCACGTGAGCAACAATGTGCTAGCAATGATGCTACCCTCAGGTACTTTAAGTGTGAGATGGTAAACAAGCTGTAGCCAAGCAATCTACAAGAAAAAGCTTTATTCCAATGCTTCCCAGACAATCTTTTTAAAATCTGTCAGACTCTCAGCCTACTTTTTCATTTGTACTCACCAATCCTGTAACTCTGGGTAAAGATTTGAATGCAAGAGAAAGGTTCTCAGACATTTGAGTTGCTATAATTTTACTGGTTCCTTAGTGTTTTAAATATGTTGATTGCAAAAATTAATCTCTTCAAATTAATTGTTATTTTCTCTCTGTGCAAAAATTTGATGATTAATATTTTGTGTAATCATAAATTTACGATTAAAGAAAATGTTAATCATCAATTTAGCATATCCTTAAATTGTCTTACAAAAAGTGCTTGGATGGTGTTGATTATTGCATGTTTATTGAAATCAAACACCACTGTTGCCAGTTATGTTGCAGTTTTATTCATACAGTATCTTTTGACTGAATGAGACGTCATTATCAAGCATATTAATTGTTATAGCTGAAGACAACACAGCCACATAATGGGACTACTTGTGTCAGTATTAGCTGGAGTAAAAATTTGTACTAATTCTTACTTTGGAAGAGGATGTCATATGAAAGTGGTGATTCACAGTGAAAAGCATCAAAGACACAAAGGTCTAAAAGAAGTGTGGTTATAATGTTGAAAGTAGGAGCCAGTACTTGTCAGTAATTAGAGATGAGTGCTATGGTGTCACATACCAAATTGATAAAAAGAGATGTTATCTAAAGTATGTCTAACTGATGAATGATGATCATGACAGTTAAAAGTATTTTTTAGTTAATTTGTTTAAAATAGCAAACTGGTCAGAAGTTTTGTTACAGTTTGTGCATGTAAATTGGTATGGATGGCCGCCATGTGCCTTCAAGGTGCGACAGTGACAGCAGCTTTAATACACTTCACAGTTGCTGTTGGCTTGGCAGTATTCCAGGCCGAGACATCTTGGCTTATAGTAGCCGGGTGCGCCATCGAATAAAGGGTGTGCCTTCACTATGGTGCTGATATCATGGAAGACAGATGATGCTTGGTAACCTGTCAGCTTCGTATGGAATTTATGTACTGTCAAATCGCGTATATGAATACTAATGGTATATGTAATGTTGCCTTACATATACCAATTGTAACATAAGGAGCAGTATAACAGTGTTTCAGAAAAAGTGCTTCCTATTATCTAGTAGAAAGCTGAAAATTTAGCAGAACTTCCTTGCAACTGCAGTAATGAGGAAATCCACATTAATGCAAACTGTATGGTTTCTCTGAACATTGTTTCAGGATGCAGCATTTCAGAATTTAAGAGTAACAGTGCTTGCAACCTAGACATATGCATTTCTCACAAACTAGAGTGGGTCATGTCTTCAAGGGTTCCATAGTGCTTTGCCCACAAAATTATTGTTTGCAAGGATAAGCTGATAAATTCCAGGTTTTCAAATCTCATTGGAAAGATTTCCTTATTTTATAGTCTTCCAATTCTTTACACAAGTTCCTTGCAGTAGTTGAGAACTTCCCTATGTAATATTTTATTTATTTATATAATTTCCCAGTTTTGTGTATGATTAGCTCATTTGTCTTATATGATTATAAAAATTCTGATCAGTATTCTGAAGAGTAGGTATTGACTCGTTCCGTGTCCAAGTTAGCTTTGGCTCACATGGAACCTGCAAAATAATAACTAAATAAATAATAGGTAGGCAAATTTTCTCTACAATGCTTTGTTTGAGTATTTATGCGTGATACTATATATATACCTAAAAACAAAGATGATGTGACTTACCAAATGAAAGTGCTGGAAGGTCGACAGACACACAAACGAACACAAACATACACACAAAATTCAAGCTTTCGCAACAAACTGTTGCCTCATCAGGAAAGAGGGAAGGAGAGGGAAAGACGAAAGGATGTGGGTTTTAAGGGAGAGGGTAAGGAGTCATTCCAGTCCCGGGAGCGGAAAGACTTACCTTATGGGGAAAAAAGGACGGGTATACACTCGCACACACACACATATCCATCCACACATATACAGACACAAGCAGACATATTTAAAGACCTGTGTCTGTATATGTGTGGATGGATATGTGTGTGTGTGCGAGTGTATACCCGTCCTTTTTTCCCCATAAGGTAAGTCTTTCCGCTCCCGGGACTGAAATGACTCCTTACCCTCTCCCTTAAAACCCACATCCTTTCGTCTTTCCCTCTCCTTCCCTCTTTCCTGATGAGGCAACAGTTTGTTGCGAAAGCTTGAATTTTGTGTGTATGTTTGTGTTCGTTTGTGTGTCTGTCGACCTGCCAGCACTTTCATTTGGTAAGTCACATCATCTTTGTTTTTAGGTATATTTTTCCTTCATGGAATGTTTCCTTCTATTATAACCATACTATATATATTTATAATAGAATAATAGAAGGAAACATTCCACGTAGGAAAAATATACCTAAAAACAAAGATGATGTGACTTACCAAATGAAAGTGCTGGCAGGTCGACAGACACACAAACGAACACAAACATACACACAAAATTCAAGCTTTCGCAACAAACTGTTGCCTCATCAGGAAAGAGGGAAGGAGAGGGAAAGACGAAAGGATGTGGGTTTTAAGGGAGAGGGTAAGGAGTCATTCCAGTCCCGGGAGCGGAAAGACTTACCTTAGGGGGAAAAAGGGACGGGTATACACTCGCACACACACACATATCCATCCACACATATACAGACACAAGCAGACATATTTAAAGACAAAGAGTTTGGGCAGAGATGTCAGTCAAGGCAGAAGTGCAGAGGCAAAGATGTTGTTGAATGACAGGTGAGGTATGAGTGGCGGCAACTTTAAATTAGCGGAGATTGAGGCCTGGTGGATAACGGGAAGAGAGGATATATTGAAGAGCAAGTTCCCATCTCCGGAGTTCGGATAGGTTGGTGTTGGTGGGAAGTATCCAGATAACCTGGACAGTGTAACACTGCGCCAAGATGTGCTGGCCGTGCACCAAGGCATGTTTAGGCACAGGGTGATCCTCATTACCAACAAACACTGTCTGCCTGTGTCCATTCATGCGAATGGACAGTTTGTTGCTGGTCATTCCCACATAGAATGCATCACAGTGTAGGCAGGTCAGTTGGTAGATCACGGCGGAAAGACACTCTTGGTGGAGTGGGGAAGATTTCATGAAGGATGGATCTCATTTCAGGGCAGGATTTGAGGAAGTCGTATCCCTGCTGGAGAGCAACATTCAGAATCTGATCCAGTCCCGGAAAGTATCCTGTCACCAGTGGGGCACTTTTGTGGTTCTTCTGTGGGAGGTTCCAGGTTTGAGAGGATGAGGAAGTGGCTCTGGTTATTTGCTTCTGTACCAGGTCGGGAGGGTAGTTGCGGGATGCGAAAGCTGTTGTCAGGTTGTTGGTGTAATGCTTCAGGGATTCCGGACTTGAGCAGATTCGTTTGCCACGAAGACCTAGGCTGTAGGGAAGGGACCGTTTGATGTGGAATGGGTGGCAGCTGTTGTAATGGAGGTACTGTTGCTTGTTGGTGGGTTTGATGTGGACGGACGTGTGAAGCTGGCCATTGGAGAGGTGAAGGTCAACATCAAGGAAAGTGGCATGGGATTTGGAGTAGGACCAGGTGAATCTGATGGAACCAAAGGAGTTGAGGTTGGAGAGGAAATTCTGGAGTTCTTCTTCACTGTGAGTCCAGATCATGAAGATGTCATCAATAAATCTGTACCAAACTTTGGGTTGGCAGGCCTGGGTAACCAAGAAGGCTTCCTCTAAGCGACCTATGAATAGGTTGGCGTACGAAGAGGCCATCCTGGTACCCATGGCTGTTCCCTTTAATTATTGGTATGTCTGGTCTTCAAAAGTGAAGAAGTTGTGGGTCAGGATGAAGCTGGCTAAGTTAATGAGGAAAGAGGTTTTAGGTAGGGTGGCAGGTGATCGGCATGAAAGGAAGTGCTCCATCGCAGCGAGGCCCTGGACGTGCGGGATATTTGTGTATAAGGAAGTGGCATCAATGGTTACAAGGATGGTTTCTGGGGGTAACGGATTGGGTAAGGCTTCCAGGCGTTCAAGAAAGTGGTTGGTGTCTTTGATGAAGGATGGGAGACTGCATGTAATGGGTTGAAGGTGTTGATCTATGTAGGCAGAGATACGTTCTGTGGGGGCTTGGTAACCAGCTACAATGGGGCGGCTGGGATGATTGGGTTTGTGAATTTTAGGAAGAAGGTAGAAGGTAGGGGTGCGGGGTGTCGGTGGGGTCAGGAGGTTGATGGAGTCAGGTGAAAGGTTTTGTAGGGGGCCTAAGGTTCTGAGGATTCCTTGAAGCTCTGCCTGGACATCAGGAATGGGATTACCTTGGCAAACTTTGTATGTGGTGTTGTCTGAAAGCTGACGCAGTCCCTCAGCCACATACTCCCGATGATCAAGTACCACGGTCATGGAACCCTTGTCCGCCGGAAGAATGACGATGGACCGGTCAGCCTTCAGATCACGGATAGCCTGGGCTTCAGCAGTGGTGATGTTGGGAGTAGGATTAAGGTTTTTTAAGAAGGATTGAGAGGCAAGGCTGGAAGTCAGAAATTCCTGGAAGGTTTGGAGAGGGTGATTTTGAGGAAGAGGAGGTGGGTCCCGCTGTGACGGAGGACGGAACTGTTCCAGGCAGGGTTCAATTTGGATAGTGTCTTGGGGAGTTGGATCATTAGGGGTAGGATTAGGATCATTTTTCTTCATGGCAAAGTGATACTTCCAGCAGAGAGTACGAGTGTAAATCTTTGACGAGGGCTGTTTGGTTGAATCTGGGAGTGGGGTTGAAGATGAGGCCTTTGGATAGGACAGAGATTTCAGATTGGGAGAGAGGTTTGGAGGAAAGGTTAACTACTGAATTAGGGTGTTGTGGTACCAGATTGTGTTGATTGGAATTTTGAGGTTTTGGAGGGAGTGGAGCTGGAAGTGGGAGATTGAGTAGATGGGAGAGACTGGGTTTGTGTGCAATGAGAGGTGGTTGAGGTTTGCTGGAAAGGTTGTGAAGGGTGAGTGAGTTGCCTTTCCGGAGGTGGGAAACCAGGAGATTGGATAGTTTTTTGAGGTGAAGGGTGGCATGCTGTTCTAATTTACGGTTGGCCTGTAGGAGGATGCTCTGAATAGCCGGTGTGGATGTGGGAGAGGAAAGATTGAGGACTTTTATTAAGGATAGGAGTTGACGGGTGTGTTCATTGGCTGAGTTGATGTGTAGGTGAAGGATTAGGTGGGTGAGGGCAATGGATTGTTCAGTTTGGAACTGGTATAGGGACTGATGGAAAGAAGGGTTGCAGCCAGAGATGGGAACTTTAAGTGTGAGGCCTTTGGGGGTTATGCCAAATGTCAGACAAGCCTGAGAAAATAAAATATGCGAGCGTAATCTGGCTAGGGTGAAGGCATGTTTGTGGAGGGAATGTAAATAAAACTTAATGGGGTCATTGTGGGGGTGCTGTGAGGGTGACATGGTATTAGAAGGTGGAAAGTTTTACATGAGGTTGAAATGAAAATGAAAGATAGAAATATATGGGGAGAGATAAAGGTGAACTAGAAAGCAACTGGAGATCTGGTATGAAAAAAGGCGAAAAAGTGTTGGTTAAGTGAATCTGTGGTGAACTTGGGTTGGTAGACAGCGATGTGCATAAAGGTTAGGTGGTTGTGTTGCCGCTAAATCACGTTAAAGGACGGAAAAATTAGGGAAAATTTCGAAAAAACGTATTAAAAGGAGTGGTGTTGTGGTGAAACATTACGAAACTGGGGCTAACAATAGTCTGACGAAGAAATAATGACGTTAAAACCTGTGGAGAGCGGCTAAAATGATCAGTGATGTGCGAAAAACGGAAGTGGAAATAAAGTGAAAGTTATTAGAACTAGCCGAAATGGTTGTTTAATACGTGAAAGCAGCTGTTATTGAACTAGAAATGGTTAGCGGTAGTGTTGAAAGCGGAAAATAAAATTTTTTTGGTTATGGTTTGGAAGTGGGTTACGTATTATTGAGCATATATAGGCGGGATAAAATTGTATAGTAGATTACGGTAAAAGGGGAAGGTGAATACAAAGTGAGACTACTGGTAAAAACAGAAAGAGAAAATAAAGAGAAAATAAGAAGCATCACACCAACAACCTGACAACAGCTTTCGCATCCCGCAACTACCCTCCCGACCTGGTACAGAAGCAAGTAACCAGAGCCACTTCCTCATCCTCTCGACCTATTCATGGGTCGCTTAGAGGAAGCCTTCTTGGTTACCCAGGCCTGCCAACCCAAAGTTTGGTACAGATTTATTGATGACATCTTCATGATCTGGACTCACAGTGAAGAAGAACTCCAGAATTTCCTCTCCAACCTCAACTCCTTTGGTTCCATCAGATTCACCTGGTCCTACTCCAAATCCCATGCCACTTTCCTTGATGTTGACCTTCACCTGTCCAATGGCCAGCTTCACACGTCCGTCCACATCAAACCCACCAACAAGCAACAGTACCTCCATTACGACAGCTGCCACCCATTCCACATCAAACGGTCCCTTCCCTACAGCCTAGGCCTTCGTGGCAAACGAATCTGCTCAAGTCCGGAATCCCTGAAGCATTACACCAACAACCTGACAACAGCTTTCGCATCCCGCAACTACCCTCCCGACCTGGTACAGAAGCAAATAACCAGAGCCACTTCCTCATCCTCTCAAACCCAGAACCTCCCACAGAAGAACCACAAAAGTGCCCCACTGGTGACAGGATACTTTCCGGGACTGGATCAGATTCTGAATGTGGCTCTCCAGCAGGGATACGACTTCCTCAAATCCTGCCCTGAAATGAGAACAATCCTTCATGAAATCCTCCCCACTCCACCAAGAGTGTCTTTCCGCCGTCCACCTAACCTTCGTAACCTCTTAGTTCATCCCTATGAAATCCCCAAACCACCTTCCCTACCCTCTGGCTCCTACCCTTGTAACCGCCCCCGGTGTAAAACCTGTCCCATGCACCCTCCCACCACCACCTACTCCAGTCCTGTAACCCAGAAGGTGTACACAATCAAAGGCAGAGCCACGTGTGAAAGCACCCACGTGATCTACCAACTGACCTGCCTACACTGTGATGCATTCTATGTGGGAATGACCAGCAACAAACTGTCCATTCGCATGAATGGACACAGGCAGACAGTGTTTGTTGGTAATGAGGATCACCCTGTGCCTAAACATGCCTTGGTGCACGGCCAGCACATCTTGGCGCAGTGTTACACTGTCCAGGTTATCTGTATACTTCCCACCAACACCAACCTATCCGAACTCCGGAGATGGGAACTTGCTCTTCAATATATCCTCTCTTCCCGTTATCCACCAGGCCTCAATCTCCGCTAATTTAAAGTTGCCGCCACTCATACCTCACCTGTCATTCAACAACATCTTTGCCTCTGCACTTCTGCCTCGACTGACATCTCTGCCCAAACTCTTTGTCTTTAAATATGTCTGCTTGTGTCTGTATATGTGCGGATGGATATGTGTGTGTGTGCGCGAGTGTATACCCGTCCTTTTTTCCCCATAAGGTAAGTCTTTCCGCTCCCGGGACTGGAATGACTCCTTACCCTCTCCCTTAAAACCCACATCCTTTTGTCTTTCCCTCTCCTTCCCTCTTTCCTGATGAGGCAACAGTTTGTTGCGAAAGCTTGAATTTTGTGTGTATGTTTGTGTTCGTTTGTGTGTCTGTCGACCTTCCAGCACTTTCATTTGGTAAGTCACATCATCTTTGTTTTTAGGTATATTTTTCCTTCATGGAATGTTTCCTTCTATTATAACCATACTATATATATTTATAATAGAGTAATAGAACCATACTATATATATTTATAATAGAATAATAGAAGGAAACATTCCATGTAGGAAAAATATACCTAAAAACAAAGATGATGTGACTTACCAAATGAAAGTGCTGGAAGGTCGACAGACACACAAACGAACACAAACATACACACAAAATTCAAGCTTTCGCAACAAACTGTTGCCTCATCAGGGAAGAGGGAAGGAGAGGGAAAGACGAAAGGATGTGGGTTTTAAGGGAGAGGGTAAGGAGTCATTCCAGTCCCGGGAGCGGAAAGACTTACCTTAGGGGGAAAAAGGGACGGGTATACACTCGCACACACACACATATCCATCCACACATATACAGACACAATATATATATATATATATATATATATATATATATATATATATATATATATATATATATATATATATATATATATATATAATATGAACTGTGAATTGGTAAGATTCATCACCCACATTAAATACTGTCATGAGGGTATCATGTAAAACATATTTATGCAAATAAATTTTGTTTAAAATTTGTCTTTTATTGCAAAATGTAAAGTCTGTAACAAGATATTTAATGGTAGCATTGTTAAAGAGTACAATATCTATCTCACAATGAAATAACATTTAATAATTTATTAAATATTTATTACCTTGTTATAAACTATATCTCAGATAACTTTGGTACAATATTATTTGCATGAATACTTTGTTCAGTAAAATATTTCTTACATTCTTTTTCAATAGCATTTTCTTAGAAGATTGTTATTTGATATGTACATTAATCTACTTTCATGTACTAATCTAATTAATTTACATATATATCAAGTGGTAAGAAAGACATATTTAGGTACAGCTCTTTTCAGTTTAAAGTGTGTCAGAGCATGTTTCCATCATCAATAATTACAGATTTGTACATCTATACAGAGCTTGTTTCACTAAATAGCAGATGCGTTGGGTTCCTGAAGTGTAACAAGCTGATTTATTATTACAAGCATGCTCTTCAAAAGAGCAACAATATCTAAATTCAAAACTTTGTAACATAATGTAGGCCACATGTATAAACTAACAACAAATTTATATACACAAGTTATTTACATCATTTAGATCACCATTCTTTCTCATTTCATGACTTATTACATATAATTAAAACAATGGAGTAACTTTATAAATTATATTCTCAGAACTGAAGAAGCTATACATTTCTTTGTTTAATGATGTACAACCAAAAACAGAAAAAATAAGATTGCATTATATCATTGAAATAATAAACATACAGTTTGATAATTGTAAAAACTTTTTGTTTAAGTGAAAAGTGATTCTGTTTCATACACTTGACATTATTGAGTTTGACAGTATTTTCATATTGTTTGCTATAACATGTGAATTCTTGGCCCCTTCACATATTCTCTTTCACCTGACTACAAAATTTTTTGAGTGGACTTGTTTTCTATTTCTGTTGTAAGCCTAAAATAACAAATAGGCACAGTGATACACAATTTTGGCAAATTTAACATGTCATAGATTAAGTAATTACATAAAAATACATAAACTTGAACAGGAGCAACCACTAAAAACAAATTTGCAACATGAAGTTTTCTGCTACAACTTTTGTTTTCCCACTTATATATAGTTCCTTAAGGCATGACAATTCAGTACCAAATTATGTTTTTTTTAATTTTTGTTTTCATGTTTCTTCACTGCTTCTCACTGTTGTTTAATGCATTGATAGGTAACATTTCAGGAAGAGATAGATTTGTGTGATATCATTCTAGTGGATGAAGATGTTTTGTTGGTTGACAATTGAGATATTCACTACAAAAATAACTCTTGTCAAAAATATCCTTTCTTCAGGTGATCCCAACTATTTTAATAAAAAAGTGCCATTGAAGTGACTTAACTATGACTAGCTACTAAGAAAATTTTACAAAGTACAATCTTCACTGATTTTAGTTTTTGTTTTCATTAGAAAGTTAACTTGTCAACAAAGCAGAACAACACAGTATCTGCACTAATTGTGAATACCTATACTAATGTTTCCTTAAAATTAAAAAAATAAAAGAACTCTCAACAAAATCAAATGAACCACTCCTCATCTAGTTTTGTCAGTTTTGGTCCATCATTTTCCTATTTGGAAGTATTTTGGTTCTCATTGAACAAGAAAAGAAAGAGCCTTGAGATTTTGACGGTATGTTCTTCCTCCTTTGAAATACTGAGGTGACATTTTCTTACTCTTTAGCAAAGTGATAGGCTGTGATAAACATTGTGATGAGTTGAAATTGTACATTGGACTGAGACTCATACTCAGATCTGCCTCTTGTGGTCAGCATTTTGCCAACTGCTCTTTCCAAACTCACCTTGTGAATCCACTCTAAGCTTAAACTTGTCACTTGCTCTCCTCCACACTTTCCCAAGGTTCTCTTGCTCTACAGCAAGCTAATTCCCTTGGGAGGGAAGTTGAGACTTGGACCATAAGGCTTGCAGTTAAGATGGACCTTGATGTGATTTCTGCTTGAAGGATAGTTCATAAATGCCTTTCCACTTTTTGTAAATGATACTCTTTTTCAAATGATCACCCTTGTTTTAGCTTAACATTGCACCAGATATATGTTTGTCTGAGGTAAGAGAGACAAAGACAAAAAGGAAGATAAAGAATAACATAATTTTATGATTGCTAAGAAATAGTAATTTTGTGTGTCTAGTTAAGACAGGTACAACAAAAATTTTGTTGCTTACGCACTGAGCTTTTGGCCAAATCCTTCTTCAAAAAGGAGTGCCAAGCGCGCGCGCACACACACACACACACACACACACACACACACACACACACACACACAAAAAAAAAGCACACCTCCCGCACACGCGACTGCTATCTCCTACCACTCTGATCAGAATGTAATTAGAATGTAATTGCTGCATTCTGGCCAGAGCGGTCAGAGATTTTTTTTTTTTGTTTTACATGTCTGCAACTCAACATGTCATCTTTATGGTGAGTAGCGATATATCCTTTTCATAACATTGTTGATATTCCAACCTGAACTTGCCATTGTTTAAATTTGAGTGTCTCAGTGTCCCTGTGCAAGTCTTTCAATTGGACACCAGTTTGGTGACTTGTGTGTCTGACCTACCCCAGTTAGCCAAATGGGGAAAGGGGACCTACAGTTTAACATGAAATCCAAATCATGTGTCATTTCTGCCAACTCCTGATGTCACTGAGAGGTGAAGGCTAGGTTAAAAAGCACACAGAATAATCCTTGGTCCAACTGGGATTTGATCTCGCAACCCCTCAGTTTCCAGACATGCGCGTTACTGCTAGACTACCAGACTCAACAGATGAGCTACTATTTTCCAGTATAGTAACATACTTGTAAAGTTCTCTCAATTTTAAGATCTATTTCCAAATGTCTTATTGAAAGGGTGAATGCAGTGACAGTATTTATACTTGTCCAGAAAACATTGTGCATTTTCATCAGCATTGGGAATTCGTGCAGGTATTTCTTAGCGCACTTGCCACCGAAGCTACAAGGCAGATTTGTGATGTTCCCTGATACACACTGAACGCCTGAGGAACTGAAGAAGACTGTTAATATTTCGTTTCCCCTCATAACCTTCAGGATAAATATTGTTCACAAGCAGATGATTGCATAACATTGTGGCTGACCTCGAGTAATGTATGAAAAGCCATGAATCTATCTGTCTAGTATGCCCAATACTTAAACTTTATTGTAAAGAGAAATTGTATGCATAAAAGTGATTGCAGACAGTGTAACTGAATCAACTTTGCCACCATTAGCCCCTTCCTCAGCAACTACTTTTTGTTGCTTCATATTTCAAAATCTAATAAAACACTGACAAAAGAAAATCTTGTTTTTGTTTTCACTCCATTCCAAAGAGCTCTGTATAAATCAGCTCTCTTTGTCCAGCTATTGTTGATTCAAAAAAGAAAGTCACATTTAGTGCTACATTCTGCTACATATATAAACAATGGAAAACCCAGGCTGGAATAACAGTAAAACTATGAATTACAATAGATTCCTATTCACCACATACATGAGGTGTTGAGTGGAAGACAGTCATGTTGGATATTACCAGCTTTTGGGTACAAAATCCTTTATCAGATGAAAACACACACACTTCTCTCTCTCTCTCTCTCTCTCTCTCTCTCTCTCTCAGACATATTTAACTAAACCAAACTATGAGTTTCAGCCTTGGCCACTAGTCAACAATCACCCTCACACCACCCCCACCATCACTCTCCTCCTTTTACTCTTTGTTGCTTGTACTGAGCAGCTACAAAGTTCATGGAAAGCAAGTACTAGTAGCACTTTATTGTGAAAGTAAATGTGTGTTTATGCAAAGAAAGAATGGTGCCTAATGATAAAGATGAGTATTTTTTTTTTGCATCATGTAGTTCATTTGCATTTCCAGAGGAGAACTAATAGTTACACATGTACTTGTACTATACTGTAGCACATGAATGAGGTCTTCTGTAAGGTTGGTCCTTCCACTTGATTAGCACCTGAAATAAATTTAAAAACAGAAGAGAAACAGTGAAATATAATTCTATATAGTGGGCTATGGCATAAATATGTTTTCATTTTAACTAAACTAGGACAGATACTATTCTGATAAAACTAAATGTAGGAAAGGAGCACTACAGTGAGAGGCTACACACTGACTAACAGAATTGTAAATGTATGTTGTCGGATGTGCTTATCCTCTGTCACAATATGTATCTGGCAGCATGAAACCAAACAGCAAACCAGAGTTATAATCAACTCCTACAGAAATCCCATCCATTCTTATGCAGAACCCATTAAAGGGATTTTAATTCTGTGAGAAAGACTTATCACTCATCAGAAGAAATCCCCAACATACAATGCAGGAAATCATCCCAGTATCATACACTAGTCAGGCCACATCCTACACATCTTGTGACTTTATGGAGAGTCATGGGCCAAATAACTGAAATCTCTGCTGGCACCGTACTTCCAGTGCTGGTCCTTTTTCATGAAGTTACTAGACTGGAACATTACTTCTTTTTCAGTCTGGATGTGAAATTCCTGGGATTTGAACTGTGATCTGAATATTAGTTCATAAGTGAATAGAACATTGCCTCATTTTTTCCTTGCTTTTATTTATGCCTATTATGAGTTATAATGGAAATCCCAGGGTGGAATAATAAAGGATAGATTGCTACTCACCATATAGAGGAGATCTGAAGTCACAGACAGGCACAAGAAAAAGACTGCTATACATTTTAGTTTTCAACCAAAAGGCCTTTTACCAAAACAGAAAACACGCATACAAGCACAACTCACAGATGACCACTGTCTCTGACCACTGTGGCTGACTGTGACCATGCCTGATGGGAGCAGAAATTTGGTAAAAGTGGTGGAGGTAAGGAAGAGGCATGGTTTGGGGAGGGAGAGGGTTATTGGGGTAGAAGAGTGACAGATAGACAGCTTGTTACTTGTCTTATACACATAGAAAGCAGCACAGTGGCTACAGCTTAGTTTGTAGATCACATTGCTGCTTTCACAGGTAGCTCTGCCTTTTATGGGATAGATGATGCCAGTGACCAGACTGGAACAGGAGGAGGTGGGAAGGGAAGATGTGTGGGGTGGGTCATATATCTAGCTCTGTTGCAGGAGCAAGGGGTTGGGAGAGCGGGGTGAAGGATAAGGAATGGATATTGTTTAGGTTCAGTGGTTGGTGGAGTACCACTGTGGGAAGACTAGGAAGAATAGTGGATTGGATGTTCCTCACTTCAGGGAATGATGAGAGGTAGTTGGAACCATGTCGGTGGACGGGATTCCATTAGTGTAGTCCTGAAAATTATGGAGTCATGAAAGAGTGCTCCTTTGTGGATGGCAGACATGAGGAGGTGGTAGGTGACTGGAGAGACAAAGTACAGGAGATCTGCTTCTATACCAGGTTTGGAGAGTAACTTTGGTCTAAGAAGGCCTCAGTGTGGTCTTTAATACAACTGGAGAGAGACTGCTCATCACTACAGATGCAATGGTCATGGGTGGCTAGGTTATATGGAATGGGTAGCAGCTGTCAAAGTGGAGGTATTGCTAATGGTTGATAGGCTTGATATGGATGGAGGTACTGATACAGCCATCCTTGAGGGGGAGGTCAACATCAAGGAAGGTGGCTTGTTGGGCTAAGGAGAACCAGGTGAGGTGAATGGGAGAGAAGGTGTTAAGGTTCTGGAGGAATGTGCATAGGGTGTCCTTGGTTCAGATCATGATGTCATCAATGAATCAAACCAGTTGAGTGGTTTGGGATTCTCAGTGGTTGGGAAGGATACCTCTAGATGGCCCAAAAATAGGTTGGCATAGGATTAGGTCATGTGAGTGCCAATTGCTGTACCATGGGTTTGTTTGTAGATGGTGTCTTCAAAGGAGAAGTAATTGTGGCTTAGGATGTAGTTTTTCATTGTGACCAGGAAGGAGGCTGTAAGTTTGAAGTCAGTCAGGCATTGGGGAAGGTAGTGTTCAACAGCAGCAATGCAACATTAGTGTAAAGGAAAGAGGCAAGAGGCATCAACAATGATGAGCAGGGTGCTGTGTGGTAAAGGAACAGGACCTGTGGAGGGTCAATGAAGGAAATGGTTGGTGTCTTTTATGTAGGTTAGAGGTGTTGGCCCACAAAAGCAGAGATTCTCTTTGTGGGGGCACAGTAACTGACCACGATGGGGTGTGCTGGGTAGTTGGGTTTATGGACTTCAGGAAACATGTAAAAGGTAAGTGTGTGGAGAGGGTAAGGGTGAGGAGAGAGATAGATTCAGGGGAGAGGTTCTGGGATGGGCCTAAGGAGTTGAGGAAGAACTGATGATCTTGTTGGATTTCTGGAATGAGATCACTGTGGCTAGGTTTATGGGTGGATGGGTCTGACAGCCAGTGGAATTCCTCTATGAGGTTAATTCCTGCAGTTCAAATGACAATGGTGGAGCCTTTGTTGGCAATAGGATTATAAGGGTAGGATAAATTTTTATGTGGAGGATTGCAGTTCCTTCTGCAGATGTAAGGTTGGTTTCCATGCTGTGGGGTTTGGGAATGATGGCAAGGCATGGTTAGAGGTTAAGAAACTCTGGAATGTTAACAGAGGGTGAATTAAGAGCAGTGGGTGTGGATCATGTTTGGATGGAGGAGTGAAATGTGCCAGGCAGGGTTCAATATTGGTTTTGGATTTACTTGTAATCTGATTAGTAGGGTTGGTGCCGACAAAGTGTTTCCACTGCAGCTGTCTGCAGGGAGATAAGGTCTTTACCAAGTTCAGCATGAGTGAATTTGAAAGTGGAAAAAAGTTAAGGTCTTTGGAAAGAACTTATACTTTTGTGTGACTAAGTCTTTTGGAATGAAGGTTCACACTATGTTTTGGTACAGTTTAGATTCTGGATTCTTTATGGTGGTGGGAGGGACTTTCTGAGTGTGTGGCAAATGTAGTAGGTCTCTAAGGCAGGGTATATCAGCTATGAGGGAATGTGGTTGAGGTTTGGTGGCTTTTGTAAAGGTGATTGATGATGGTATTCCAAGCATGGGAATAGGAGGTGAACACGTTGGAGAATTTTTTGAGGTGGCATTGTACATGCTCCTCAAATTCTGGAGGGCATAAGTACACTGTGAGAGACTGGGTGCAGGAATTTGGAATTGCAGAGTAGGAGAATTTTACCAGTGAAGAGGAAATATTGCATGGAGGTTTGGACCTGATTTACATGGTTCTGCAGGACTAGGTTGATGAGAGCTGTGGACTGATGAAATCTGAACAGATAGAGGTCATCATGGAAGGAGGGCTTGCAACTGGAGATGGATATTTTTGATAGATGAGTTACTTGGGGAGATTCCATGAGCTAGGCAACAACACAGCAACAGTATCTGTACTCAATGCTGAATGTGGATAGGAAAATTTTTCTGTACTGGTGCAAGGGGACGGAGCAAGGATTCTTAGCAAAGGATAAATAAATGTATAAACAATGTAAAATATGCAAAAATATGCAGGGAAAGCTTACAAAAAGGATGGAATAGATGAAGAATGAGGAAACAAGGTAAAACCTGATGGAGTAGGGCTTACAGTGAAAGGCGAAAATAAACTAAAATCGATATGAAAACACAATGAGATGAAAGAGAAAAATAAATAAAAAGATAATGATAGTGGCATTCAGGACATTGGATGGACATGTGTGAAGATGCTTCCAATCTCTTACCTCATGGCTCTTATCCCTGCAATAGATATAGATACAAGACCTAACCCAAACATCCTCTCACCAATGTCTACTTCAGTCCAGTCACAGGCATCTGTTATTTCATCAAAGGCAGGGCTAGCTGTGGAACCAACCATGTGATCTACAGTCTAAGCTGCAACCACTGTGCTGCTTCCTATGTGCACATGGCAACTAACAAGCTATCTGTCCACATAAATGGCCACTGCCAAACTGTGGCCAAAAGACAATCGAGCCACCCAGTTGCTGAGCTTTCTGCCCAAAATGATATGCTTCACTTTAGTGACTACTTCACATGGTGCACTGTCTGGTTCCTTGGTACCAACACCAGCTTTCCTGAATTGCACTTGTGAAAACTCTCCCTGCAATATATCCATGTTCCCACAACCACCCTGGTCTTAAACTTCATTAGTCACTGTCCTCCACCTACCTATACCATTCCCTGCTCTTACTCCAGCACTTCACAGACTTCTATTCTGACAATGCACCAACTAGTCTTTTTCTCCTTTTCTTCTTCTCTCCTTTTCTGTGCCCCTTTTGCCCCCACTCCCACCACAGGTCCTGACAGCACCTAGCAGCCCTAACCTGCCCCCATATCATTCCTGCACACTCCCACAAGCAGCACTACACCTTTCTCCACACCTACCCTGCTCTCCCTCCTCTTCCCCACCCCATACATCCTACTTACCCACACCACTTCAGTCAATCTGAAGTCTGGTCGCATTGGGGGGAGACTGTGGTCATGTGTGTACAAGCTGTACATGTGTGAATGTGTCTGTTTTCATTTTTAGAAGAAGACCTTTTGGCCAAAAGCTTAAATTAGAGCAGTCTTTTAGTTGTTTTTGTGCCTGTCTGCAACTTAGTGTCTCCTCTATATGATTGGTAGCAATTTGTCCTTTTCATAATATTATGAGTTATTGTTTTTTATATGAAAATTGTCTTACGTAGAACACTGTCTCCCTCAGTTTCCTGTGGACTCTATGTTACTGGATACCTCTTTTTGTCATGTCATTACAGCAAGCTCTGAAGCAATTTGCTATACAGGTGCCTACACCATCCTCTCATGCACATGTAACTCAGAGATGTATAATGTCATCTTCTGTCACTTGAGCATTTCTGCTGATTTGTCCTTTAAGCAGTTACTTGCAGAATCACCAACTTACAGCTACTTTGTTGCTTCATCTTGTGGTTGTTCAGTTTCAAAAGGTGTTGGAAGAAGGAAGGGAGGATTAGGAGAAGGAGAAATACTGGGGTCAGACAAGAATCTTTAAGCCCTATACAAAAATGATACTAAATGTTTTCTGTATCAAAATATATGATTATTTTATGGAAACAAGAATAAAATCTCTTGTCAGTTGCAAGCCATTCAAAAAATCAAACCGCTTATTGATGGTAGGCAATGAAAACCTCGTAACTCCATCTGTTTTGAAAACCTCATAATTCCAGTAACCAGTAACTCCATTACCAGAGAGAGCCTTGAAAGTGCATGGATTCTCTAATCTCTCGATAACTAGGCATCTATTATACAGTTACAAATGTAGCAGCATTATCTGTGTCACTTTACTTTTTGAGAAGCTTTTTTTGTTTTTCCTGTAAAATTTAACAAAATGGAGTTATGAGGTTTTCATTGCCTACCGTCACTATGATTAAGAAGACATGTTAAGATGTGTGATTACTGAACTAACCAACTTCATCCATGTTCCTTTCATTTTATGTGTGTCTTGCCATTGATTCTACCTTTAAAAATACCTGTCTGGATGTTTATATCACTTAAGAACTAACCAGAATGCTAATGAAGGGTGTTCAGATTTTAACAATTTTACTTAATGTTGAATCAGAGTCTTGCATTCCTTTTGTTTGATTGACTTTATAAGTGCTTCAGTGCCATAGTTATGTGTCTCCAATATATCCATATAGAAAAATATTCTTAAAAAACCCTGTGTAAGTATCCGTCATTCACCCATAATCAAGTTTTACAGAAGCTTTATACAGGAACAGATATTGCACTAACAATGGGAATTGCAAAGAAGGATGCAAACAAAATTATATCTTGATGCATAGTTTTCTCCCTCTGAATCATAAACACAAAATAGTGTCAGCATAGGAAGGAGTTTGTGAATATAGACAGACAAGCAAATTTTCAGACACCACTGGTGGCTTTTTAAGAGAATATTGTGATCGTATTGTGATCTCCAGACAGTTAAAACACACTTATAATTCCATAGAAGAAGAAAATTGGATGATGTGTTTTTTGGAAACATAGCTGCCTCTAATAGAACCAGATTGTTAAGAGCTGATGTATACTGCCTGATAAATCAATAATAGCTGTGAGAGAAGCTTCTCATTTCCAAACCAAATGACAGATTACAGTTCTCTGCTCTTACTAAATTAGTGTGGTGGTCCAGTAACAGTTGAGGTGTATTTTATCCTCTTCTAGAGTTAACAGAAGAATAAAAATTGCTTTCCTTCTTCAGCTGAGCAATTGTCCTGTATGCCATATTTTATTAAAGAATATTAGGATTTCCTTTGAAATGTTTCCAAGATGCTGAAGTATATTATATTGAATTCAGCTGCTATAAGGAACATTGTCATTAGCCTCATGTAATCCTGAATCCCATGTAAATTTACTATTGGAGCCACAGTGATTCATCTTAGGAGATTGCTTGGTTTGAGACTGAGCCACCTTTGCAGTATCAATTAGCTGTTAGTGTCACTCATTTGTTTTTGTATCAAGACATGGCTTTCTGTATGCAAAGGAGTTAAATTAGGTGACTGGTGCCTAGTACACATTTTGTTCTTTTTAAGATGAGCTATCATAGAGAAAAATATCTATGAGTCCAGTTTGTGTTTAATTTTACAAGTAGTTGATGAATATGATTTAAAAGTTAGCCTAGCTGTATAAATGAAAAGACACACTTGCCAGAACTAAATATTATGCCATGTACATTATTTTTGTATTAATATATATACTGATGTTTGTTGTCCATGTGGCAGTGGTGAATCAGTTAGCGGCATGCATTAGGTTGTCTATTTGACAAAGACAGCAGTGCCCAAATTTCTGCCTTTAGCTGTTAGATGCTGTATGGAAGAGGCTTGCAAATGATAGCCCTGAAGTAAACTAAATGAAGAGGAGCTAAGGAGCAACTACTTTACTGTTGTTATTAATGAATTCCTCGTTATGTATTACAAAAGTATTAGTATTCTCCATGTGCTTGAGAAAGATGGGAGCATGGACAGAAGAGTTAGCCAACTGTGCAGGCATCACACAAGGAGATAAGGAAATAGGCCACAGAAAGAGCATTGTGAGCAATCCAAACACAACTGAAATGTTGAGATACCTCACAGGCCGTCCCATAATTTATGTTTTGCTTCTGTACACATTCACCTCCTCAAGGCACAGCAGAACTAGTTACATGTTTAGTTTCAATCATTTCTGATTTATTTCACATCCAGTACAAATGTTTCAGTTATTCTGGAAGACATAATTTTAGAGCCTTAGGTGGTCCAACCTGTATAAGCCACAGCTAACTGGAAGTTTGCAGTGTGAGATTTACACACATTCTGCCAGTTGCTGGGTTTAATCACAGGCAAGCTCCACCAAAGCATTGTCTTTTGAGGAATTCAACTGAGAATAATAGAACTAAGTGGTGCAGCATTATTGTGCGGATGGTACACTATAAGGCACTAGAGCACTTTCAGCGATATGACTACTGGGAAGTTTCTTGATAAAAATACGACTACATTTTATTTCTGGTTTTGTTAATCTCAGTCTTTTATTGTCATAGAGGATTGTCACCTTTGGAAAGTTAGGAGTATGCTTATTTTCGTATGATATAGGGGAAATAATTACCTACAGTTAAATTGAAATTGGCTTCATTATCAGCTATGAATATCAATACCTCATCTTCCTGTTTTGTTTGGTCACTGTAATAATGACTGCAGTACTACCTGCTGCAGGGAGGAATTTAGGATGGTGTGTTTACTAAAAATATGTAGCAGCTGTCAAAATGGATGTGTAGCTGACAAATAGTAGGTTTAATTCAACAGAGTTTCTTATGAAGCCATCAGTGAGGTAAAAGTGCTTTCTGCATGGAAGGCTGTTTACTGAGCTGAAGTGGGCCGAGTAAATAAATTGGGAATCAGTTTGAGATTAATGAATGTGAACTATCATAAAAAGGATTCCTCAAAGACATATAAGGCAATTCAAGAATCCTGGGGACATAGACCGATAAAATCACTACTGGAAATTTTCATCCAACGTTCCTGAGCATACAGTTGGTCATGAATATGATGAAATAAAAGTATCTGGTAGTGGTAAATGGGATGGTAAAGTGCCTGTACAAGGTGGAAGAGTTAGCAATGATTAACAGTATGAGGATGCAGAAGACTGTGAAATCCACTGCATTAAAGACATGCAATGTGTATCCACTGTAAATGTAGCCTGTAATTGAAAAAATGCCATGATGATCTCCTGATTGCTGAAAGCATCTTTCAGTCTAGATATAGTGGGGATCTGTGAAGTTAAATGAAGAGAAAAAGATAAGGGTTTCAGGTTACAAAAGTGTAGGGTAATATCAATAGAGACAGAAAATGGTGTAATGGGAGTAGGATTTATTATGAATAGGAAGGTAGGCCAGAGAGCGGCTTCTTTGAACAATCCAGTGATAGAGTTATTCTATTCAGAACTGACAGAAAACCAATATCAACACAGTTCAGATATACATACCAGCATCACAAGCAGAAGATAAAAAGAGAGATAAAGAACATGAGGATACTGAATGGGTAATTCAGTATGTAAACAGAGATGATAATATAATAATCATGGTGTTTCCTTCCCCTTCTACCAGAAAGAGTCATGGGAGACTATGAGGATGTACTAGGAATTAGAGAGCAGAAAGACTAACTGAGATCTGTTACAAAATTTGGCTAGTGACAGTGGAAGCACTGTTCAAAAATTACAAGAGGAGGAATTATACTTGGAAGAGACCTGGAGATACTGGAAGATTCCAGCTGGAATACATCATGGTCAAACAGAGATTCCAAAATCAGATATTGGATTGTAAAGAGTACCCAGGAAGAGATATATATTGGGATCTCAATGTAGCAATGATGAAGAGTATCCTGAAATTTAATTGACTTGTCCAGAGGAATCAAACAGCAAAGAAGTGGGATACTGAGGTACTGAGGAATGCACATATCTGGAAAGGGCACTCACAGAAATTGGTTAGACAAACATAGGTACAAGGAAAGTAACTGTGAAGAAATTACAAGTAACAGAACAAATACACCAACTGATCAACAAAGGAAGGAATTACAAACTGTTCAAGGTAATTCAGGATACAGAAATGTAAATCAGTTAAGAATGAAATAAATAGGAAGTGCAGGATAGCCAATGTGAAATGGCACCAGGAAAAATGTGAAGAAACTGAGAGAGGGATGATCATTGGAAGAACTGACTGAGGTATATAGAAAAGTCAAAACAGCCTTCAGTGAAATTAAAAGTATGTGCATTAACATTAAGAGCACAATGGCAATTACACTTTAAGTGTAGAGGAGAGAAAAGAGAAGTGGAAAGAGAACACTGAGGGCCTCTGCAAGGGGGAGGACTTCTCTGATGATGTGACTGAGATAGGTATGAGAGTCAGTATGGAAGACATAGGGGATCCAGTATTGGAGTCGGAGCTTAATAGTGCTTTGTAAGGCTTATGACCAATTCAGACAGAAGGGTTAGGTAACAGTCCTTCAGAATTTCTGAAATCATTGAAGGAATTAGCAACTAAGTGATTATTCAAGCTGATGTGGGGAATCTATGAGTCCAGAGACAGACCAACAGATTCTAGAAGAATATCATTCATACAATCCCAAAGATAGCATCAACAGGTAAGTGCAAGAACTATTGCACTCTCAGCATAATGGTTTACACAACCAAGTTGCTGACAAGAATAATATAAAGAAGAACGGAAGAGAAAGTTGAAGATCAGTTACATGACAATCAGTTTTACTTTTGAAACGGTAAGGGCACCAGAGCAACCAGTGTGAGATTGCAGTTGGTAACGGAAACAAGGCTTCAGAAAAATCAAGACATGTTCATAATATTTGTTGACCTGGACTAAGGATTTGACAATGTAAAATGTTGCAGGTTGTTAGCATTCTGAGAAAAATAGGAGTAAAATGTAGGGAAAGAAAGATAATATACAGTACGTACAAGAACCAAGATGGAAAACTAAAAATTGAAGACCAAGAATGAAACATTCAGACTAAAAAGTGTGTGTAGTCTAATGAGTAAAGAAATAGTCAGAGAGTAGACTGAAGCAAGTTGAAAGTAATGGGGAGTAGCAGAAATAAGATTAGTAATAAACTTAATGTCAAAACTGAAGACCACAAAGTAGGTGAAGTTAAGGAATTCTGCTACCTTGGAAGCAGAATATCACATGAAGGACAAAGCAAGGAGGACATAAGCTGATAAGAGCATGTAAAGAGGGCATTCGTGGCCACGAGAAGTCCACTGTTATCAAACATTGACCTTAATCTGAGCAAGAAGGTTTTGAGAATGTGCATTAGGAGCACAGTATTGCATGGTAGTGGATCATGAACTGTGGGAAAACCAGATAAGAAGATAATCAAAGCATTTGAGATGTGATACTATAGAAGGATGTTGAAAATTAGGTGGACTGATAAGGTAAAGAATGAGAGGGTTTTCCACAGAATACTCGAAGAAAGTAATACATGGAAACCACTGACAAGAATAAGGGAAATGGTGATAGAACATGTGTTAAGAATAACCTCCATGGTACTAGAAGGAGCTGCAGAGGGTATAAACTGTAAAAAAAGTTAAGAGATTGTGGAATTTGGGCAACAGTTGTATACCTGGAGTTAGGATATTCACTGTGTGTAAGATCACATAGGTAGATTGAGGATACTGCTGTGGAGAAAGTTAGCATTAGCAGTGACAGAGTACCAGGTGTAAAGGGACTGCAACTGGGATGGTCAGTGATTAGTGTGTTGGATATGGGAGTGTTAGCTATGGGCAGTAGACTGTGAGGGTATTGGCTTATAAAAGTGTAGGTTCTTTCAATGGAACTCTGTAATCAGCCATAGAGAGGTATCACAGGTGGTAGAATTCAAGAAAGTAGGTATTAGGGGAAAGGTGAGAGTGAGAAGAGAGATATTCTGGAGAGAGGCTTTCAGAATGGCATAGAAATCTGAGTAAGGAGTGGACTTCTGGAAAGGATCACTGCAGGAAGCCTTGCAGGCAGGTGTTTCCATTCACTGATAGAGGCCCTCCACCAGTAATGATAATAGTGTTGTTCAAAATTATGGTGGTGGAGCCTTTATTGATATCATCAGAGTTAATCTCTCATGAATGCCTTTCATTCATTAAGTGATTGACATATGTAACAATGAAGAATGGGCTGTGAGGGGAAGGAGGGAGTTACGTGAGGCAAAGTTGCAATGCAGCATAGAAAGTTGTCCCATCTGAACTGTGTCTCTCTGTTTCTGGGTGTCATGTAATTGTAATGAGCTGCAGAACACTTGGGAATCATTTACGTATTTAATATACAGGAAAATATTGGGTCATTTATGAGGCATGTTTTTTAAGTAATTACTGTTTTGAAATAAAAATAAAACAAGTAGACTTTGCTTAACAATGTTTTTACATAAAAGCCTGCTCTTTAACTTACTTATCTACATAATCACCGCCAATATTCACTGTGTTTATGTTTGTTTGTGAGTATTTGAAGTGCCTCCTCCAATTGTGAATCTCACAGATTGTGAAATATGCACAGTGATCCATTTTATTAGTGCTAAATGCGTGAAAACAGGTGAAATTCATCATCAGATCAGTGGAGTGTATGGAGAAAACATTATGAGTGATACAATGGTATAGAAATTGAAGAGAACTTTTAAAGACAACTGCGTGAATGTGCATGATGAGGAACAAAGTGGGTGACCTTCAGTCATACTGACGTTTGTTGCAGAAAGTTGATGAAAGTGAGAGGGAACAGATGCTTTACAATTTCAATGTTATGTGGTGCGTTTCCTCAAGTGTCAAGAACTGTGTTTTATGCAGCTGTTGCCTAATCAGGTGGTGATTTCTATAGGATGGTACTCAAAAGCTTGGTGTAAGTTATGCTACTTTTTGTATGTACTTTTTGTTTCAAAATGGTACTTACATAACAAATACACCTTTTATAACCTCAGTTGCAGTTTACTCTGATACGTAGGAAAAATTATAAAGCTTAAGAAGGTTAGCTTCAAATGTGAATGCTAACCAGAAGCCTATCTTCTTGTATGTCATTAAGACTTAACAACATTGATATTAATAACTGCTTGAGCTGCTGACTAATCTGCTTAAAGATGCAACTGAGCTAATCATATAAGAGACACTCACTTACCTATTGTTAGTAATCTTCTTCTAGTGCTACTTAATGATATATTGGGAAGTAAAATATTTTAGATATGATATTAAGATCTGCCTATTGTGAACCATGTTGGGAAAAAAAAGAATGTCGGAGGTCAACAGAGGTGGTTATAACAGCTGCTCTTCACACACTTTTACAAATGATTTCCTTGAAACCAAGAAGAAATTTAATAATTAATCACACATCATATTCCTATTCTGCAACTCTATATCAAGTTTGCCCTCAAAATAGGCAAAATCCCATTATTTTAAATTTGTTGCACATGCAGTTCTGTTCATTATCTTATCTGGTATGTCTACCAGCAGAATGAATGAGTCACCAGTCCATATTGAGACTAGTGTGACATTCAGTGAAGCTCATAAAATTAAGTATTTACATGTGATTTTTAATATTATTTTCACTAACTGCAACTCCTCCTTTTCTTTTAGAAATGAAGTACAATTAAACATCAGAGTTTTACCTTTTAAGCTAAGTGAACAATCACTTCTTTGGAATTGGCTTTTTAATATCGCATTGCTGTGCAGCTGATAATTTATTGCCATTTTTAGTTTCAGTCCTGGATGAAACAGTACTTATACTCTTATCTCCTTCTTGCACACAGACATTGTTGCAGGCCTCTGTAACACTCCTCTTTGTATTTCCTGCACTTCCTCTTATTGATACTAAGCCAGTTTCTTCGGCACTAACTGCAAGTGCACAGTTCATGCTGGAATCAGTTACAACAGTAGGCATCTGACCCCTGTTGCCATTTGCCACCACTGGTAGACTTTGTTTTTCACCAAGTAACCAGTAGGTAATTACTTTTCCTTTCCCCTGGAAATAAAAGTAAGAAAAGTTATTACTAAACTACAATAAATTAATTATTACTCAACTTCAGTAAATTAATGTATATGAAAAATTAAAAAGCACTGTATCCTAATAGCTGCTCCTTCTACAAATTATTTAATTATTTTGATCTGAGGTAAAAAAAATACCTCTCAGTAGCACATTAAATAACAATGCTCATTGGAAATATGCTCCTGTTCTGATATAATAAGATAGGTAAATATGTTTCATACATAATAAATTTTATCCTCTGAGAATAATCAATACACCCATGTAAATATTAACAGAATAGCAGCGACACTGAAACTTTCTGACAGTAGAAAACTGTGTGTTAGACTAATACACAAAAGAATATCTATAAGGCATGTCTGGATAGGCAAGTTGTGATGAAGCAAGCTGGGATATTTTTACTTCCCTGCTTGTTTTGCTATCTGCCTCCTTAAAATTCATTTTTTCATGTCTGACTAATTACCATTAACAATACCAGAGAAGGGAAGCTGCTACTCACCATATAGCGGAGATGCTGAGTCGTGCAACAAAAAGATTCATTCACCATTCACCAATCACCATTAACATACTTGAGTATAATTGGCATTTTCATAAAAGAAAAAGGTTGACCCTCAGTTTTAAAGAATATAACACCAGATCTAATTTTGTGCTTAGTTTTATGTATGTAATTGATTTTATAATTTATTTTGACTATTCCTAGTACTAATTCTGTACTAATTATAAACATTTGGAGGAACAACTAATTGTATCTTAAAGGATCTATTTGGCTCTATTCAAAAACATGTTAGCAAAGCTAGCTCTTAATTAATTGCAAAATAATTAACATTTTTATCAACAGTATTGTTTGCATAATGATATCTGTTAATGTCATCATTTAAACAAATAATCCAGTCTAACTCTTGTGGTGGAAGAAACTGTTAAAAAGAACCAGTTTTTTAATGTATTCAGTTAATTTAATGAGTTAAGTTTTAATTGTAGTTTCTGTAAATTAAACATTGAACAGTGTGTAGTTTCAGTGCCTATTATTGTGAGGATGTATAAGGGCCCGATTTTTGGTCTGAGTTTCAGACAAGAAACCTGTGTTGGTTAGAACAACAACAATGCATCAGCTTAATTGTGAAATAAGTATAACACAATTAGACAGTGAGTAAAAACAATGACAGTGTCTGTTCAATTTACCTGAAAGACTGTGAAATGTGTGGTTAGACTTTTACTGCTTGTAGATGTTAAACAGTAAACTACTATAGCAGTATGTGGATGTTTGCCTGCAAACTATTAATGAGGCTTATTGAAAGTGAAACAATAGTGCACTAGCCGTATTAAATATGTATATTGGAGGGGGAGGGGTCTACATCATTTACATAGTCAGTGTCAAACTTCCACACCCTATTTTTCAGCCAGTATAGCAACACGACACTTGGATACTGAGGACGAGCAATGATGAAATAAAGCAGGTGAATGTCACAAAGTCCACAAGATGAGTCTGTGTTTGATTACCATTGTGGCACACAGCTTTAATATATCTGTGATATTATTTTAAGTAAATTAGAATATTATGGTGTCACAAACAGTGCTGCAAAAAGTTTCAAGAAATTGGATGTCAGTATAGAAGCCATGTAAATTAGGTTATCAGTAATCATCTGACTGGGGACTAAGTATGTATGGTGTCCCATAATGTCCCATCTGAAGGCCACTGCTCTTTTTCGTATCTTGGTGATTTTTCATCAATTAAATTGATAGGTGCTACGTATTTTTTATTTGCAGTGGGACTAGTGTTACTATAAATAACAAGTCAAGTGGTTTTTTTTAGGAAGAGTTGTTAGTGAAGTTTTCTCAACATAATGATAAATGACTTTTAGCCATTTAATTGACATTAAACTTTGAAAAAAGTCATGTTGTATAGTTCAGAACTACATGCATAAAATATGAGAATTGGGACAACATTAAACTACTCTTACTTCAACATGCTCTTCATATCACAAATTCAGTATTAAAAATAGGAATGCTTTGTAACCATAAGCCTCTATTGGTGAAGCACCAAGAGATTAGTGAGTCATGTGTTTAGGTTTTCTGCCGGTATTCATAGTTTAATTCTTAAATTCTTTACAGGTTTTCATGTACTTGTAGAGTTTCATTCTTAAATTCATTGTGTATTTTTGTATTTAAGAGGTAAAGTACCACATTCACTTTTTCTCTTTGTTTTCACAGTTCAATTCTTAAGTTGGAAGCAGAAGGATGTGTAGGGTGTGCATGTGGCTGTGTAAAGATGCAGGAGGTGCTGGCCACAGTTCACAAACAGCTGAAGACACGTATGGTCACAGTCAGCCATCTGCTGTCTCAGTGTGTGGCAGTGGTGGAGAAACTGGCACATTGCTTGGGACACCTTGGGTGTCACTTGCTTCATCTATGGGCTCTGCTGCTGAGGCACCTTCCAGTGCACTTGATGTGGGGGTCTGTGCTAACTGCAGGTTCGGTGGAGGGTGGTAACATGGTTGTGTTGCTCAAGGCAGAGAGTCAGTTGGGAGGCTGGCCATCTGGCCTCACCCATTCACTCTGTGACAGGTGGCTGCTCTTTCAGCAGGGTCTGAGCAGGCACATGTGGACGAGGAGGGAAAGGCGGGTTTACTAGCAATCAGGTTCCAATGTTAGGCATGTTATAGGGCCCCTTTGGGAAATAGCACCCAGGACCAGAAGGAGTTCCAATGCACACTCAGTGTGTCTGCTGGGGGAGGGGGCCTCATATGAGATGTGGAAGAAACCGTGCCTGCAGCTATAGGGGGTGCCAATGGCTGGCTGGTGGATGTGGCAAAGGCTACTGGGTCTGCTCACAGGGTGCAAGCAGAGCTCACAATGTGCAGCTGCATATCCAAAGTTGATCAGAGTCCTTTGGTTTAGAGTCAAGTGGAGGGTCTCAAACAGAGGCACCACTGATCCTGTGATGGTCACGGCTGCAGGTTTCTGAGTCTGTATATGGGGTGGAGAGTTGTAGGACTCACCATGAGTTGCATATGTGTGCATGTGCTGCTTTCACTAATAAATAAACTGATTCAAAATGATGGTATTTTATGTACAATTTATTCTCACTACACCAGACAACTCATCCACCTGTAGATATGTAATATTACCCATGCAGAACTGCGGCATCATTGTATAGTAAAACCCTTTTTTTACACTCCTAGATTTCACATTTTCCTGTCATTTACATTGGCATTCCTAACAATAGTATTCTACAATCATGTTGTGAAGTTATAGCAAATGGCTGTTTCAGGTGGCATTGCACAATTTTGGAGTATGCATGTCTCAAGAGGGTTGCTTTAGATGTGATACGGAAGCTGCAAGTGCTGCAGAATATAGCCTTGGAGGGAGCATTACATGTCCCATACTTCATGAGGGTTGCTGTGTTGCATCAACACATCTGGAATCTCAGGATATATGACAGGTATGAAGCCTGGAAAAAGCAAGCAGCCTTTATCTGCTAAGGAATTGAGTCCACTCATTTCCAAGTCATTATCATTTCACCCTATCACATCCAAGCCCTCATTAAATTGCTACTCATGAGTCATTAATCAATTACCATCATGTGATATTGATTAATGCCAGGTGTAGCCATACCCTGGTGTGCAATATTGAAGTAAAGGTTAAGTGGCAACAGCCATTTGAGGGTTGTGATGCTGCATGCATCTAGATATGTGGAAACTGGGATGGTGAATTTTTTGTTCCCTAGGGAGGCAACCGTGGATATCCTTCTTAATGGGACTGTATATTCATGTAATACACTGAAAAGGCAAAAAACTGGTACACCTGCCTAGTATTGTGTAGGACACCCGCAAGCACGCGTAAGTGCCTCAACATGCCATGGCATGGACTCAACTAATGTCTGAAGCAGTCCTGGGGGGGGGGGGGGGGGGGGGTACTGACACCATTAATCCTTCAGGGCCATCCATCCATAAATCTGTAAGTAAAAAATACATTGCCCAGCCCTTCAATCAAAACTTCTTTTTCAGAGAATAGAGTGTAACTGCTTCTGCTAAACAAAAACTTGCAATTTATCACCAGAAAATTAGAGGCCTAAGTAGTAAGATCAATGGGCTTATAGTCAATATACATGAGCCACAAGATATGGATTATGCCTATGTATTATGTTTTAGTGAGCACTACATTAATTCTGGTATAGAAAAACTTATAATAAACAATTATTACTTAGCAACATCATTTTGTAGAAAATGTAAAGAAAAAGGAGGTGTTGCCATTTATGTTAAAAACAATATCACATGTAGAGTAATTAATGTGCAGAATTATTGTTTAGAATGACATTAGGAAGTGTGTGTCACAGGATTGTCATTGAATAATTCCCATATATCAATAGTCACAGTATATAGAGCATCTTCAGGGAACTTTAGTCTCTTTTTGAATAAGCTAGATGCTCTCCTAATATACATATTCAAACACTAAACAGATGTGATAGTGCTTGGGGACTTCAGTGTTAACTTTCTAACAAATTCTAGAGACAGATCAGACCTATAAAATCTGATGTCCACATATAATCTGGTTTCTCTGGTTAGTTTCCCTACTAGAATAACTTCATGTACAAGCACACTGATCAATAATATATTTATAGACCAGACCAAAATAGGTGATATACTACCAGGCAAGTCATGAATGGTCTTTCTGACCATGATGGACAAAGACTCACTATAAACAGCACAAGTATTTACGTGAATGATAGTGGTCCCAGTTGGAAAACAGTTAGGGCAGTTAATGAAGAAACTATCCAGATTTTTAAATCATATCTCCAAGCCACAGACAGGGCACCTATGTATAATTTAGAAAATGCCAATTCCAAGTACAATTTTTTTCAGTAATGTAATAGCACTGAGATTTGAAAGCACCTTCCCAATAAGGATATACAAGATCCAAACCACAAAACATACCAAAAAGCCCTGGATAACCACTGGTAATAAGATTTCATGCAAAAGGAAACAAGTCGCAAAAAATCAGACAGCCACCACATCCAGCTAAATCACTACAAAATACTGCAAAGTACTAAGCAAAATTATTCAGAAGTCAAAAAGTTTGTATCTCTGCTCCAAAATTAATAAATCTACTAACAAAATCAAAACCATATGGGAAGTGATAAAGAGTGAGACTGGTGCAAATTGCCCCAGTAGGTCCCAAAACATTGTTCTCAATAATGAAGATAGACAGGTACAAAATCAAACTACTGTGGCAAAAATTTTCAAAGAGCATTTTTTTGTGTTGCTGAGAAAGCAGAACACAATGGCTCCTTAAAAGAAGCATTAAAAATACTGAAAGGTCATTTCGCAAACTCTGTAGAGCAGATAGTTATAGCCCCTATAACAGCAAAGGAAGTAAGAAAAACCATTATTTCTTTAAAAGCAAAAAATTCAGCTGGTGTTGGCGACATCTCTAGCAAATTTCTAAAAGCCTGCTGCAATGAGTTCAGTGAAGTCCTAGCTCATACATTTGTGGCATTCATTGACCACTGGAATAGAGCAGAGTGGTATCTCTGCACACTGACACGCTCTTAGGATGTGGCTTTGGTGTGCGCCTTTGTAGAGTGTGTGTTTACGTTTTGACCGCTGACGCTCGCAAGGCTTGTTTATGTGTGTATATGTGTAATTGCAGTTAGAATAAATACGAATTTCATACAAGTGGTTTTCAGGTTATTATGGCAGCTAAGCGACCTGATTCCCATAGTGGTGACCCCAGACTTTTTCGATACAACCTCAGTATGCGCGTTTCTCATCTTTCCTCCTGCCACCGTCATGCACCGATGAACCACCACGTGATTTGTGACCCAGAGCTTGCCATGAGTCTGCCTACAATTTCATTCATGGACGAATTTCTGGTAATTCAGCCATCGATGGCTCTGACTGCAGTGTTAAACCCATGTGCACAACATAACCCCACTAGTACAGTCCACGCATCGTGGCCCACACATGTTGCAGTGCATCCAAATGCGTGGCAGTTTCCGAACTTCATACTGCAGGTGAAACAAGAACTTCCCTCACCACAGTGCTCAGCAACATCCTGTATGAATATGTTACATACCAGCCCGACACACACCCAGGTACTTTCGCCCGAAGTGCATACCACTACGTTCCCAACATACAAACGGCATGCGACCGCGTTTGCAGCAGCCACGACGCCCGCGCCTACTGCGTTTGCTCCTGTGCCATGTGTGTCATGTAGTCAGAGGCCTAATTGTGCTACAGTACAGACAATTGACCCTATACCAGTTTCTGGGCCTCTGCAACCCCTCCCCCCCCCCCAATCGCCATCTTCCCACAACGCCACAGCAGCCACCTGTAGGGCGGTTTCGGAAGCTGCCACAACTACAGAAGGACAATGCTATATCATGGTTTGTGTTAGTGGACAATATTCTGGACATTCACGGAGTGTGGGGAGATGACACACATTTCATTTGTTTAATTATCCACCTCCACGATGAACCGGACCTGGTCAGTGACCTATTGCTCTCACCACCGAGCCAGCACAAATATGCCATCGCAAGAGCTCGCATCATCGAGCACTTATCGCGCCCTCCAGCAGAAGCCATCCACTTCATAATTCATGACGTGCCAATAGGGGACCGTACACCTTCACAACTTTGGCGCCATTTAAGGCCCCAGGTGGGCAAGGAGCAACTCTCCGACCTCGCACTCTGGGTGTTGTGGTTTATGAAATTACTGCCAGACCTCCAACTACACCTGTTGGCTTACCAAAACGCCCCTCTGGAGAAAAAACTATGACTGGCGGATCAGGCATATTCCATCATCAAACATTGCCAGGTTGCATCATCCTGTTTTTCCGACACTCCGAATGTTGGCGATACTGCCGTCATGTCTACTACGTTTCACCAGCCGGCCGGCAGAGGCCGGACACGCAGCTCGCAGCAACACCGATGGAGCCCCCTGGTGCCCAGATGGCCATACTTGTTACGGTTCCTCGACCGGTTGCCCTGCTCACCTCCATGAGGGAGCAACAGAACATGCCACGCAGAGTTACTGGTGCACCGGCTCAGGCACAACACCCAGCATACCCACTATGCTGGTATCATATCATGTTCGGCAACACTGCGCGTTCTTGTCACGCACCCTGCAACTACCCAAACGGGAAGTGCGAGTCAGAATAGGTGCCACAGCTCGAACCGGCAGTTTAGTGCGCCAGAAACATTATCGACTGACCACCTCCACTGCCCACCATGCTTGCAGACTGTACATCCACAATAGGACGAGCAACTCTATTTCCTCATGGATACGGGCACCGATGCTAGTGTCATTCCTAAGTCGAGCGCCCCATCTTTGACACTGACGCCCGCCGTGCCACTGTGAACAGCCAACAATTCTGCAATTCACGTCCATGGTTCAGCCAAACTCCAACTAAATCTCTCGCCTGATTTACGCTGCACCTGGACATTTTGCATCGCAGATGTCGACTGCCCCGTTATCGGTATGGATTTCTTGCATAACTTTGGGCTCTTGCCAGACCTTGAGGCAGCAGCCTTCCTGCATAACGCTTCCAGCAACAGGATCACAGGGATTTTCGCCACCTTCCAACTGCCCCCTGCCACACACTGTGATACCTTGCCCACCGTGACAGCCGAACGCGCCCATCTCACGACAGAGCTCTCCGCCGCAAGGTTGCGCCTAACAACCCAGCGCCTCGAGATCACCGACCTTCACGCCGAAAATGCGTGCCTGCAACAGCTGATCACCGCCATGTCAGCCGAACTGTCATGCACACGGGAGGCAGCAGGGGACGCTTCCGCACCACGGGGATAGACCCACGAGAACTCCACCGAGGCATAGATACCTCCGCAACAATGTGTTTTCCTGCAGGTCAGTGACATTCCTACCTCTAATGTAGTGTGTGTTACCTCACCTAGTCCCAGTGTGGTTCCCCAGGGTGTCCCGCAGGTGATAGGCACGATTACTAATGGCACCTGTCACCGTTTGACCGCCACGGAAGGCCCCCCAGTACGCAACAAGGCTCGACGCCTTAATGCCACCAAATTACAGCATGCAAAAACTGCTGTACAGGAGCTGTTAGATTCAGGTTTTTTCCGTCCATCCAACAGCAATTGGTCCTCACCTATCCATCTAATGCCCAAGAAGGACGGTTCATTTCGTTTCCATCCTTTTCTCACTCCCATACTGTTACGCGTATTTGGACGACATCCTCATTTCATCAACTACCCTTGAGGAACACGAACAGCACCTATCAACAGTTCTTAGTATTCTCGCCGAGAATGGAGTCCAAATCAACGACGATAACTCTCAGTTGCGGTCTGCTAGTGTGACATTTTTGGCTATACTGTTTCTGCGAAAGGGACCCGCCCCACGTCAGACCCGCCGTCTGCCCGAGACTTACCGTGACCTACGTCGTTTTTTAGGGATGATAAATTTTTTCTGGCAGCACATACCACATGCTGCATCCCTACAGGCTCCATTGACTGTCGCGCTCATCAGAAAGAATACTTCAGGGCTCCGCAAGGTCCCGTGGGGCGACGACACTCAACCCGCATTCAACGCACCAAAAACGGCACTAGCGAACGCTGTCACGCTCGCGCACCCGGTATCTGACGCCCCAATATCAATCACAGCTGATGCAAGCGACGCTGCTAACGGCACTGTGCTCCTGCAGCAGGTGGCAGGCTCCACACAACCACTACATTTCTTCTCGCGGAAGTTGTCAGCCTCCCAGCGTAAGTGGTCCACTTTCGACCAAGAACTCATTGCTATTTACGAGGCAGTTCGGCATTTCTGAGAGGACATTGAGGGTAGGTCAGTGACCATATATACAGACCAAAAATCGTTGGTGGACGCTGTGCGTAATCCTACAACCCCCCCCCCCCCCCTCCCTACATGTCACGGGGCAGTACGATCTCGTTTTCTTGGGACTTCGACGAACTAGCTGCCCAGCAACAAGTGGATGACGACATTCAACAGTTACTGAATAGCGAGTCCACCTCGCTCTCAATTGAGCCCCGCCGATTTCCAGGTTCGGCCTTACCAGTCCTCTGTGATGTCTCCACAGGTACTGCCTGCCCCCTAGCACCGACCGCCTTGCACCATAAGTTATTTGCTGCTATCCACGACCTAGCACATCCCAGTATTCAGGCTACCACATGCCTCATAACAGAATGATTCGTATGGACTGGGGTTAGAGCAGACTGCAAAAACTGGACACGGGCATGCATACCTTGCCAACACGCTAAGGTCGGCCGTCACGCATACCCATTGTTGGGCTCGTTTGAGGTGCCGAAAGGCAGGTTCCGTCACATCCATCTTGACCTGGTCGGACCGCTCCCTCCTTCTGAGGGTTCTGATACATTTTATCTATCATCGACCATGTTAGTCGGTGGGTGGAGGCGATTTCAATAACAGACATTACCACCGACTCTGTTGCATGGGCTTCATTGCCTCCTGGATCGCGTGGTTCAGTTGCCCATCTTCAGTCACAACAGACCAAAGATGACAATTTGAAGCTGTGCTCTTTGGCAAATTATGTGATCTATGCAGTGCAAACAAATTACGTAGAAGCACCTACCATCCGCAAAACAATGGGTTGGTCGAACGCTGGCACCGCACATTAAAAGCAGCGCTGATGTGCCACAACAGATCTTGGTCCAAAGCCCTCCCCTGAGTACTAATAGGTGTCCATTTGGCTTACAAAGACCATTTGCAAGCCTCCCTACTGGAATTGTTGTAGGGAGAACCCCTCGTCCTCACCAATTAATCTGATTAAAACAGCAATACATATTGAGGCAGGAATATACAATAGTATTTGGGAAATAAAATTAGCTACCTCTGCTATAGAATTCTTCTAAAGAATAGAAACTTTTTCAAGGAAGAACTCCTTTAGCTTATTTTTAAACAGTAATTTTATCTTGTAGACACTTTATATTACTTGGAAGTACATTGAAGATTTCGATCCTCCCCCACAGTCTGAAATTCCAATGCTTAAAGAACGCATCTGACACTTCGCCGTAAATGTATGTCCCCCACCCCCATGAGCACACACGGTCCCTCGTGTCTTCGTGCACAAAGATCTACATGTTTGCGATTACATAATGCTGCGCGATGATATGGCATGACCCACGCTACACCCGCCCTACTCAGGCCCACACAAAGTGATAAGCCACTCGCCGCAGACCATTGACATTCTATGCAACGGTAGAATACAAACAGTGTCCGTCTAATGCCTTAAACGAGCTTGGCGTCTCAACAACGAGGCAACTTCAGAATACAATTTCCACCCCGACCACACTCTCATGCCACCTTACATCTCTAATACCTCAAATGCGCTGAACCCCCCCTCCGGTAGCCGTGACGCGTGTGACGATGCGTGTGATGATGTGTGTGACACCAGTGGTTCGTGTTCTCCCCCCAGCTCAGAGGCTGCAGGAAAGGTCGCATGTGAAGGTTTCACCCCTCCCTCTCCTCACTATAGTGTTTCCATTGACCAGCCGACACCAACCAACGACGCCAGCGTCGCCATTTTCCAAGTCAACGTGTCACCTTTTCCGGTCGAGGACCTGTCTCTCCACCTATGAGATGGGACACTGTTTGTCCTGCATGTTCCTCCCCACACATTGGATGATTCAGCCACCCAGGCTACATTCCTATGTATGTTTGCAGTACCGACAGACACGGAGGAGGCGGCAATCACTGCTTTAAGGATGGCCACCTCTGCATTTGCATGCCACTCACGGCACACCACGCCCCCGCATCGCTGGGCAACTTGATCCCAGTTTCCCATTTCGGCCGCCCGCTACGCCCACTGGTGTGGCACCGCGACTTCATCACAACGGACCAATCACCACGCCAACCTACATCACCTCCTCTCACCGTACTCTGCACTGGAAGGGGGGGGGGGGGCCTCTGTGGTGGTCATCGACCACCAGAATAGAGCGGAGTGGTATCTCTGTGCACTGACATGCTCTTAGGATGCGGGTTTGGCGCACACCTTTGTAGAGTGTGTGTTTACGTTTCGACTGGTGACGCTTGCGAGGCTTGTTTATGTGTGTATATGTGTAATTGTGCAGTTAGAATAAATACGAGTTTCATACAAGTGGTGTTCAGGTTATTACGGCAGCTAAGCGACCTGATTCCCATACATTCAATGCCTCTCTCAAACAAGGTATCTTGCCTGAAAGGATGAAATATGCTATTGTAAAGCCCCTCTACAAAAGAGGCAATTCCTCAGATGTTACAAACTATTGGCCCATCTCTCTGCTGACTACATTTTTTAAAGTTCTCAAAAAGCTAATATATGCCAGAATAGTCAGTCACCTAGAAAAACATGCAGTAATAAGTAAAAACCAGTTTGGAATCAGAGAAGGTATCTCCACAACTGAAGCAATATTTTCATTTATGAATAATGTTTTGGAGTGCCTCAACAAAAAGACATTGCCTGTGGGCATATTTTGCAATCTGTCTAAAGCCTTTGATTATGTTAGTCATAGAATACTTATAGAGAAAGCATGCCACTATGGACTCCGAGGACAAATGGGCAACTGGCTCAAATCCTACCTATAGGGCAGACAACAGAAAATAGTGCTAGATGGTAACAGTAGTCACATAGGAGGGGTAGAGTCCAACTGGGGAACAGTAAAATATGGAGTTCCAGAAGGTTATGTCCTTGGTACCTGCTATTCCTCATAGATATCAATGACCTACCATTGTCCTCAAACAAAGCAAGCAATTTTACAGTGTTTGCTGATGACACAAGTATTGTGATAGACAGTAAGATATCCTTTGATCTAGAATTAAATGCCAACCATTTGCTTGAGGATGTTCTGAACTGGTTCACAGTAAATTCTTTATCAATAAACCCTAGCAAAATTAATTATATTAATTTCCATTCTGGTCACAAAAGTCCACAGGAAATAAACATTATATATGAGAGCCAGCAAATAGAGAGAGCAGATTGTTTGAAATTCTTGGGCATATATATATAGATAGCAGGCTTAACTGGGAACAGCACATCAACCAAACCCTGAAAAGGCTCAGCTCAACAACATTTGCCATTTGGATAATCGCCAAACTTGGAGACATCAGTGTCTCATAATTTGCTTACTTTGGTTACTTTCATTTACTTATGTGTTATGGAATAATTTTCTGGGGCAATTCACCACTATCGAAAAAGGTTTTTACAAGTCAGAAAAAGGTTGTCTGAATTTTGTATGGAGTGCCTCCAAGAATCTCATGTCACAATCTTTTTAAACAAATAGGGATCCTAATGACTACTTCACAATGTATTTTTTCAATCATGACATTCATGCTTCACAATCCTTCTCAGTATGAAATAAATGAAATGTACCATCACAATAACACAAGGAGAAAATGTGACATACACTGTGACCTGAAAAATCTGTCCCTGGTGCAGAAAGGTGTTAAATACACAAGCACAAAAATCTTCAATGCACTTCCAAGTAATATAAAGTGTCTACGAGATAAAATTACTGTTTAAAAATAAGCTAAAGGAGTTCTTGCTTGAAAAAAGTTTCTATTCTTTAGAAGAATTCTATAGCAGAGGTAGCTAATTTTATTTCCCAAATACTATTGTATATTCCTGCCTCAATATATATTGCTGTTTTAATCAGATTAATTGGTGATATGTAAAAAATTGTTTGGACAAAATCAGAATGTTATATCTGGAACTCTGCTTGTGAGTGTGATTTTATCCTACCCATTGTGTTCCAACTTGTGTTATAATCTTTGTTTATTGTTCTTATGGAAACTAATGTAATAATGAACTAAATGTTTTTGACTTGTTCCACATCCATGTGTTACACACCATTACAGAGCCTCCATCAGCTTGAACACTTCCCTGCTGATGTGCTGGGTTCATGGATTCATGAGGTTGTCTCCATACGCATACATGTCCATCCAATTAATAGAATTTTAAATGAGGCTCATCCAAGCAGGCAACATGTTTCCAGTCATCAACAGTCCAATGTCAGCACTGATGGGCCCAGACAAAGCATAAAGCTTTGTGTCATGCAGTCATCAAGGGTACATGAGTGGGCCTTCAGTTCCAAAAGCCCATATTGATGATGTTTCATTGAATGGTTCACATACTGACACTTGCTGATGGCCTGGCATTGAAAAGTGCAGCAATTTGCGGAAGGGTTACACTTCTCTCATGTTGAATGATTCTCTTCAGTCATTGTTGGTCCCATTCTTGCAGGATCTTTTTCTGGCTGCGACCATATCAGAGATTTGATGTTTTACCAGATTTCTGATATTCACAGTACACTTGTGAAATGGTCATATGGGAAAATCCCCACTTCATCGCCACCTTGGAGATGCTGTGTCCCATCACTCGTGCACCGACTATAACACCATGTTGAAACTCACTTAAATGTTGATAACCTGCCATTGTAGCTGCAGTAACTGATCTAACAACTGTGCCAGACACTTGTTTTTTTATAGGCGTTGCTGACTGCAGCACTATATTCTGCCTGTTTACATATCTCTGTATTTGAATACGCATGCCTATACTGGCTTCTTTGGTACTTCAGTGTATTTTCATCATGCAGTTGATTGGCAGCTTCATTTCATTTTATTGTAGCTTATTAACAATGCTCAGAATTTGTTGACATGTAATCTTTCTTTCCTTATCAACTACGCATTATTCACTGGTACTAAAATCCTGAATATTCCACCTATAGAAATGAAAATTTAATTTTGCATTTTTTGTCATTTTTCAAGAATAATGTCTTTTTTAAGATCTTACTTGATTTCCCTTTACATGTTTGTGTTAAACATCAGTTTTTTTGTTATTTCTGTTGTTACTGTTTATTATTATTATGGTCTTCAGTCTGAAGACTGATTTGATGCAGCTCTTCACACTACTCTGTCTTGTCTTCATATGTGAACAACTGTCGCAACCCCATATCTATTTGATCATGAGTACTGTACTCATCTGTTACTCTCCCTCTGTAATTTTTATGCCCTCCCCTTCCTCACACACACACACACACACACACACACACACACACACACACACTTTCCTCCAATACTAATTGATGATTCCTTGATGCCTGAGTATGTGTTCTATCAACTGATCCCTTCTTTTAGTCAAGTTATGTGACACATTTCTTTTCACCCCAATTCTATTCAATACCTCCTCATTATTTGCATGATCTATGATCTACTCATTTAATCTTCAGCATTATTCTGGTAGCACAACAGTTCAAAGGTTCTATTCTCTTCTTGTCTGAATTGATTTTTAAAGAGTGTATTCCAGTCAACATTGTCAGTTTGTGACACAATACATAATTAATGTAGTTAATGTTTGCAAAGAAAAAACACTTCAATTGCCTCTCAAAAACAGCAACAATATTGCTCAAGAATGTATTCATACATGTGGAGAATAAATTGATGGTTCATATCCTTGTTATCATTGTCATGCCACTTACTGTTCCTAACATATATCAGGTATGGGTACTGAAAAAAAAATATTGATATTATACCAAACATAGTAGCCACCTCTGAAATTTTGGTGTCAATGTGTCAATTTCTTTAGACTGATTTTTGAAACAAAAAAAAAAAAAAAACAAAAAAATCAAAATGTACACTCCAATTGCTTAAGATTGCTTAAGTAAACATTGAAAGATTTTCTAATTACAAGCAAGTGTTGTCTGACAACAGACATTCCCTCACTTTAGAGAACCTCTGTATGCTGATTCTCATACACTGCAATACCTCTATAATGGCTATACAACAATTTTCATACATCTTCAAAGAACGACATTTCTTAAAGAAAAGTATAGCAGTTTTAAATTAATTACACTTACATAACCAGCATCGTGCAGATCACATGCTGTCCTTACAAAATGCCTCCAGCAGTTCCTGTCCTGTGCAACTTCCATCTAGCCCCCGGTAAACCATAGTTCTTACAGGCCTTCCCATAGGTCATCCTCCCATCTTGTTCATAGTCTTCCCTGGGGATACTTACCCTCTGGCCATTTCATTGACACTACTTCTGGAACAGCATCATCTATCATCCTTGCAAATGTGTCCAGATCATTGTAAATTGCTTAACCTTTCCATTTTGTATAATAATATGCTGTTCCATCATAGCATATATTTCTTCATTTTTCAGGCTCCTCAATCCTGTTTCTTCCTTCATTGGTCCAATACTCTTCCTCATGATGTTTTTCTTGCACACCAATAGTTTTTCTCTAATGCTCTTGATGGTACTGTGTTTCAATGCCACATAACAGCACTGGGACAATTTTTGTAATATAAGGCTTCTTTTTAACTCTTGTTTACATTATCTTTGATTTTATGTCTGCTTTTAGGCCATAATGTGATCTGGAAGCATTTACAATAATTCATTGATTTATTTCTAGATGGATACCTCTGGCTGTAGTATGATTCCAAGTACTTAAAGTTCGTGATTATTTTCAACTTCATCTCTCTCACCTGTAAATTCCCTGGCACATCATTCATCCTTCTACTTAGTTCTCTTTTCTGGATTTATTCTCAAGCCCACCTTCCCTGCATTACTACTCAGGTCTTCCACTGTTTATATCATTTATTCTCTTTATTCTCATATAGCTCTCATGTCAACCACATATGCTAGTTTTTGCAGATTTCCATTGAGATTGATGATGAGTAGGAAACTACTCATTTCATCTCACGCATAACACTTACAAGGACAAGATTAAGTAATTTGTATGACAATGCATCACTTTGTCATACCCCAGTTGGTAGCTCTACTTACTTTGCAATTCTTTCTTGATACCTTCTTTTAGCTTTCATCTCTGTTATGCATGCCTTTTACCAAGATGATTATTTTCTCAGGTGCTCAAAACTCCCAAAGAATATTGTGTATGCTCAGTTTATGGATAATACCACATCCCTCTGAATAACATATGAATGAGGTGAATACTAGGTTGATGTATGGACAGTTGTAGATTTTCTTGGTAATTCTGTACTGCTTCCTTGGCAGTTGGCTTGAGTTTTTCTAGCATTATCAAGTATAAGACCTTGTAGCTTGTATTCAGCACTGTGATCCCACTATAATCATTACAGTATCTTTTGCTTTTCTTATTGTGGATTGGTACAGTGACAACTAGCTTCCATTATGTTGGTATCTCATCCTTCTTCCGTATAAAACAATGGAAACTCCAGGTAGAAATATCAAAATTTAGGACAAGACAGATTGCTATTTACCACAAAGAAGACACGTAAGGTTGCAAACAGGCATGGTTAAAAGGCAGTCACATATGGCTTTCAGCCACAGCCTTCATCAGTAAACATACTTATGACTGCCAGCACCTCGGCCCAGAATGCAACATCACTTGGGATGCAAGCAGTAATCTGGAGGGGGTGGGGAAGGGGAAGGGATAGTAGTGTACATTTGGGGAGAGAGACAAACACTGTGTGGTGGAGTGTGCAGGGACTAGACTGCCAACAGATGCAGTTTCATGAGGTTGTGAGGCAGGGAGTTGAGGAAAAAAGGAACAAAAAAGAGAGGAGTGGGGAAAGACAGGCAGATGCATTGGCAGAAGGGTGCAAATAAACAGAGTGGGAAATGAGAATGTGGAGGAGATGATAGGACAGAGATGGTGGGAACTGTTGGATGGAGGATGTGAGGACAGTATATTACTGTAGGTAGCCTTTTTTTGAGTAACATTACCCAGTATGTTGACCTGTGGTAACAAACTGTTCACATACCCTCCACCCAACAGTTTCCATCCCTTCTGTCCTATCATCTACTCCCCATTCTCATCTCCCACTCTGTTTATTTGCAGTCCTCTGCCAATGCATCCACCTGTCTTTCCCAACTCCTCTAATTTTTGTTCCTTTTTTCCTTACCTCCCTGCCCCACAACCTCTTGATGCTACACATGTTGGCAGTCTAGCCTCTGCACACTCCGCTAGAGAGCATTCATCTCTCTCCCCACGCATACAATACTATCCCTTCCCCTTCTCCAACCCCTCCAGATTGCTGCTTGCATTCCATGTGCCATATGATGTTGCATTCTGGCCCAGGGCGCTGGAGTTGGCAGTTGTGTGTGCATGAGGGTGCTTGTCTCTCTCTCTCTCTCTCTCTCTCTCTCTCTGTCTCTCTCTCTTTCCCTTTCCTGGTGAAGGCTGTGACTGAAAGCTGTATGTGGGTGTCTTTTAATTGTGCCTGTTTGCAACTTGACATGTCTTCTTTACAGTAAGTGGCAGTCTATCTTTTCCCACATTGTTGATACATCTTCCATATCTGTTTGACTAGTCTGGTCAACTCCTTAACAAGGTCTTCACCTCTTTCCTTTATCATCTCTGATATTATTTGATATTATCCTGGTGCTTTCGTGTTCTTCAGATTATTTATTGCCTTTCTCACACCCTCTTCAGCAATGTCAACTATTTCATATGTAGGGTATTTAATAATTATAAATAATAATTGTTTACAATAACTGTGTGTTATTTATTTTTTTTCAAAGCAGAGACCCATCAGAAAAACACATAAAGACTTATTATAGATTAAGTGAACATTTTAGAGACTTTGACATGTTAAGCAACAATATTCAGTAGGGGCAGCTGTCGAACAAGGAGGCCGATGACAAGCAGAGTTTGCGCAGTAGCAGTCAGCACTTTGACAGATTGACAAGTGAGCAGATAGACAATGCTTCCAAGGAGAACAACTACCAGTGCAACTTGTACATCAGTGGTCAATGGTCCAGGAACTGTCAACATACTGACTCATGTGTGTGGCCTATCTGGCAATGTGGAGGAGGATGATAGGGCAACGTCCAACCATGCCAGCATAAAGGTAAAACAGGGAAAGTCAGCACATGTGTTGATATTGGTAACATTTCTGCCCAACATGAGAAGCATAGAGCAATGACCGATGAGTCAATCACTGCCCTAGAAATTTCGTAACATTGGCAAAAACACTGAATAAATACCTCCAACAAACAGGCATGAGGGGGTCTGTTGATGGGAGAAAGAAATAATGAAGAAACCTCACCCAGACAAACGGACTGATCGTCAGTCAGCAGATGTCATACTTTGCTGCAACAACTTCGCTGCTAAGCTGCTCAACAGAAGAAGATGTCAGTACTGTGCCAATAGGTCAACGCAAAAGATGCCATCCCAGATGTTAACAGAAAGAAATTCGCATGGTACTTAGCCCAGTGGCTGGTGAGGACAAAGGGACTGTGGCCTGATCAGAGGGTCACCTGTGAACCTAGAGGTTGATGAACTCCACCAGAAGATGCTGAGCCTGAGGGTCGCTGGTTCGATTCCAGGACAGAGCACTTCATGCCACACCATAGCTGCATGTTAATAATGCAATGAGTGAATTCTCAAGGAGAGGACCATGCTGACACCACAGAGGGTCATGGGTATGGTACTGAGTGGAAGAATATGAAGTCTGGCATTCTGCTGCAACACAAGCCGTCAGCGTTTCAGCAGTCTCTGGAATCTGCACACTACGACTCTTGCCAAATCGCTGCCAGTGAGTTAAAACACAATGTGTTGCTCTGTTTTTTTAAAGGATCTTATGTGTCAATAAATGACTGATGGTGGAACCACCGATGTTTCACTCTCACCTCACCCACAGAGCCAAGTAAAGAACCCATTCCACCATTCACAAAGTTCTACTTTTTCTTTTCTTGATCTGTTTGCTGATACATCTCCTCTGGGTCTTATGCATTTAACATACTTGCAAAATATTCCTCCTGCCATTCTAGGATAATTTCTTTGTCAACTATTAACTTCCCATTTCTATCATTTATGACTAGAGACTTGCCTCTTCTTCAACTTATCACTTGATTGTTATTTTGGAACATTTGCATACTGTTGTTTTTTGACCTGTCTCCTGAATTTCTCTAAGCACGGATGTCAGATATTTAATCTTTTCTGCTCTCAGTTCTCTCATTTCACTTCCATGTATCCTTCACGATTGTTTTCAAAGTTTTTAAGTTTATGGTCCACGTCGCATAACTTATTCTTCACAGCCACATAGTATCTTCAAGCTGTATCAGTCTGATACAGTTTATCTACATCAAGTATTATGTTGCTGTTGCTCATTTGTTTCCTGCTGAATTGCATTTGTAGTTTGAGCTTCTCAACAAGTACAGAATAATTTGTATCCTCATCTGCTCCTCTGTGTGACCTTGCACCTTCTACTCTCTCCTTTTGCTTTATGTATACAACAGTTGGTTAACTTGGTTCACAGTTTTCCCAACTGGTGATTTATGAATCATATTATTGCAGAACTGATTATTAGATCTTGGGTAGACACAAAATTGATCAGCCCCAAGCCACTGTCATCCAATTTCTCATGTAAGCTCTTGCTCCCAATGTTCATTCTATATATACTTCCCTGTCGCACTTTAGCATTAAAATATCCAAGAACATTTTTTATGTTTCTGATACACACACTCCTTGCAAGCGTTTTCCTATTGCTCATAAAACTTATCTTTTTCCTCTTCTTCACTCACTTATGTTGGGGTAGGTGCATTTACAAGTACAAATGTTATGTCCCCAGATTTGTGTTTAATAGTGAGGTATTGTTTATTAATTGCTACAAAACTCTTGATTTGTGTTACCAGACACTCATTTAATACAAAGCCTGTTCCATACTCATGTTTGTCATTTTCTCCACATCCTTCATAGAATATTTTTGATGTACTCTCTCTAAGTATGTCCTCATCTTTCCACTTCAGTTCTTGTAATGCAGTCACATCAAGTTTATGCCTCTCTATTTCTGATATTGCTCCCTTGGTAACTCCTGGGAAATATAAACTTTTAATGTTCTGTGCCCCACATTGTATACCTGTTTGTTTAGCTAGTCTTGTCTTACTGGTTAACAAACTGATCTGTGGCTCATTTCTAAGGTTTTTTGGGGCAGAGAAATATTTCCAACTGCATTACATGCGCTGTGCAGGGTAAGCTCAGTAGTGGGGATACCATATCATGGCTCATGATCTAGCAGGATTTGTAATCACTTTTTTCTCCCCTAGGAGAGCAGGCTTCACCTCACCTCTAGAGCCCCTTCCTCCTTGCTGTATACTGTGGGATAGGTAAAAAGGAAGGCTAGGTAGAAATGGAGAATGCAGAAATGTGTTGTCACGAGGCACATTTTGTCTGGATCCTCTGTTGAGACCTGTTGGACTGAGTTTTAACTAGATTAGATTAGATTAGTACTTGTTCCTTATATCCTACTTATCTGACACATTCATCGCCAGAGCATGATTTACAATCAGTTTAAACTTTGTCCATAACACTTCTACAGCTATCATATTAGAGCTAAATGATGTCTGTTCATTGTCTAACTGAGATGCTAACAACTTTTCATCTGCTTTTTCTATCACAAATACTCTTGTAGCCTTCTTGATGCCTTAATTAACTTTAGTAGTATATGTATATGAAAAAGAGCCTGTAACCATAGCTTCTGTATTTTTGTATGAATACGAAACTTCGTAATGATGTGGAATGTGTCAGGTTAATAAAAGTTTTTTTTTTTTTGAGGCTGGGGAAATTACCCACTTACTATATCCAAAAATTCATCTAATGAGTAGAAGGAGTTGCCATTAAGAATTTCTTTTAATTTCCTTTTAAATGCTATGTGGCTGTCTGTCAGACTTTTTGATGTTATTAGGTAAGTGACCAAAGACTTTCGTGGCAGCATAATTTACCCCCTTCTGAGCCAAAGTTAGATTTAACCTTGAATAGTGAAGATCATCCTTTCTCCTAGTGTTGTAGCCATGTACACTGCTATTACTTTTGAATTTGTTCGGATTGTTAATAACAAATTTCATAAGTGAATATATATATATATATTGTGAGGCTACAGTGAAGATCTCTAGCTCTTTAAATAAGTGTCTGCAGGATGATCATGGATGAGCTCCAGCAATTATTCTGATTACACGCTTTTGTGCAATGAACACTCTTTTACTCAATTGGGAGTTACCCCAGAATATGATGCCATATGAAAGCAGGGAATGAAAGTAGGCATGGTAAGCTAATTTACTCAGATGAATATCACCAAAATTTGCAATGACCCTAATAGCATAAGTAGCTGAACTCCAACATTTCAGCAGATTCTGAGTGTGTTTTTTCCAGTTCAACCCTTCATCAATGCATACATCTAGAAATTTTGAATATACTACCTTAGCTACAGATTTCTGATCAAAGTCTACATTTATTAATGGTGTCATTCCATTTACTGTGTGGAACTGTATATACTGTGTTTTGTCAAAGTTTAATGAGAGCCCATTTGCAGAGAACCACTTAATGATTTTCTGAAAAACATCGTTTACAATTTCACCAGTTAATTCTTGTCTGTTGGGTGTGATAGCTATACTTGTATCATTGGCAAAAAGTACCAGCTTTGCATCTTCGTGAATATAGAATGGCAAGTCATTAATATATATTAAGAACAGCAGAGGATCCAAGACTGAACCTTGCGACACCCTGCTCTTGATTGTTCCCCAGTTTGAGAAATCACCAGTTTTTTGCATATTATGTGAACTGCTTATTTCAAATTTCTGCACTCTTCCAGTTAGGTATGATTTAAACCATTGGAGCACTGTCCCATTCATACCATAGTACTTGAGCTTTTCTAGAAGTATTCCATGATTTACACAATCAAAAGCCTTTGATAGATCACAATCCCGACAGGTGACTTCCAGTTACTCAGAGCATTTAATATTTCATTAGTGAAAGTATATATAGCATTTTCCATTGAAAAGCTACCACAAATATAGCTCTCAGCTTCATTGGAGCATGCATGGTAGCTATGCTACCAGAAGTATAGCTCTCAGCTTCACTGGAGCACAAAAATTCTCCCACCCACATGGACAGTGCCACAATAAGCCAGCACCCCCATGGAGAACAAATTAATTGTTCTTAAAACATGATATAAAAACATATGTAAAATGAGTGATGAAATGAAGTAGAGCAATGAAAAACTTTAGAGGAAGTTGAAACTGAAATTACAAAAATAATTTTAAAAAATCTTTTTTGTAATTTCCGTTCAAACTTCCTATAAGGTTTTTCGTTACTGAAGTTCATTTTAACTCACTTTACATGTGTTTTATATCATGTTTACATCATTTTAGTGATAATTTTCCAGATATCTTAGGTAACAAAAATACAGAAGCTATGGTTACAGGCTCTTTTTCATATACATATACTACTAAAGTTAATTAAGGCATCAAGAAGGCTACAAGAGTATTTGTGATAGAAAAAGCAGATGAAAAGTTGTTAGCATCTCAGTTAGACAATGAACAGACATCATTTAGCTCTAATATGATAGCTGTAGAAGTGTTATGGACAAAGTTTAAACTGATTGTAAATCATGCTCTGGCGATGAATGTGTCAGATAAGTAGGATATAAGGAGGGTAATGACCCTCTGTGGTTTAATCATCAAATTCAGAAATGGCAAGGAAACATAGGTTTGGTTAAAAAAAGAACATACAAATGTCAACAGGCAAGAGTTCATAGAAATTCATGTCTCTATAAGAAGATTAATGTGCAAAGCGTGCAACAACTGATCTTGCTGAGAATCTGAGAAAATTTTGATCCTAAGCAGGTCAAAGGCTTCATTCCAGTCACTCATCAACCAGTCTGGGGTGGCAGCAGAAGACAATAAAAGGAAAACTGGAGTTAAAATTTCATGTTTAAGAAATAATTCACACAGGAGGATTGTACAAACATGACGCCATTTGACTGTCACACCGACCCCTGCATGGAGAACATAGAAATAGACATCTGTAACAGAAGCAACTGAAAGAGTTGAAAACAAATAAGTCGCCAGGTCCAGATGGAATCCCAATAGTGTTTTACAGATAGTACTTTGCAGCATTGACACCTTACATGACTTGCATATATCATGAATCTCTCACCCAGCACAAAGCCCCAAGCGAATAGAAAAAGTGCAGGTGGTTGCTGCATATGTCAAAGGTAAAAGAACAGACCTACACAATTGTAGACCAATATCCATAATATCAGTTTGCTGCAGAACTCTTGAATACAATCTGAGTTCCAATATACTAAATTTCCTCGACTCAGAAAAGCTTCTGACCACAAATCAGCACAGTTTTAGAAACCATCACTTGTGTGAAGCTCAGTTTGCCCTCCCCCCCCCCCCCCCCCCCCCATGATATCCTGCAAACCATGACAACAGCCAGATCCCATATTCCTAGACTTCCAGAAAGTATTTGACATGGTACCCAACTGTAGACTGTTGGTGATGGACTGAACACACAGTTTTAGGTTTCTGGATATGTGAGTAGCTTGAACCCTTTTTAAGTGCATGTTTCACTGTAAATTGTTCAATATGTGCTCACTTCTTGTAATTGCTGAAATGACTGATAAATGCTTAACATAAGTGATATCTCTCCTAAGATTGGCAGAAATAATAGTGAAATGAAACAAATATAAAATAATGTTCAATGAAACCAAGTTTTGTCTTACACTTATATTTACGGGAACTCTAACAATGCTAAGTCCCAGTTGGAACATCAACAATATTATGAAAAGGATTGATTGTTACTCACTGTAAAGATGACACATGGAGTTGTAGACACACAATGAAAAGACTGTTACACATTCAGCTTCCAGCCAATTCCTTCTTCATAAAAGAAAACATATACACATTCACATGAGCAGTCACACCTCATCACCCCATGCTCTTTTCTGAAGAAGCATTTGGCTAAAAAGTCGGTGTGTAACAGTCTTTTTGTTGCACCTACCTGCAACATAAAGTGTTGTATTTATGGTGAGTAACAATCTCTTCTTTTCATAACATTGCTTTTTACAGGACTCAACAACACCAAAGAGATAAGAATATACATTAATAACATTAATAACTTTAGCTAGGGTGGCAGTTATAACAGCGGTGCATAGAAGCGAGTGCTTGATGTTAAGAGTAGACAGAGTAATTTGCAAAGTTGTTTACATTCCAGTGGGAGCAGTGCAACCACCAGCATTTCTTCATCACAGAGCTTGACAATATCTCTGACAGCATAGTATAATAATGATGTAAGCAGATCAATAAGAGGCTGACTACTGGCTATAAAAGGTCATCCCATCAGTAGTCATGACACACCATCACTTCTGACAAGTATGATGTAGATCATAATTGAAAGTTCAATGTTTTACTCTAATTTGACATGGAAAGGACACCAAGAACATGTTACACAAAGATGTTCAAGACTAAAAACTTGATGCTGTTAATACTTTTCTCTACAAGTATGGTGAAGTACATAGTTTTTCAACTGGAGAAGCTTTGCATGAAATATTCAGAGCTGCAAAGCACCTTGGCATTTCTGTAATGCTGTGAAGATGAGGAAATTGTGTAAGAGTTTACTGTGGTTAAAGGGTTAACAATACTTTCTAGAAGACTAGCAGAAATGCACAATTTTTCATTTCTGAATATTTAAAGCAAATCCACGAACTTTTCACCACTTGTAGATCTTATCAAGATCCAATAGAATGTGTGTGCAGCTTTTTCCATTATAGATAACTGTATCATCTGTGAAAACTCAGAGCAATATTGTCCAAAAGGTCATTAATACACCACATGAACAGCAAGGGTCTCAACACACTTCTCTGGGCAATACCTCAATTTGCTTCTAGACTCTCTGTATAAGGTAATATGCTGCACCTCCCCACCAATAAATCCTCAATCTAGTTAAAAATCTCGCTTGATACCCCATATGATTATAGTTTTGGTAATAAGCATATGTGTAATACTTAGTCAGATGGCTTCTGAAAGTCAAGAAACACTGCATCTACCTGAATGCCTTTATGCATGGTTTTCAGGATGTCATATGAGAAAAGTGCTTGTCAGATTTTACATGATTGATGTTTCCAGAATCCATGCTGGCTTGCATGGAAGTCATTCTGTTCAAGTTGTGTCATTAAATACAAGCTCAGAATGTTTTCTTTATTTATCTATTCATTGATCCAGTGACAATTTTACTATGATACAGGATTTGTCACTGTAATACAATGAAAATAAACAGCTCAGAATTACACATAAACACAGAAAATATGAGCATGTTTCATGAGGATAGATCAGGTGGTCAGCTGTGGCCTTGATGAAGGAAACATCCCAGCATTTGCCTGAAATAATTTAGAAAAACCACAGAAAATCTAAATCTGAAGGCTGAATAGAGTAAATTCTATATTCCTTAAAACAGGTCAGTTTCTTAATGTTCTGTGATTTACACACAATGTTATTTGATTTACACACAGTTTGCTCTGGGCAACTTATAATATTGAAAGATAGTCTTGCTCTTCATCGCTGCATGCACTAAGGACACCTGCTGGTAACTTCTGAACCATAAACATGCTGCTGTTCCTGATGTTCTAACATTTCTTCTTCTTTGACTTTTCACATGAGAAGTTAGTCATTTTCTCCTTTCAGTTGTCATAGTTGCTCCAGTAAAAAGCTGTAACCTCTTTTCATCCATTGCTCAATCAATACGTAATTTCCACCACAAAAATGGTCATAACCTTTTTGTTCTTCTTGGGGCCCACATTAACACCTTCTCAGGCTGTCTATCATTGCTCATTCTTTTAACATGCCAAAATCACTGATGTCTTTTATTCTCCACTCTACTTGCTGTGAACTGTGATGCTTTCATTTTATCCCACATTTTAGAAGTTTTGATTTTATGTTCATGGGTGACCTGAAGGTATCCTATCATAAAATCTACTTCCACTTTCTTGATCTTGACCCTTCTTTTATCTGTAAGTGGCCATATTTCTGCACCATAAGCAATTATATTCTCAGTAGTACTATGGAACATCCATTTTTGGTCTGTTGATTAATTATGTTGTTCCAAACCAGTTCATGTAGGGATCTTGTCATCCATTTATCCATTGCTGCTTTGGTCTCAATATCTGTGACACGTGTGGCTGTAATAGAACCTAAGTATCTAAAGTATTCATCTTTTCTAATATTTTCATCTTTGAGACCTAAATCCGTTCCTTGTTTACCAAGACAAATGTACTCTGTCTTTTCTATATTAGTTTTTATACCCCCATCTTGTGCATTCATTCTTCAATTTATCCAGCATGTGTTCTTATCATGTCTGTCATTTGCGAAAATTATTTCATCTGAAAAAAGTAACGAATGCATTCTGTTGTGTCCAACTAATATACACATCCCTGAACATTTTTTGTACTACACTTCCAGTGCTTGGTTATGTATATGTTAGAAACTGATGGGAACAGACTGCAAATTTACTTAAGGCATTTGATGGTTTTAAAGCTTTCTGTTATTCTATTTCCCAGCCTAACTTTTGCTTCTGTCTCATTGGACATTCTCATAAGTATATCAATCCATTTATCATGTACTGTTAGTCTCTTCATGGCAAGTTTGATCTTGGATCTTGGGATGCTGTTGTATGATTTTTCCAAGAATCATGCATTTCTCTGAATAATCTCTGGTTTTCTACTGCTAACCATAACAATGGTTATTATCTCTGATCTACCAGCCTTAAAGCTATTGTGTTCCTCAGAAAAATTTGTTATATTCCGTTCAGTCTTTTCCTTGAGGAAGCTAGAGAAAAGCTTTGCTACTGAAGATACTACACTAATTCCCCCATAATCTGAATAACATTTCTTGTCCTCCTTTTTAAAGGTGTTACTAATAAAAGACATGTTTGACTGTATTTGTATCCTCCCATTCTGTTTTGTGAAAATTTACAATCAAATTTTTTACAATCTTTCCACCTCCATATTTCAATATGTTGATTCTAAATTTTCCTGGACTAGGAGACTGTTCTAACATTTTACAACAAATGAATGTCAAAGATATTGGACAATGATTTTGTGGATCACTTCTACCACCCTGCTTCTAGATGGGCATGACCTGTGCTTTCTACCAACCACTTGACATGAGTTTTTATTTGAGGTATCTACAGTACATTATGGTCAAAAGAGAAACTACATCAGCCACAAATTCAGTATATAATCTAATGCAGGTTCTATCAGTCCTGGACCTTTGTTGGATCTTAATGATTTCAGCTCTTTTTCAGTGCCACTGACAATAACATTATTTCGCTCATCTTTGCAGTGATAAGAGAATTACACTGGGGTAACTCCTGAATTTTCTTTTGTAAAGGAATATTTGAAAAAGGAATTCAGCATTTCTGATATTGTTTTGCTACCATCAATTTCAGTTCCTGTCTCATCCATGAGTTTGTGAACACTAACTTTGGTGATACTAACAGCATTTACATATGACGAGAATTTAATTGGGATTTCTGAGAGAACATATGATAATATTTAGCTACGATAAGAACTGAAGAGTTCACACACTGTCCTTTTCACAGCCAAATGCCTTTCATTCAGTATCTCTCTATATACAGCCCTGTGTTTTCTTTTATATCTGTTATGCAGTATTCACTGTTTCTTTAAACATTTCTTAACAATGGCTGTATATGTGTAAGACTCTATTGAGCATGGCTATGTCTTGATATGATGTTCTGTGCTTTTGGAATAGAGCACAGTAAATGCAAAATAGTGCAAGTTTTGTTTAAGAGTTATTAATTTACTTGTGTACTTTCTGGCTGTTTGTACATTAGTGCTCTTCACTGTCATTATAGTACACACTGAAAACTGCCCAGTGTACATTAGTGATCTTCACTGTCATTATAGTACACACTGAAAACTGCCCAGTTACTTAATCTGGTATTCACCACTGCCTCCCCTTGAGGGAATACCAACATTAAAATGGTGAGTCACCAGCTCTCAGACTAGATAGATGTACTGTACATTAAGGTCTGTGTAAACTAGTATGGTAGGGAGTGCTCCCCAAAAAATGTTTGGTTAATTTCAGAATATATACATCTTTTGAACTTCATACTGTGTTGATCTTTTCCCAGTGTATGTGAAGTATGAGAGATGAATGAGAGATGAATGCTAGCTGTGTGAAATGTGTGGTGTGATGGCAGTCAACTCAGTATGAGTAGTTCACCATCACCTCTATGAGGACTAACTTCTTTTTCTTACTTTCAGTTTGTCCCTGTTCAGCCATGTTGTGTGTCATTTTTGGTACCTGATGCGATTTTTGTGCAAAAAGACTACATTAATAAAGTGTTTATTATTTAATAGTGTATCTCTAGTACTTCCAACTATAGCACAGTAATGGAGTATCCATAGTGATGATCCCATTATTGTGCATTCCTGCATCACATCAACTTTCCACAGTGATCATCACCATTTGTTATGAACAATGTTTCCCATGACCAGTTCTGCCTCATCGTATCACATTTCAGATGCTGTGTGCCAGCGTCTGTATTTGAGTGCAGTACAGAGTGTTGCCTCAAGTATGTCAAACACAGCTTCAACTATGCACTCACAGCCCCATATGCTGCCTTCACATCCCTAGGCTGGGTTCTGCTGCTGCCAGCTGTCAACAGCAGCCATTTTGCACACTTTGGGCTACAGCACAATGGACGCTCAGCTTGAGCAAGTGGTGATAGAACAGGATCCTGTCCTCATGTACCCATGTCAGACTGTGAAGTAAGTGAGCATCTATCCCTCCCAACCTGTGTCATTTTTTTGGTCTTGAGGCAGGGCGACCCTGTCTGCTCGGTTTGAGTATTCCAAATTCTTTCATGATATAATGGCCATAGCCATTTCTGCTGCACTGGTCATGCGCCATCTGTGCTTACCATGTCTGCTGCAATGTATGACATCCCGAAGTGCTCCTCCACTACTGCTAAGATGTCAGGCACTGGGCAGTTCTTGCATGCTGCCCTCGCTACATTGAGCATACAGGCATCATCTGTATGTGGTTTTGTGCTCCAATGCTAGCCTAGGCCAGCCCCTCCCCCCCCTGCCCCCATATGGCACCAGCGACAATGCACACTTGTAAGTCTCATTGGACACTTACACACTGACCTGGGCTGACCTGGAACTTGCTAGTGATATCACCCCAACACCATGTTCTCCCTCCAGATAACTCAACAAGAGGCAGATCATTATCAAGAACCTTTTTCATTCACTGGAGGAAGCACTTCATTATGTGATACATGTGAAACAAATCAGCGACAGGACACCCTCTCAACTCTGGTATCATCTACGTGCCCCTAGCAGATGCTGGCTTATGGGCCATGTGTATTATCAAGTTCCATACAACATCCAGCAGCAGCTCTTATCTTTGTCTACAAAACCATTGGAATGTATATTTTGACATGTGGATTGCATGTATCAAGTCATGTGTCACCACCAGCTCACCACTTCTGCAAGAATGGATTCTGTTACCCACATTGGCAGTCCTGCTGTGGATACAGGTGCCCCTCCTTCAGCCTACCTCGAGTAGGTCAAATGAGTTGTCATGCATCATGAGACAGAGCAGTCTCCTAGCATCGGATCACCTGCACTTGGTGCATTCCCTGCTCACCCACTCCTCCCCTTCTACTCTTGATGGCTCCCAGCATAGCACAGCAGTGGATGTCAGAACTTCATGTCCTGCTTCTCTCCCCACCTACCAACTGTGTAGGTTCCATCTGCCATGTGGACCACAGTGGGTGCCATATCGCACACTTCTTCTCCAGGGTGCCACTTCCAAAATCAATCATACAACTGTCATCTCACATCCAGACACCTCTATGGACTCAAGAGGTTAACCAACATGTGCTTCCTGATTGACAATAGTGTGGCTGCAAGCATTATTCTACCAGATTTTGCTCTGTTGAGCATCCTACCCTTGCCATGCTACTGCTTCAGTTCACTTCTGATCTGCAGTTCCCATGGACCTTCCATAGAGCAGATGTCAACAGTCCTTCCTTGGAATTGACTTCTGTAAGAAATTAAGCCACTCACTTGACATCCATCCAACTGTGCTGTTGCATCATACTTCTGACACACACATACCAGGTTCCTTGGCTCCACTGGCTACAGCCCCTATGTGCTGATATGACACATTTATCAATTCCTCATCTGAGTGTGTACTTTTGACAGCTCAACTCACTATCTCCCAAATTGAGCTCTTACTCCAACATTATGTCAATGATGCCCTTTTTGGCAGCAACAACACTCTTTGTCAGCTGCTAGTGGACTTTCCTGACAACCTGACACGTGCACATAGTGCAGTTAATGCTCTTCCCGCCATGATACACCTGTTTTAACTTCAGCTGATGAAACACACACTACCAAGCCACAGGCTTAACAGGTCAGTGACTCCTCATCTATCAGTGTAGTGTGTGATGCTCCCATGCCCTCTTCACACGTCGTGGCTATTTCAAACAGTACCTTTCATAGGTTAATGAACATGGAGGTCCTCCTGTCTGTTTTATGGCAAGGTGTCTCACAGCTAATAAACAACACCATGCTAAGGCTGCTGTGCAGGAATTGTTAGACGTGGGTATAGTTTGCCCCTCTTCTAGTAACTGGTCTTCACATATCCATCTGATCACTAAGAAAGATGGTATCTACAGGTTGTATGGGTACTACTGCAAACTGAACATGCTCACAGTAACTGACAGTCATCCCATTCCACACATCCAAGACTTCATACAACAGTGCACATGTGTTTAGGGTCATAGACTGCTTCAAGGCCTACCATCAGGTTTCTAATGACATCCCAAAAATCATTACACCATTTGGCCTATTTGAATATTGTTTCATGCCTTATGGACTGACAAATGCCACCCAAACCTGGCAGCACTTTATTGATTTTCCATTTTTCCCACTGCCATTCTCCTATGCATATCTGAATGGCTTACTTATCTTTTCCTCTTCCAATGACAAACATGAGAAACACTTATCAATTGTGTTACAAGTCCTCATGGACAACAGTGTCAAAATTAATCATGATAAAACTCAAATATGCTTCTCTAGTGTCACATTCCTTGGTTATGAAGTTACTACTGCAGGCATGGACCCGACTTCTGATCATGTTGCCTTCATCTCTGGCCTACCACTATCTGAAACCTACTGTGATCTTTGCAGGTTTCTGGCTATGGTAAACCTTTTCAGGTACCATCTACCCCATGCTGCCTTACTTCAAGCCCCTCTCACAGATGCCTTAGCAGACAAGAGCACTTATGGACTGCTTAGAGTGAACTGGTATGAGGGTAATCCCAAAAGTAAGGTCTCCTATTTTTTTTATGAGTACATAGACCTGTTTATTTCTACAATGGTTTACATCAGTTTACAGCTTGAACATTTAGCTATTTTTCAACATAATCACCATTTCTGTCAATGCATTTTTGTAGACGGTGTGGCAGTTTTTGTATGCTCATGTCATACCAGCTCACTGCCATGCTGTTCAGAAAGTTATGAACCTCTTTCACCTTGTAATCGGAGCTGAATCGCTTTCCGGCCAAGTGTTCTTTTAACTTAGGGAACAGGTGACAGTCACTGAGCACCAAGTCAGGACTATAGGGTGGGTGGGTGATTATGTCCCACTGAAAATGTTGCATGAGAGAAACGGTTTGCTGAGCAATGTGTGGGCTAGTGTTGTCATGGAGAATGTGTATGCCTTTGCTCAACATTCCTCCTCTCCAGTTCTGAATTGCCCGTTTGAGTTTTTTCAGAGTCTCACAGTACCTGTCAGTGTTAATTGTGGTCCCACTGGGCATAAAGTTGACCAACAATACCCCTTTCTGATCCCAAAAAATGGTTGTCATGACTTTACTGGCAGACTGTGTTTATTTGAATTTCTGCGGCTTTGGTGAAGAAAGATGCCACCACTGGCATAATTATTGCTTGGTCTCAGGTGTAAAGTGGTATGCCCAGGTTTCATCAGCCATGATAACTGAGTTCAGAAAGTTGTCCTGTTTGGCTGCATGGCAGCGAAGAAATGTGTGGGAACCATCAACTCTTTGTTGCATGTGGATCTCAGTCAGCATGCATGGCACCCATCTTGTGCACACCTTCCAGTAGTTCAATGTTTCCATTAAAATTCTGTGAACGGTACTTTGGGAAACCTCAGGAACCAAAGTGCAGAGATCATCCAGGGTGATCCGCAGATCTTCACGCATGCTTTGCTCAACCTTCAACACTGTCTCCTCAGAAATTGACAGTCTCCTGCTCCTTTGTTCGTCGTGAATTTCAGTCCGACACCACTTACGAACATTTTTGACATCCATGCATGACTTACATCAATTGGCAATAGATTTCAATCAGTGCAGTGCCCTTTGCGTTCAAAAACTGAATAACTGCGTGAAATTCACACTTGGCAGTAACACCCGATGGGAGCTCCATTCTCAATGGCTGCCAAGCCAAGACTGAGCACCTCAATGTGGTGTGCACATCTTTACACACAGCATGTGAAGCACTCTTCATTACAGTGTGACCAAATGCCACACAAACAGAGTTCTGTACTTATAAAAAAAATAGAAGACCTTACTTTTGGGATTACCCTCATATAAATCTACGTTACAAGCTTTTGAAAATCTCAAGGTTGTGCCCTCCAGTGCTGCCACACTCATGCACTCCCATCACCAATGCATGCATCTCTATTACCACGAATGCTGTTGACTCCTGTATTAGTGCCATGGTTCAGCAACATACAGGTGACATCTCACAGCTGCTTCTCTTCTTCTCCAAGAAACTGTCCTCCTCCCAGTGTGTATGGTCTGCTTTTGATAGAGAGATATATGCTATTCATGAGGTAGTGATATACTTCTGTGAAGACATTGGAGTTCATGATGTTGCCACCTTTATAGACCATTGACCCGTTGCAGATGCTTTACATAACCCTGATAATGACCCTCACCTCATCATTTTTGACATATAGACTTCATTCCTCAGTACACTACAGATGTCCATTATATGAAAGGTGCTGACAATGTTGTCAAGGGCTAAATGTTGAGAATTAGCTCCATTACTTTACCCCTTCACTTGGAAAAGCTGGCTCACTTATAGCAACAAGGTTCTGATGTACAGAATCTGTTACAAGACTTGGCTACACCCCTTACAGTGGAATCCCAACTCCTACTTGGGTCAGCTGCTCCAGTATTGTGTAACACTTCTGCTGGCATGCCACATCCCATAATTCCTACTGCCCTGTGATGCTAAATCTTCAATGCCATTCAGACCCTGCCCATTTAGGCATCAAAGCCACCATGCACCTGCTTACCGAGTGCTCTGTTTGGCCAAACATAAAAAATGACTTCCATGCCTGGGCATGAGCATGCAAGATTGGGCAACATGTGCTGCCTCCTCTTGGACATTTTAACATCCCACAAGGACGCTGACTTGGTGGCCCGTACTTTTGTTCACACTCGGCTGGCCCACTTTGGCTGCCCGTCATCAGTCTAGATGAGGGTCAGCAATTCAAAATACTCCTTTTTGCTAAGCTCTATAATCTATGTGGTGTTAACCAAGTTCTGTACCAGCACCTACTGTCCACAAAGCAATAGACATGTGAACCATTGGCATCGCATTCTGAAAGTGGCACTCATCAATCGTAGCAGTGGCTAGGTGGAAGCATTGCTGAGGTTTTCTTATGCATATGTACCACCTTTAGAGAGGATCTTGAATCATCTTTAGCTGAGGCACTGTATGGTGAAACTTTGGTCCTTCCCACAGAGTATGTTGAGAACTCCAATCTGCTTCTCCCCTCTGCCTTACCCACATTAATTGAATGCATCCCATCACATAATTCGCACATTCATGTGCCCCTTTCTGCTCCTTTGATGACTCCATCACTGCACACGTTACCATTTACCACCTTCTGCTGGTGAGGTCAGCATTACTGCCTCCATTGACTCCTCCAGGCAGCTTACCATTATCGTCCCTCTTCTCTCCATGTCCTCAACCCGCTCCCCATCCCCTCACATTCCTTTATCCTGTGCAGGTCATCTGCTGTACCTCCAGTTTTGGCACTAAAATTTACTTGCATTCCTCACCTCCTTCTTCCTCACAGAGCAGTGGTCCAATCCCCCATGGCAGCTACAACACGGCTGGTCACGCAGCCTCTCATCACATTGGGAGCTCCTCCATCCTGTGACCTCCTTGCGCTCTGCACTTCCATGGTGGTGGGGGCGGGCAGGGGGGGGGGGGAGAGGGAATGGGGCTTTGTGGTGGCAGTTGACTCAGTATTAGTTGACCACAGCCTTTGTGAGGACTAACTTCTTTGACTTACTTTCTGTGCTCTTGTTCCGTCATGTTGTGTATAATTTTTGGTATGTGGTGCAATCTTTGCATAAAAAGACTCTGTTAATAAAGTGTTTATTATTGAATAGGGTGTCTCTAACACTTCTGTCTACAGTGTAGTATCAGAGTGCCTACATGTGGTTTTATTGCCAGTGAACCTAAAATGGCAGGTATGCAAACCGATGTTCAGACAACCAATGTTAGCAAGCAAATGTGAGGACAGTCCTGACATTGCTATTTAGTTAATGGTAACAACTTTTTGAAAAGCAAACAGTGCATATTTTAGCAATGAAGGGTATAAAGTAGTAAGATTTAGGACAGTTAGAGAAAATGAACTGTCTGATACTATTTTTGGAATTGAAATATTTGATACCATTTTAATTTTTAAATACGCAATACTTGATAACTGTACACAATACGTTGGCTCATTTTCAGCAAAAGTATTTTCCCTACTTGCTTATAATTAGTGAGAACATTTCTGTCAACCATAACATGTGAACATAATATTCAATAAAGTTACTTGTCCCATCAATTTAATTTGAAAACAAAGAAAATAATTTTGAAGATGAATGTTTCTTGAAAACAATGTAACTTTTCATCATTTAATTTGTTTAAATCATAGAAAATGTCACATAAACATGCAAAATCAAGAAATTTTATTATTCATTATGTAAACAGTTATCTTTTGATACAAAAATGTAGTTAGTATCACAAAAAATATTTTTGTTCAGTATAAAATCATGCAGCTGCAAAATGTGAGCAATGTTTTATAGGCATTCCATCCTTGAACTTCTACATTTAATTTGTAATTATTTAGCATACCGTATTGTCCCTATCTCAGTTATCTGATTTTTTTCACACATCTATATCTTCTATACTAATAATAAATCTGTAAAACTGCCATGTCTGTCTATCTGTACATACTTCTCCAAATCTACTAGGTGAATTTTCATGGGGTTTTTGCAGGTGGCTTGAACATAGCTCTTTGCCTTGTATAGGCTTTAGCTCATCAAAATCATAGATGACAGAAAAAAGATTTCATTTTAAGTTTTACTAAAACCATCTCATTTGGCTATTCGAACACAGTACTCTTCAGACTATTGGATGAATTTTCATGAGGTTGTTGTGGGCACTTGAGCATGGCTTGGTCCATCATATAGAGTTTATTTCATCATAACTGGATAATGGAGAAACAGATATTGTGATCTATGGTCTCACCTAAAAGTGTTGTACCTGTCTGTCTCTGTTTGAACATGCTAATTTCTTTTATGAGGTTTTCACAGGTAACATGGGATTAGCTCGGGGCACCGTATAGGCTGTTTTTCATCAAAATTGGGTGACAGAAAAAAAAAGATATCATAATTGAAAGATTTGTCCATGCTATCCACATACATATTAATATTATAAATTCAAAAATCCGTCTGTTATGTTTCCATGACTAACCCGCTGAACTGATTTTGGTGAAATTTGGTAAGGAGTTAGCTTGAACCCTGAGGAAGAACATAAGCTCCTATGAAAGCATGCAGTAAAAGATACTTATTGATTTGAAGAATGTTATATGAATTAGGAAAAATAATTGCTCTTGGGAAAAGCTATTTATCTTTCACTATTGATTTTTATCTTGTTTGTGGAAATGCCTTTATTGGTTGATATGTTTACATGATGTGATTAAAAGTAATGAATAGTATGTTTAGACAATCTTCAGTGTGTTTAATCCATATTTTCATGCTACTTGTTGCTTAATGTGAATATTGTATGATGCATGGCTGCTTCATTACCATGATGCATAGATGCATGCTCCTGCACATGCTTCTCTGTATGCACTGCCTGGCGGTGAGGCTGCACGTGCAGACACATTGAATGTTGGGACAACTTGGGTGGGGATAGAGCTGGGTGCACATCATAAGCTATGCTTATCCAAACAGGTAGACATTTGAGGGCAGCTGATGTTATTGCCCTTACAGTAGTTTACTTGCCCAACAACATTTATCATAAAAAAGCTACTGATATGAAATTGCAGCACTAGGTAACAGCTAAAAAAACATGTATTTTCTGAAACTTCCTGGCAGCAGCTTTTGTATTGCATATCTTTCTTCCTTGGAAACATTACTTCTTTGTGGATGATGTTGCATAATTGCTTGACAGGTTTCGCGTCTGATTTCTTCAGCAGAGTCCTCTGTTAGCAGTTGGACAGCTTCTTCAATGGCATTGATGGAAGATGATATCAGCGAAGTTTCCAAGGAAGAATGCTGTGTTATATGAAAGCTGTGTGAGGATACTGACACAGTCGTATTGCATGCTGATAAAGGTAATGCTGCCATCCTTCTGCCTCAGGAAGTCTACAAGGAAAATACATGTGGACTACTTAGTTCTGGTGCATACCAGAAGATTAACAAAGATCATACCAACAAGGTGACAATAAGGACTGCTGCTTTGCTGAACACTTCATCACTACCAAAGGAAGTCATAAGAAGTTTAGAATTGCGAGGTGCAGTACCACCAAGATTTTCTGGGCTTCCTAAAGTTCACAAGTTGGATAAGGATGAGCATCTAGAGGACTTGTCTATGAGGCCTATAATGGGCACTATTGGTGCACCAACATATTTTTCTGCCAAATATTTATCTTTCTTATTAAAACCATTGGTAGGAAGATATAGACACCACATTCGTAATTCTATGGATTTTATTGAGAAACTTAGCAATGTCAGGCTAAATAGTATGGATGTGCCTGTTAGTTTTGACATGGTATCATAATATACCAAGGTACCTTTAAAGGACTCTTTATCTCTTATTGGCCAACATTTTGATAAGAACATTACAGCCTTATTTGAACTTGTATTTTTATCACATTATTTTCAGTTTAACGGTGAATTTTATGAGCAAATTGATGGCATTGCTATGGGAAGCCCCATCTCCCCTCTGGCAGCTAATTTATTCATGGAAGACTTCGAGGACAAGGCACTGGACTCAGAAAGTTTTAGACCAATGGTCTTCTGGAGGTACGTGGATGATACGTTTGTGGTGTGGCCGCACAGGATGGATGAATTATATCGATTTCTTAAGCATTTGAATTCTATCCATGCTAGTATCAAATTTACTTTAGAAATAGAAAAAGATGGCTGCCTCCTCTTTTTGGATGTTGTCGTTTGTTGTAAAGTTGATGGCACGTTAGGACATGCCTTATAGCGGAAACCAACACACAAAAATCTATATCTATGTGCCAGTAGCTGCCACCACCCTTCACAGACCATAGGTGTCCTTAAGACCTTAGTGCATAGGGTGCACTGTATATCTGATAAAGATAATTTGCAAGGAGAGCTCACATACCTCAAGAGCATTTTTAAAGTGAATGGATTTCCTCTGCAACAAATTTGTAGAGCAGTCAATGCAAAACCTAGAATGTAGGTATGTGATGGGGAAGAAGATAGTAATTCCTTCAGATCAAGTGCGTTTTTGCCCTATGTGGGTGCTCTTTCCTTGAAGATAGGCCGTATTCTTGAGAAACACTGTGTTAAGGTGATCTTCCGGCCCCCCACAAAGATTACAGCTTGACTAGGCTCTGTAAAGGCTGATTTACTGCTTCGTAAAGTGGGTGTGTATCAGATTCCTTGTGTGGAAATTGTGCAGTCATACATAGGTCAAATAACACACACTGCTCATGAGAGATGTGTGGAGCATCAAAGATACACACACTTATCACAGTCAGACAAGTCAGCAGTGGCCGAACATTGTATTGATACAGGGTATTCCATGAATTACAGTGATGTGAAGATTTTAACATCCACCTCTTCCTTTTGGAAATCTGTCTTCAAGGAAGCTATAGAGATTAGATTAGCTAATAATTTAATAAATAGAGATAGTGGTTTTAATTTGGACAAAGCATGGAATCCGGTTCTTGAGGTAATTAAACTGCAGAGAAGTTTTCGTAGTATCACCACTGCCAAATGTACATCGATAAGTGAATTAAATGTCAGTACGCCTTCTCCACAGGTTGCTTAAGTGTAAGCATATTTCTTTGCTGCTGACCAGCAACTGTGACTTGCATGTACAGTACCACCATGGTGGAGCATATGAGGCAGCACTTGGCATCTTGTCATCAGTCTTGTGACTCACTCTGAGGATGGTAGGATGATACATGGCCGAAATATCAGTTGAGGAAATTTTATTTGTGCAGCTGCATGCCCAAAATTTAATGGACTATTTATTATGCCATTAGAAGTTGAAAATGCACAAAAAGTACTTGATATGTTTATCTTTTACTATGTTATCTTACATTTACATTTGTGTTTATTCCTTCCACATTCACCTGTCATCATGTAACACTATTTGGTTAACTGAATGTCCTATAAGTAACAACTTAGTTATATTAATTACAGTAATTTGGAATTTAAAGTGTACATTTTTGAGTCTATGAAAACACTAATTTCTAATCAAGAAAGATAATAATTCATTGCATAAAGTCATAACCAATAGTAAGGAATGATGTTGTTATAGCATAATTTCTGAATTTTCTGTCTGTGCTTTCATTCAAGTAAGAATGCACACTAGACACATGCCCTGACCACTACACCTCACTGGCCAATGGCTTTGCCCAACTGCATGGATTATTCTACTATGCCTTCCTCTTTAGTCCACATTCCCATTCATGTCATTTGGCCGGCCGGGGTGGTCTCGCGGTTCTAGGCGCGCAGTCTGGAACCATGCGACTGCTATGGTTGCAGGTTCAAATCCTGCCTCGGGCATGGATGTGTGTGATGTCCTTAGGTTAGTTAGGTTTAAGTAGTTCTAAGTTCTAGGGGACTGACGACCACAGCTGTTAAGTCCCATAGCGCTCAGAGCCATTTGAGCCATGTCATTTGTTTTTTCAGTCTGCACACATACATAACTTCTTCAAGTTGTTGTTCATAACAAAATTTACCCTGATGTTGAAATATTCAAAGGAGTTACTAAAGTAACGGATTTTAGTGGTCAAAGAAAGAGTATATATTATGGGAAGTATATACTATTAACAATTTCTATTTGGTTGATTCCATTATGGAATCTGTATATGATCATTAATTTTCTTATGGTTATCGAACCTGCACTGTGGAGTAATTTTTCAGAAACTAAATTCAGCTTTGCTTGTTGTAAGGCCAAATTGTTTTTCACTGCATAGGACATGCTGATATATCACAGTATATTCTGCTTGCTGAATAAATTAGTGATTATAACTGGTAAAGGAGTTTTGCTATTTGGGGAGCAAAATAACTGATGATGGTCGAAGTAGAGAGGATATCAAATGTAGACTGGCAATGGCAAGGAAAGCGTTTCTGAAGAAGAGAAATTTGTTAACATCAACTATAGATTTAAGTGTCAGGATAGTCATTTCTGAAATTATTTGTATGGAGTGTAGCCATGTATGGAAGTGAAACATGGACGGTAAATAGTTTGGACAAGAAGAGAATAGAAGCTTTCGAAATGTGGTGCTACAGAAGAATGCTGAAGATTAGATGGGTAGATCACATAACTAATGAGGAAGTATTGAATAGGATTGGGGAGAAGAGAAGTTTGTGGCACAACTTGACCAGAAGAAGGGATCGGTTGGTAGGACATGTTCTGAGGCATCAAGGGATCACCAATTTAGTATTGGAGGGCAGCGTGGAGGGTAAAAATCGTAGGGGGAGACCAAGAGATGAATACACTAAGCAGATTCAGAAGGATGTAGGTTGCAGTAGTTACTGGGAGATGAAGAAGCTTGCACAGGATAGAGTAGCATGGAGAGCTGCATCAAACCAGTCTCAGGACTGAAGACCACAACAACAACAACAACTGGTGCTTGTTTGAAGAGGCAAAATTTTAACTTTCACATATTAGATAAACTAAAGAGTATACTATTTTCTTTTTAATGAAACTGTACTAATTAGGACTTGAGTGGAGAAAGAAAACCAGTAAAGATCAAACGAATAGCACACCAAGAAAAGATGGAAGTTTATCAGTAGAGTAACAAACACAAATGACAATTTATGCATTTTCATACTGACTTGCATGTATCAGGTGCTCAATTACAATATCTCAGAGTTCACCATAATAGTTTTTAATAATTTATAGTAATTAAATGAAGTTGGTAGTAGTATTAAGCAGTCAGAAAGGGGCTTCTACATTCTGCCACAACAATGAGGTTAGAGGTCTTTCTTTTCTTTTTTTCTAAATGCCATATTATGATGCAACGATCATTGTCACAAGATGATGACAGGGAATTTAATGCAGTACTTATTTATTTTACTAAGGAAGAGACTGAAAGTTTCAGAAGTTTTGTCAACTCCATGGTGTGATAAGAACAAGGGCACTGATGTTAAACTTGGAGACTCATGAAGATAATTTAGTAGAAGAATATAACCCTGAAGAAGAAGGGAATGTCACGCAGGCTAATCAATTCACAGATCCATTAGCTGCATTATAGAGAAAATTAGAGATGGGGGTCTTTTACAATGTCTTTCATATTAAGTCAAGTAGGTGAATTTACAAGGTAACAGGACACGGTGACTGCAGAACTTGATGTGATGTCTAAAAAACAGGATGGACTGTCTACAATAGATGTCACTATTATGTTAGAGATCACTGAAATTCCAACAATGTATGATGCTTTGGTGAGCAATTAATGATGATAAACCAGCATTAAAAGTATCTCACACAAGCATATCTGAGGCTGTGTAGACATTATCAGGGGAAATAAATGAGGTTAACAGATGCAGTCTGATTTATCCAAAACTGTTCAGCAGCTCTCAAATAAATTGAATGATTTTACTGATCAACAAGAAGAATAAATGAGCATTTCAAATGACAAAAAAAAGCAGTTAGCGAAAGAAATCACTTGTTGGATGTCTAAAAGGATGAACAAATCTCACCGTTAGCCAGCACAAGGTGCATTCCAAGATGCTATTATTAGAATTTTGAGTGAAATGTCACTGTGACATAATCAACCCAACATCCAGGTGGAGACTGAATTGGGTAAAGCAACCAGAAACCTAGATCAAGACATAATAGTACATGATGAGAAATCAGTTGCACAAGGCTCCAAGGAATATTTATTTACTGAACTTATGCTGAACAAGACAAAGTGTGTGCACTCTAACCTGCTAATCCTATCATCACATAATTCACCATGTGGTATGGGGTTGTACCATACTTCACTTCCATGATGGTGGAGGAGAGTAATTTGACATAGGTAGTTTCAGGTATTTGCAACCAGATAAAAAGAATGTTCACCCTGTGGTAGTTTTAAGAACTTTTCATGGAGCGAGACCACATTTCTGGACAGATGCACAAAGAATAGCCTTTGACACAGGATATATCAGGGGAACATTGTGTTATGGACTACAGAAGTAGCTGAATACTGTAGAGCATATGATGAGTCAAAAAGGTTTTCTAGCCAAATATTTGTTTTCCAGGGTGCAAGAATTGTTATGTAAATAAATTTTTAACCTGGAACTATTCCAGGCATGTGAATGTAGTCTCTCAGGAAGTATTTTGAGAAGTATTTGGGTAAGACAAGGTACTGGGACAATCCTTTGTTGCACCAGAATGTGGGTGAGAATATTAAACACAAAAATGCCCACACACATCTGAGAAAAATTGGTCAATGTATCAGAACTGAACATTGAATTCATGTCTATTTTATATTATACAAATTTGACTCATGAGGGTTCAAGGGCCTCTTTGCAGAGTGGAAGGTTCATTAACAATGATAACAATTACAGAAAGCGAAATCACCAAGGCAATCATTCTGGTTAGAAGGATGTGCTGGGAGAGCACACTGTAATAACCTTAACAATAATAAATGACAGAAAACAATGATCATTTCAATCAGCAGAAGCAGAACTGTCACAATAACTGGTGTAATCTGAGTTATATGAATCAGAATTGGAGTAATTTGAGTCCAAGTAGAAATGTGACAGATGATGGAAACTGCATGTCCACCTTCAGTCTCGAAAACTAACTGCTTCACTGGAATCCCAGTACTGGTATTTTAGGAATGTGGTAGGGGCACTTACCAAATAGTCTCGCTTGTTAAGTGTAATAAAGGACGTGACATTTGGGAAATCTATGCTCCAATACAGTTAAATGTGACAGCTGACACATTACCATATCACAGTCTCCATTAAGTGCTTATGTAGTGAATATTCTAACCTTGCTTATACAAGATACAGTTGTTGCAGCTAGTGTGATATCCACTGACTTGTATAACGGGGTCTGTGAAAGCACTGATGTTTTTACCTTGGCTGTAAGTAGCTGCTGGATTCAGGGAGAAATTGGCACCAGATTGCGAAATGTGACACAGCAGGACCATATACCAATTAAAATATGAAATATTGCAACATTATACACTTTCCTAATAATTGAGTCTCTGGTTCTGGACTGCATTTATGGACTGATTTCCTGTGTGAGAGAAAAATGCAAGTATTGGCCTCTCCATTGGGAAATATAAAGTGGTAGTTGATGGAATCAAGGTTGTGATGGAATTAGTAAAAACAAGTCCTGGTCATAGTAAATACTGCAAAGGATTAAGAATTTACAACTACTGAAATCATAAATAGTTCAGTAGATAATAATCTTTGACATTGTTTGTTAGATAGTTGGTTGTACTAAATAATGTAACTTTAGCACTGAAGTCTATGTAAAGGGTAGCAACTAAAATAACTAAGCATTTTAGCAACAACTGGCATATTTAAAAAGTAACTATTCAAAATCAGCGCTTTATGAAATTTTGTATTAAAAATGCATGGCGCTCTCCTGGTCTTTGTCAGCTTTCGTGTCTTTGCAGCCACTACCTCTCACTCAAGTATCTCCTCAATTGGCATCACAAGGCTGAGTGCACTTCATTCTAGTCCTCCCACCAAGGAAAAGTTTCATGGGATAAGTATTATTTAGAAAATTCAGTGCATCCCTCATGTCATAAAAAAATTGCATAATAAATTCACTTTAGTTGATCTGCAGTATGGTTGCAGTTACACATGTGGCTGTACACCAGGAGTTACATATTTTACCTATAAAGTAGAAGTAGAAACTATGATTAAGTCAGTGGAGAATAAATGTTTGCAACATAAGGAGCATCTTCAGAATAAACTAGATACAAATAAAGTCGAGGGTATAGCTTTAGAACTTCATTGTAATTGATTTAGTAGAGCATCATTACTAAATAACAATTTGCATGATCAAAAATATCTCAATAAGGTAGAAGGAATCTACAAACTTGGTGTTAAGAAGTGGTGTACATCCAGTTGAGAATATATTCCCACATGCTCATGAAACAAAGAAACAAAGTCCTCCCTTAAGAGACATGTAACAGCCAATGCTTATAGGAGGGCTTGTCACTTGTCACTATTTTTCACCTACAATCATGTATGTGTTAGACACATACCTACAGATTAACTTTTTAAGACTGAAAAATTCAGCAAGCACAACAGTTTTAAAGTTGAATACTGATCTGGTTTCGATGTGCTTTTGAAGTACACATTGAGATCTCTTATTCTTAATCCCAGAAACATATGTGGAAGATTTTTAAATCTGAGGAATCTAATTCTACTTATACTGCTGCTGGTAAACCTTTTGGGGTATAAGGTCATGGTCCACAAAACTCTTCTGTTCCTAACATTTCATCCGGAACTGTGCTGGACATCTTCAGAGGTGTTGCTCCTCCATTGAGTCTTGTTGATAGGACTCAATGGATGAGAAATGCCTCTGAAGATGTCTAGCACAGGACTGGATGAAACGTTAGGAACAGAAGGGTTTCTTGGACCATGATCTTATACCCCAAAAGGTTTACCAGGCAGAAATGTCATCCAATTATGATAGCCTTCATTCTATCACCTCCATATACTGTTGACAATCAAAGCTACAGTTGCATGTATCATCTATTCATTACATTTTCCACTTTGCTGTCCATCGTTCACACAGAATTGATGACAACATATGGTAATTGAAGGATTTCCTTTTTTCAGTTTAAACTGTTTTTTCTATGACCTCTGTATGACTTCTACATATGTAAGAATTTTTACTAGCTCTCACCTAGAACCTCCCAAACAGAGCTCCACGTAAGAATTACTCTCACATTTTAGCAGCTGGCAATATTGACATCAAAAAAAGGAAAATGAATGTGAGTTGATATAATATTAATTATTGTAATTCATAGACTTTCTGTATAACTGTATTTTTAATTTAGTGTAATTAGATTTTGTTTTAAGTATACTACTGCTGATGTGGCCAACTCATGTGAAACAGTAGCTCAGTTTAGGAACAGATTATTGGGGTAATTTTAACTGAAAGAAAAACAGCAGACTATTTTGAGTCAGTTTTGGGGTGGCTGGAAGTTTGATCCTCATAAAAGAAGTACAAAATCCTTTTGATGAACAAAATTAAGTACTTGGATAATAAATTGGGTATTAAAACTGCTGTAATGCATTTAGAAAACTTGCAGAGACTACTAAGACAAATAATACCACTAAATTTACTGAATTATGATCTAGCAAGCACAATGTGAAGGAAGTGTCAAGGAAATTGTATTTAAGCAATGGAAGAATCTGATGGCGAGAGAAATTACTCAGTGCAAAATGTTAGCAGAGAGCATTCAAGGGATGAAATAGAAGCATTGTCTAAGGAGGTGGTGCTCTGACCAGCCTGGATGTGGTATTTTAGGCAGTTTTCCACATGCACTGAGGTGAATAGCTAGTTCTCATGCTCTGCCTCAGGTACTTGATGCACAAACACTTTGGAAATGATATCAAATTTGACAATGCGATTATGCTATGCTAGACATAGACAGAAATGGTATACAGATTCCTTTCTGGGGTGGGATGGAGGGCGAGGGCAGTGAGGGGGGAGAAGGTGATGAGAGAGGTTGGAGGGGGGGGGGGAGAGGAGGGTTGGAGTAGCTTTAAAATACCTTTGGGAGTGACAACCCAGTCACAATTATTGTAGTGTATATACAGATGTGGACGGTTCTCCACCAAATTGGGGAAGTACCATATCAGTCTTTATCTGGTATCTGGCTGTGGATATAGGGCACCAGGAAGACAGGAAGGAAGAAAGAAAATATAAAGATAAAACTATTAACTAGGCCAGTCACAATCAAGAGTCATTGGGGCAACTGGGAAGTTAATCAAGGCTGTAAAATAGGACACTATTTTGCTACTCAGCATAGATAGTTGTACTTTAGATTTTCAATTTCTTACCATCCCTTGGTTAAATGTATACTTATTAGTACATACAGATCTTTCAAATGGAACAGATATGAACATAATTTTTCAAAAGGGTGTTTTGTTTCAAATGGGAAGGTAAGCGTATGGTATCTTTTGTAGATCACATAAGTAAATAAGAGACAGAATTTCCATTAAGATTCATGGATGTAGGCTGCAATGAATGAACAGAAGAGAGGGCTTAAGAGGATAATCAATTAGAAATTTCTGGATCTAAGATAGGAAATATTCTTGAGAAAGTATGTCAGATACCAGGCCTGTTTAAGAAAGAGCAGAGAGATCTGCACAACATGTTATTGCAAAATGAGTCAGTATCTTCAAGAACATCAGGACTACATAGCGATATAGTGAGTAAATTAGAATTAAAGGATCAGGTGTGATAGTCTGGTAAGCACAACATGTTATTGCAAAATGAGTCAGTATCTTCAAGAACATCAGGATTACATAGAGATATCATGAGTAAATTAGAATTAAAGGATCAGGTGTGATAGTCTGGTATGCATCATTTTCAGGCTTCTCACCAATACATAAAAACAATGTTAATACTGGTATCCAGACAGAGTACCACAGTGTGACATGAAGCTGTGCTGCTACCAGCAATAGTTCTGTTTGTGGTATTTTAAATATTTGTTAACCTTGTAAAACTATTATTGTCCTCGTAGGACAATGAAATGCAAGAAATAGCTTTATTTTCTTCCCTAAGATTTACTGGAAGTGCTCATAAAATTGTTAATACCAGGTTTTTAGACCATAGCTGCTCATTCAATACAATAGTTCCAAAGTTGTCCTCATGAGGCTGCCTGATCACCATACTAGACCTTGCACGTTAGAATACTCTTTGGAGTTTGTGGGGACTATTCTTAGTGTCCTCTACATGGCAGACAGATAATCTGACATTTCAGTTACAGATCTGCTTCTCTTCACATTGTAAGCATACTTACCAAAAACTGAACATTTATTTGATCACAATACTCAGGTGAAAAGATATCAATTATTGAATTTTATGATAACATTGATATTCTGATGGAGGTGAAGAATAATTACAGGATTTGCTGAATGTAATGAACAATCTAACGTGTACAGGATGTGGACTGAGAGTAAATTGAAGAAAGACAGAAATAATGAGAAGTTGGAGTTAATGAGAACAGTGAGAAACTTAATATCAGGATTGATGGTCATGAAGTAGATTAATTTTTCGGAATTCTATTACCTAGGCAGCAAAATAACCAATGAAGGATGGAACAAGGAGGACATCAAAAGCAGACTAGCACTGGCAAAAAGGGCATTTCTGGACAAGAGAAATCTTCTATTATCAAACATGGGCCTTATTTGAGGAAGTTTGGAGCACAACATTGTGTGGTAGTGAAACATGGATTGTGCACAAAACTGGAGCAGAAGAGAATCAAAGCATTTGAGATGTGGTACTACAGATGAATGTTGAAAATTAGGTGGACTTGTATGATAAGGAATGAGGACATTCTGTGCAGAATCAGAGAAGAAAAGATTATGTGGAAAACACTAACAAGGAGAAGGGACAAGATGGTAGGACATTTGTAGAGGAAGACAGAGATTGGAATACATCCAGCAAATAATTGAGGACATCGATTGCTACTACTACTCTGAGATGAGGAGTTTGGCACAGGAGAGGAATTCATGGTGGGCCATATCAAACCAGTCAGAAGACTAATGACTCAGGAAAAAAAGCCTCAGAAATATGCTGTCCAATCATATTAATATGACCACCTGTCAAAAGCTTGAATAACCACATTTTGCAGTGTGGATCACTGAGAGACACACATTAAGAGAGTGAGTGGAGTTCTCAAAGGTACTGATAGAGATGTGGAACCAAACTGACCCCAGTGCTGCAGCCAGATGTGCTAGAATTCTCAGTTGAGGATTCATGCCATGAACAGTCTGAATGAGGTAGTCCCATAGAATCTTAACTGGGTTTAAATCCAGGGAGTTTGGTGGCCAAGGGAGGGTTGTAAACTCATCCCAGAACTCTTCATACCGTGCACATACATTTTGCATTGTCCTGCTGGTAGATGCCATCATATCAAGGAAAAACAAACTGCTTGTAGGGGTTGACATGGTCCACATGAATAGATGTATACTTGTGTTGATACATTGTGCCTTCCAGATTGATAAGGTCAACCAGGAAATTCCATGACAACATTCTCCAGATCATAATGCTTCCTCCTCCAGCCTGGACCCTTCCAACAATCCAATGGCCATCTGTCCAAGGGAGCAAAAAATGTGATTCATCTGCAAAGGCCACTTGTTGCCACTCAGTAGATGGGTATATGAACCAGGCACCTGCTGTGGAGGCCTGTACATAGTGATGCTTGCTGGATGGTCATTGATGAGAAACTGTTGGTATCCTGTTGGTTCATCTAGGCAGTCAGTTGCTAAACAGTTGCACATCTGTTTGACCATATTCATCTCTGCAGCCATCATCCACTCCTGTCGCCTATGGTCCATGGTGTACCACAATTGCCTTGGTGCCAGTTTTGTAAAGCACCATTTTGCCATGCAAAACATACTTTTAACACAGCAACAAGTGAACAGTATAGAAACTTAAGTGGTGATCACACTAATTTGACTGGACCATGTAGAACAACTATTTGATATAATTAACAAATTCTGATGACTTTTGAACAGAAATCCATGCATACCTTTATCTCAGTTTCGCCTCTTAGCTCCAATTCAAATGTGTCAAAAGTGTCGAGAATTGCCTTAGTGCTAGGGCTTACATGGATCTTTAGAGCTGAAACAAGCAACAATTAAATTTATTAGGACAATTTGTGCTGGTATCGATATCAGACTGAACAAACACATAAATCAAGATTTTCATCAATTCATCACTCAGAGATGCAACACATCTCTTTATCTAAGTCAGTTTGGCAAGTGTCATTGAAAATATAAAAAATAATACTTCAGTCTGCAACATGTTATGAAGGTAATATCAAAATTGTATCATTCTTAAAATATATTTAAAGTAAAGTGTAGAAAGCAAGTAATAAAAATTACAGGACAGTAGCACGGGTGTACACTGAGTTGAGCACAATGAATGACCATGGAAGAGCAGAAAACATTGTGTGTGCTTCTCATTAAAACCCTTATGTAGTTATTAATTTATGTCAGTGATTTGATGACGCTGTTAGAAGTGCACTGTATTGAAGCACCCCTTTCCACCAAAACCCTCACTCCCATTTTCCAGCTAAATCATTCTATATCTTGAGGAAGACAGCTGAAGCATGACTGAAACATTGCTTATTTTAGTATTCTAGTATTTTAAGTATTTTATGAGGTGTGTCAATACACCCAGTAGGGTTTTGAAATGATTGAAACTGGCTCTATGACATACACTGATCAGCCAGAACATTATGACCACCTACCCAATAGCTGCTATATCTACCTTTGGCATGGATAACAGCAGTAACACATCATGATATGGAGGCAATATGGTAATAAGGTCTTGGTAGGTTGCTGGAGGGGATTGACACTACATATGCACAAACAAGTTGCCTAATTCCTGTAAATTTGGGGGAGGGGGGGAGGGATGAGCTATGACTCCACATTTAATCACATCCCAGATATTTCCAATTAGGTTCATGTCTGGCAAGATGGGGGGCCAGCACGTCAATTGTAGCTCGCCACTGTTCCTTGAAGCACTGTATCACATTCCTGGCCTTGTGACATGGTGCACTGTCTAGTTGAAAAATTCTGCTGCCATTGGAAAACATGATTGTCATGAAGAGGTGTATGTAGTCTGCAACCACTGTACAATACTACTTGGCCATCATGGTGCCTTGCATGAGCTCCACTGGATCCATGGATGCCCATGTGAATGTTCCCATGAGCATAAAGGAGCCACCACCAGTTTGTCACCTACTACAGTACAGGCATCCAGGAGCTGTTTCCCTGTAAGACAATGGATTTGTGTCCTCCCACTGGCATGATGAAGAAGGTATCAGGACTCACCAGACCATGCAGCGCTCTGCCACTGCAACAGTATTCAGTACTGATGGTCATGTATCCATTTCACTCATAGTTGCTAATAAAGCGGTGTTAATTTGGCAGATGCATGGGCTGTCGGCTGCAGAGGCCCATTGCTAGGAATGTTTTGTGCACTGTTTTCAGACGCACTTGCACTCTGCACAGCATTAAAATCTGATGTTAGTTCTGCCACAGTTCACTTCTTTTCCTGTTTTACTGACAGTCTGCCCTGCCTATGATGTCTGACATTTGTAATGAGGGCTGGCCACCCAACACCATGATGTGTGGATGTAGTTTCACCTTGGCTTCACCACATATTGAAAATGCTCATCACAGCACTCCTTGAACAGCCAACAAGTAGCACAGTTTCCAAAATAGTCATGCCAAGCCTCCAGGACATCACAGTCTGCCCTCGGACAAACTCAAATAGATTGTGTGCCTTCCCCATTCTATACATGGATACTGATACTACATGCCCAGTGTGCGTATGTGTCTGACTAGCAGTCATTCCTAATCAGGTGACACTGCTATTGCCTGGATGGGTTTATACTGATAGTAGGTTGGTGGTCATAATGTTCTGCTTGATAAGTTTATTTGTTTTTGTGTGACCTAATTGTTTTAATATGATTTACACTGGCTGTGGAATATGATATATTTGTATTTTGTGTTATTGTCTGTCAGCTGTAAATTCCTCCAAAGGACATCTTTTTGAAGGCTTAAGTGTTCATCTTTGTGACATACTTTGATATAATTTCATATCTCATTCCATGAAATGGCTCCTCTCACACAATTTCTTTCCCAGCCTCTTTATATAACTGTCATGTTATTATTTTACTAGGAAATTTGCTCATGCTGTTCATCCAGTTGGCAGTTCTGGTGAATTCTGAACACAAATTGAAATGATCTAGAATGTCATCCACATGTATAAATACAAAGTTCATTTGATTCAATGCTGTAGCCTGCAGAAGTTGTTAATGTGACGTGCTATGGTTGAAGAAAATACTGACATTAGGCAAGTGATAAAGTTTTATTGGTCTCTGACTTTGTACCATTGCAATGGAGGTGCAGATCAGTGTCATTCATTTTTGAGTTATTCCTTTGTGTATAAAAACTAAACAAATGTAAATGTTTGAATATGGAAAACTTGTAACAGAGAATGTAAGATAATAGAACCAAAAATTAGATGATTTTTGTGTTGGTGTTCATGAAGAATCTTTCAGTTTATAAGCAACCTTAATGTATATCAATAATCTGAATAGTATACTTTAATCTATGTCACTTACGAAGGCCATGGGACTCCATACGTGAAGCAGTGTTGACAGTGTCACCAAAGAGGCAGTAGCGAGGCATCTTGTGACCCACAACACCAGCAACACAGGGACCTGTCAATAAAAGTCCCTGTTCGATTAATAGTGAAAAATGTTGATTTGGTACACTGATACTGTCAGATGGACAGAAAGTTTAGGTAGTTATTTTAGAGCCACTACTGCCCAACAGTATAGTATGTGTCACCTGTAGCTTGGTCAAACATTATATCGCAATAACACTCAGTCAGATAAATTTGAGATCACAATACAACTAAAGTAAAACAGAAATATGACTGTTATAAACAGTGATATTATGTCACCTGGCAGCAGTTGTATACATTTTTAAACTTGTACAATAAATAAATAGTCTGTCAAGATGACAAGTGACAATTTTGGTATAACTCATCTTGAGATTGAAGCTCACACTTGTAGCCATGTTTGCTTATAAATAAATTTATTCCTGGGTAGGTTCCAGCTGGACAAAACAAAAATTTTTCTTAGTATTGACCCAGATATATTTAGTTGCAGTTACAGCATCATCAATGTTTTTTTCTCTATTAAATAACAGGAAAATTGCTTTTTAGTAGTTGTACATATAGAATATAAGTTTTTAAGTAAAGGATTCACAAGTTTGAAAACAAAACAATTTTTTATATATGTCTAAGCAATATACATTATTATTATTATTATTATTATTATTATTATTATTATGATTGTTCACCTTTAGGAGAATGATTGAACTTGAATTCATAATTTCACCTCCGGATGTTTTTCTTCTTTGCTACCCAAAGACTTTTCATCGTCACAGAATTCTCCTTCTTCTGTTCTTATGTCCATTTTTTACCAGGCTGGTGTGATGGTCTTTCTTCAAACTTCACACTTGTGACTTTATTCAGGCACTCAGTGCAGTCTTTGAGATTTTTTATGTTGATCTGTTGCATTGTTATAATATTAAAAAGTTTCCTTGCTGTTCTGGAGTCTTCCATCCTGTAGATATGTGTATAAAATTTGGCTCAGCGTTTTCTAATTTCATCTGTTACTGTGTTGGTCTTTATATAGATCTCGTTTTGTGGTCTCTTCATACAAATGCCATTTTTGTTGATTGCCCCATCAATCTTCATGAGAATTTTTCTTTCCTGCTTTTCAATTACTCTAATTTTTGAATGACCATCAATCACCATTGTTTCAGCTGTGTAAATTGCTTCTGGAAGAATTGCTGTACTATAGTGCCTTAATTTTGCATCAGTTGAAATACAATTCTTTTTGTAATGCATCCATGTTAGCTCGTGCATCTTCTGGAGCTTGGTGATTTTTTGTTCACTGGTGATTCAGTTTAATCCTGAGGACTGTATAGTTTTTCTGAGGTATTTAAAATGGCAGAGTTGTGCAATTTTACCATGTTTTGTGGTTAAAGGGGATTTGCTGTTTTTCCATATATTTGATTTTTTCATAAGATATCAGTAGTCCAGTTTTTTGTGAAAAATTCATGTAGTTCATGTAGTATACAATATATATTTTATAATATATAAAATGCCAATACTTTACTTAAAAACTGAAATTCTATATGTAGACCTACAGATAATGAAAAGCAATTTTTTTGTGTTATGTAATAGAAAGAAAACAGAAAGCCCAATGACGATACTATAACTTCAGCGAAACATGTCTGGGTACACAAGAGGAAAAACCAATTTTTTGCTTAAGGTGAAACTTACCGAAAAACAAATTTGTGTAGCTGTTAAAGATATACAGGGAGAGAATATAATTCTGATAGTATGTTATATAATAAGAAAGATAATATGACAACTATCTTTACTTCACACACAAATATCAATGGAAATCAAAACAAGTGGGAATATCAGAAAGGTACAGTATGTACATGTTTCAATTACACTCCTGGAAATTGAAATAAGAACACCGTAAATTCATTGTCCCAGGAAGGGGAAACTTTATTGACACATTCCTGGGGTCAGATACATCACATGATCACACTGACAGAACCACAGGCACATAGACACAGGCAACAGATCATGCACAATGTCGGCACTAGTACAGTGTATATCCACCTTTCGCAGCAATGCAGGCTGCTATTCTCCCATGGAGACGATCGTAGAGATACTGGATGTAGTCCTGTGGAACGGCTTGCCATGCCATTTCCACCTGGCGCCTCAGTTGGACCAGCGTTCGTGCTGGACGAGCAGACTGCGTGAGACGACGCTTCATCCAGTTCCAAACATGCTCAATGGGGGACAGATCCGGAGATCTAGCTGGCCAGGGTAGTTGACTTACACCTTCTAGAGCACATTGGGTGGCACGGGATACATGTGGACGTGCATTGTCCTGTTGGAACAGCAAGTTCCCTTGCCGGTCTAGGAATGGTAGAACGATGGGTTCGATGACGGTTTGGATGTACCGTGCACTATTCAGTGTCCCCTCGACGATCACCAGTGGTGTACGGCCAGTGTAGGAGATCGCTCTCCACACCATGATGCCGGGTGTTGGCCCTGTGTGCCTCGGTCGTATGCAGTCCTGATTGTGGTGCTCACCTGCATGGCGCCAAACACGCATACGACCATCATTGGCACCAAGGCAGAAGCGACTCTCATCGCTGAAGACGACACGTCTCCATTCGTCCCTCCATTCACGCCTGTCGCGACACCACTGGAGGCGGGCTGCACGATGTTGGGGCGTGAGCGGAAGACGGCCTAACGGTGTGCGGGACCGTAGCCCAGCTTCATGGAGACGGTTGCGAATGGTCCTCGCCGATACCCCAGGAGCAACAGTGTCCCTAATTTGCTGGGAAGTGGCGGTGCGGTCCCCTACGGCACTGCGTAGGATCCTGCTCTTGGCGTGCATCCGTGCGTCGCTGCGGTCCGGTTCCAGGTCGACGGGCACGTGCACCTTCCGCCGACCACTGGCGACAACATTGATGTACTGTGGAGACCTCACGCCCCACGTGTTGAGCAATTCGGTGGTACGTCCACCCGGCCTCCCGCATGCCCACTATACGCCCTCGCTCAAAGTCCGTCAACTGCACATACGGTTCACGTCCACACTGTCGCGGCATGCTACCAGTGTTAAAGACTGCGATGGAGCTCCGTATGCCACGGCAAACTGGCTGACACTGACGGCGGCAGTGCACAAATGCTGCACAGCTAGCGCCATTCGACGGCCAACACCGCGGTTCCTGGTGTGTCCGCTGTGCCGTGCGTGTGATCATTGCTTGTACAGCCCTCTCGCAGTGTCCGGAGCAAGTATGGTGGGTCTGACACACCGGTGTCAATGTGTTCTTTTTTCCATTTCCAGGAGTGTATTTTTCAACGTAATCACCATTGCAACTGAGACATGTGCCATAATGGTGTGACAAATTTCTTGTCCCTTCTGCAAAATATTTCTACTTGTCTGTATTGCATCATCATCACAACACCATGCAATTCCATATGTGCGATGACATTTTGTCAATCCAGCCACTTTCTCAACCCTGGAAAAATATGTATGTAAAATCTTTGTGGTTGGGGAAGTCATCAGTTACCTTTCTTTTATTAGTGAAAGAATTTGTTGAGATGATGACCAACATATAGTAAGGTGCCATGTAATAAAACAATACACTTCCTTTTTTTTTGAAATGGACACACAACCTCATCAATGTCTCAAAATATACAGTTTCATTGATTACTGTCCATGTTTGCTTGAAGTCAACAAAAAACAACACCATTCTCATTCTAAATGAATATAGTCACATTCTTTTTGTAATTCTTGTAATTTTTTGGCATGTTAGGAGTAGGGGGATACAGAGACTGCTGTGGTTGCTGTTTGACTTCTGAAGAGTAGAAAGAAATTAATGTTTCATTGTAAGGATTCTTTTGTTGATGAATTCCTCATTGTAATCTTAGTAACACAGTAGAAATGTTAACACTGAGCACAACTGCTAAGTATTCTAATCACTATTCAACATTTTGGGTTCCCATTATGCACAAAGTTAGAGTCACTGTAATTGTACTGATATACACTTACCTGAAAATATTTGGGAAGACATTCATCAGTTACATTGATGATTACAAAAATGTTGGATTAACACTATTTGCAACTGATTTTTAATATACTTTACAGAAGTGGCCTGCTGTTACAGTATGGCTTGATTCACTCCTCATCTTTGAAATTCAGTCCTTCGTGATGGGATTTATGAATGCAAAGTATGAATGAATGATTGACTGGTTGTCGGTTGGTCACAGCCAGTGTGCTCCCTGCCGCCGTAGGATAAGCAGCTGCCAGTAGAAATTCATATACTCCTAGCTCACTTATTTGTTACATAGTTTAATTCTTAATTTCTTTGCATGTGTTTGGTACTTGCATTGCCTAATTCATAAATTTTGGGTGTATTATAGTATTTGAGAGTTGTAGCATCGCGTTTTAGTACCTGAATAATGTAAATTCGCATAGTCATCTGTCTTCTGTTTTTGTTTTGAACGGCCAGTGTTGGTTGGTCACAGCCAGTGTACTCCCTGCCGCCATTGGATAAGCAGCTGCCAGCAGAAAGTCGTATACTCCTAGCTCACTTATTTGTTACATAGTTTAATTCTTAATTTCTTTGCGTGTTTTTGGTACTTGCATTGTTTAATTCATAAATTTCGGGTGTATTATAGTATTAGAGAGTTGTAGCATCGCATTTTAGTACCTGAATAGTGTAAAATCGCGTAGTCTCCTTCCGCCGCCGAGCAGTGTCAGCAGTGCGCAAGTAGCAGCATTACTGCATTTACTAGGCAATCTTGTATTTTAATAACTGTTTAAATTTTGTGTCGAATTGTTTGTGCTCTCTGTAGATTAGTTCAGATGTTCCTTGCCAACAGTTTTTAGCATGGATAGGGACTGCAACTGCTGTGGTCGGATGCAGGCTGAGTTGGCATCCCTTCGCTCCCAGCTTCAGGCTGTTGCCAATGGGCATCACTGTGGGGGTCTGGATGGGGGTTTGTCGGGGGTGGCCAGCTCGTCCCACGCATCCCCTGATTGGACTATGACTGTGGCTGCCCGGTATACTGCCCACATTGAGGCTGATCCCTCACCTGTGGTAGAGTGGGAGGTCGTCTCGAGGTGTGGCAGGGGGCGAAAGACATTCCGGAGGGCTGAACGGAAGGCCTCTCCAGTCTGTCTGATGAACCGCTTTCAGGCTCTGTCCCAGGCTGATACTGATCTTCGGCCAGACATGACTGCTTGTCCTGTTCCAGAAGTTGCCCCTCAGTCTGCAAGATCCGGGCGGTCACAGAGGGTGGGCTTACTGGTAGTTGGGAGCTCCAATGTCAGGCGTGTAATGGTGCCCCTTAGGGATATGGCAGCAAGAGAGGGAAGAAAACCAATGTGCATTCTGTGTGTATACCGGGGGGAGTCATTCCAGATGTGGAAAGGGTCCTTCCGGATGCCATGAAGGGTACAGCATGCACCCATCTGCAGGTGGTCGCTCATGTTGGCACCAATGATGTGTGTCGCTATGGATCAGAGGAAATCCTCTCTGGCTTCCGGCGGCTATCTGATTTGGTGAAGACTGCCAGTCTCACTAGCAGGATGAAAGCAGAGCTCACCATCTGCTGCATCGTCAACAGGACTGACTGCGGACCTTTGATACAGAGCCGAGTGGAGGGTCTGAATCAGAGGCTGAGATGGTTCTGTGACCGTGTCGGATGCAGATTCCTCGACTTGCGCCATATGGTGGTGGGGTTTCAGGTTCCGCTGGATAGGTCAGGAGTCCACTACATGCAGCAAGTGGCTACACACGTAGCAGGGGTTGTGTGGCGTGGACTGTGCGGTTTTTTAGGTTAGATGGCCTCAGGCAAGTACAGAAAGGGCAACAGCCTCAAAGGGTGCGGGGCAAAGTCAGGACATGCGGAGACCAAGCAGCAATCAGTATTGTAATTTTAAACTGTCGAAGCTGCATTGGTAAAGTACCGGAACTTCAAGCGCTGATAGAAAGCACCGAAGCTGAAATCATTATAGGTACTGAAAGCTGGCTGAAGGCAGAGATAAATTCTGCCGAAATTTTTACAAACGTACAGACGGTGTCTAGAAAGGATAGATTGCATGCAACCGGTGGTGGCATGTTTGTCGCTGTTAGTAGTATTTTATCCTGTAGTGAAGTAGAAGTGGATAGTTCCTGTGAATTATTATGGGTGGAGGTTACACTCAACAACCGAGCTAGGTTAATAATTGGCTCCTTTTACCGACCTCCCGACTCAGCAGCTTTAGTGGCAGAACAACTGAGAGAAAATTTGGAATACATTTCACATAAATTTTCTCAGCATGTTATAGTCTTAGGTGGAGATTTCAATTTACCAGATATAGACTGGGACACTCAGATGTTTAGGACGGGTGGTAGGGACAGAGCATCGAGTGACATTATACTGAGTGCACTATCCGAAAATTACCTCGAGCAATTAAACAGAGAACTGACTCGTGGAGATAACATCTTGGACCTACTGATAACAAACAGACCCGAAGTTTTCGACTATCTAAGTACAGAACAGGGAATCAGTGATCATAAGGCCGTTGCAGCATCCCTGAATATGGAAGTTAATAGGAATGTAAAAAATGGGAGGAAGGTTTATCTGTTTAGCAAGAGTAATAGAAGGCAGATTTCAGACTACCTAACAGATCAAAATGAAAATTTCTGTTCCGACACTGACAATGTTGAGTGTTTATGGAAAAAGTTCAAGGCAATCGTAAAACACGTTTTAGACAGGTATGTGCTGAGTAAAACTGTGAGGGACAGGAAAAACCCACCGTGGTTCAACAACAAAGTTAGGAAACTACTGCAAAAGCAAAGAGAGCTTCACTCCAAGTTTAAACACAGCCAAAACCTCTGAGACAAACAAGCTAAATGGTGTCAAAGTTAGCGTAAGGGGGGCTATGGGTGAAGTGTTCAGGGAATTCGAAAGTAAAATTCTATGTACAGACTTGACAGAAAATCCTAGGAAGTTCTGGTCTTATGTTAAATCAGTAAGTGGCTTGAAACAGCATATCCAGACACTCCGGGATGATGATGGCATTGAAACAGAGGATGACACGCGTAAAGCTGAAATACTAAACACCTTTTTCCAAAGCTGTTTCATAGAGGAAGACCGCACTGCAGTTCCTTCTCTAAATCCTCGCACAAACGAAAAAATGGCTGACATTGAAATAAGTGTCCAAGGAATAGAAAAGCAACTGCAATCACTCAACAGAGGGAAGTCCACTGGACCTGACGGGATACCAATTCGATTCTATACAGAGTACGCGAAAGAACTTGCCCCCCTTCTAACAGCTGTGTACTGCAAGTTTCTAGAGGAACGGAAGGTTCCAAATGATTGGAAAAGAGCACAGGTAGTCCCAGTCTTCAAGAATGGTCGTCGAGCAGATGCGCAAAACTATAGACCTATATCTCTGACGTCGATCTGTTGTAGAATTTTAGAACATGTTTTTTGCTCGAGTATCATGTCGTTTTGGGAACCCAGAATCTACTCTGTAGGAATAAACATGGATTTGAGAAACAGCGATCGTGTGAGACCCAACTCGCTTTATTTGTTCATGAGACCCAGAAAATATTAGATACAGGCTCCCAGGTAGATGCTATTTTCCTTGACTTCCGGAAGGCGTTCGATACAGTTCCGTACTGTCGCCTGATAAACAAAGTAAGAGCCTACGGAATATCAGACCAGCTGTGTGGCTGGATTGAAGAGTTTTTAGCAAACAGAACACAGCATGTTGTTATCAATGGAGAGACATCTAAAGACGTTAAAGTAACCTCTGGCATGCCACAGGGGAGTGTTATGGGACCATTGCTTTTCACAATATATATAAATGACCTAGTAGATAGTGTCAGAAGTTCCATGCGGTTTTATGCGGATGGTGCTGTAGTATACAGAGAAGTTGCAGCATTAGAAAATTGTAGCGATATGCAGGAAGATCTGCAGCGGATAGGCACTTGGTGCAGGGAGTGGCAACTGACCCTTAACATAGACAAATGTATTGTATTGTGAATACATAGAAAGAAGGATCCTTTATTGTATGATTATATGATAGCAGAACAAACACTGGCAGCAGTTACTTCTGTAAAATATCTGGGAGTATGCGTGCGGAATGATTTGAAGTGGAATGATCATATAAAATTAATTGTTGGTAAGGTGGGTACCAGGTTGAGATTCATTGGGAGAGTCCTTAGAAAATGTAGTCCATCAACAAAGTTGGTGGCTTACAAAACACTCGTTCGATCTATACTTGAGTATTACTCATCAGTGTGGGATCCGTACCAGATCGGGTTGATGGAGGAGATAGAGAAGATCCAAAGAAGAGCGGCGCATTTCGTCACAGGGTTATTTGATAACCGTGATAGCGTTATGGAGATGTTTAGGAAACTCAAGTGCCAGACTCTGCAAGAGAGGCGCTCTGCATCGTGGTGTAGCTTGCTCGCCAGGTTTTGAGAGGGTGCGTTTCTGGATGAGGTATTGGATATATTGCTTCCCCCTACTTATACCTTCCAAGGAGATCACGAATGTAAAATTAGAGAGTTTCGAGCGCGCACGGAGGCTTTCAGACAGTCGTTCTTCCCGCGAACCATACTTGACTGGAACAGGAAAGGGAGGTAATGACAGTGGCACGTAAAGTGCCCTCCGCCACACATTGTTGGGTGGCTTGCGGAGAATAAATGTAGATGTAGATGGAGTATGATTTGTGATGTGTGAATGAGTGAATGAATGAATGAATGAAGTGAATTCAGACACTAAACTAATGTCTGGCTAGGATTGATTCATTTGCTGCACAAACTCTTCACTTGCCACTGATGTCAATCTTTGGCCAACTTGATCACACACATCAGATCAACCTTCTCTAAATTACTTGTACTTCTCTTGTACCAATTGGCACATGTAGTTGTTCTTATAAAAGAATCATATAAAGGTCTGATGTACTTTATGTTGTATGGTCATGTACAGGGTGAAAAAAAGCTACACTTGTAGGTCAGCATGCAAATCCTCATCTGAATTCAAGATAAAAGTTTATTTAGCAAAATTAGATTGGATGCATTTTGAAAACACATATTTGAAAACAAGGAGCTGGCAACACTGTCACACCATTCAGTGCATTGGGGTGTACAGAGGAACTTGTATCTCCCTGCACTGCTGTACCAGGCCTTCTTGTCATTTATAAGCAGGACATCATTTTGTCACATGATAATAGCCAATCACATGACAGTGGAATCCATTAAACTGCATTCAGGTATCTACTAACTATGCAGTGCACAACCATAACTGGTCCTATCCAGTACATGTAGGGCATCTTCCCAATGCAGAACACAAATGATGAATGCATCACTCTGGTAGATTAGACTCAGTCTTGATGGAAGTATGCAGCCATACTCACAGCCAGCATAAATATGACTTTAAAAATGCTGATAGGCTGGCAAAATGAAGGAGATATAGATGGCAATAAATCCTTTATTGCATTGATTAGTTTTGGGCAAAGCCCATCATCAGAGCACCTATTAAAAATACAAAAACAACACAAATAATAATATATACAACTAGTTGAAAATGAGTAGAACAACTAAAAAAAAAAGGAAATACATATAACTACTTACAAAAGAATTTAAAGTGGATGCATAATGACATCCGTACAAACTGACAAACAAATTTTTTTGTCAAATACAGTAAGAGATGTAGATCAGTTGAAACCAGAACACGAAATGAGACTGGTTCACTAAGGAGCCATAATGAAAGCACAGAGTACATAAGCTGAGTGCCCTTTACATTGTATGAGACATCATAAGTTTAAGAAATAAAATCAATAAAAACAATTTTTATGTTTTGTCATTTTTGACTAAAATTATGCAACTTTCTAGGTGGCTCTTTTTACATGTTGACATTTTCATAATTTTAATGAAAAATGACAAAACATAAAACTGCTCTTATTGTTCAGTTGCAAAAGCAAAACAGAACTCGGGTAGATAAACAGAGCAGTCTCATAAATGTGTGGAATACAGTTATTTAATGTTAACAAGAAATTCAAAGTAGTCTTGTCCTTAGGTTGCAAGCACCACATATCTGAGGAATAGGTTTAGATAAAAAAGAGAACTTTACCACACATGCTAAGCAAATAAACTAAAGATCTATTTTTGTATTTAATAGGTTTATTAGTATAGGATGTAAACTTTTCTTCTTCTACACACTCTTACCAAATTTTTTAACAACAGTTTACTTGCTTCAGTTGTAACTTATGACTCATTTGCAAAGGCCCACAAATTTGACCTGGAGAGACCTGCCATGGTTGTAAGAAGAGCACAAAGAAACCTCAACCTCTGAAGTATTTTATCTCTTGGAACCACACTAACTGAGGCATACCGCCTGAACTTTGATTTGCAGTATCACAAAGTAAGACATGACAATCATTTTGATGCAGTTTTTGCCTCTTTGCCTAGTGTTCGGAGTGGAGTACCCTGGTGTAAAGGTATTCATCAGACACCTGTCTAAAGTAAAGTGTGAAATTAGGAATGCTACTAATCCCAAAGAAATTAAAATGTACCTAATAAACCTCTACATTTAGAAATTATATAATTGTCTATGTTCAAAGATAGAACATTTCCGTTAGCTACATGGTAACTAGTCACAATCATTGTATAGTTCCATGACAAGTAATAGTGTATTGTAAACTGGCATTTGTTGTTACAGATGTAGGTAACAATTTTCTTTGTAAAATACCAACATAATTAAATTTAAAATTGCCAATAGTGGATAAATGGTGGTTGTTAAATATAACTGAAGAAGAAACAGATTTTTCCAGAGTAGCTGTTTTGTGTCTAATTTACTGGTTTACATTTATCTAGAGTAAATATAATATTAAGCAGTGTAATGATTGTTTATTGTTAATACAGTGCACAGATTAAGTTTCTACAAGCTGCTTGTCTTTCAGTCTTGTAGCCCCGACATGTTCAGAAGCTCTGAATGTCTGAATAAGCTGTCACCAACATGAAGATTGATTTGAACAGTGCAGTGCTTTATTAGGCATGCTACTATTTAAGCCTGTCTGCTCTTGCCTTCCTTTGACCTTGCTTTATCCTGCTACTAGCACATGTGAGTGTGAGTGTGCTGTGTGTGGTGTCACTGCACATGTGTGTTTGAACCTGTCACCAACTGTATTAGTGGTGGCTGGTCATTGGAGGGTGCCTGTGAGAGGCATGCCAGCGGTGTGGTCTCTGCATGTAGAGTCTTTAAGTGTAGTTTCATCAGGTTTAGTCATTATGACACTGTAGTACCAGCCCTGATTGAACAGCTTACTTCGGCAGTGACCTCTTCGTTAGCCTCCATTAACAGACAGGATACCATTCCACTGATCCATCTACCCACTTTTCCTGTACAATGATTCAGCCAATGATTGTGAAGCTTATAAAAATGACTCAGACAGCATTTTTTGGCTTTTGGTGTGACAGACTCAAATTTGTGCAAAGGCTTCTTCTCCTCTTTACCAGTTGTTCTTGCTTTTGATCACATGTGCAGTTTATTGTCCAACTACCATTGCAAATGAATTGGTGCCATAGCCGATACCGCAAGAAACTAAACAAGTCATGTAGGGCCCAGGCAGCTGAACTTCATGGCCCTAACTGTAAGTATCAGTTCATTACTGATGCTCACAATAACTCTCATGCAGACTCTATGATGCATGATACTATTATCTGTTTATCTCTGGACAAGAAAGTGTGCCAGAAGACTTTACTCTGTGAAAACCCCTTGTTAGCAGAAGTTTTGCAAATAGCACAATCTTTTGAAGTTCCTTGGTCAGCAGGTGACTAAATTGAAACATGCAGCGATGTTGCAGTAGTGTCACAAGGTATGCCCACCAGGACGTCAGAGAGCTTGCATGAGGAAGCAGCAGTGGCAGTGGTAAACATGCAGGTTCAGAGCTGAGCAGACTAAGGCTGGCCCAAGCAACTGCAAGCACCACAGCACCAGCATCAGCGTCCTCTGTTTCTGTCTTGTCCTTTCTATTTTTACTTCTAATGATTGCCAGAAGAAAGGTCACATTGCCTCCATGTATCGTTCACCAAAGGTTGCACAGGATATGGACAGAACCTATGTGAGTTTAAGCTCGCCACTGTTGACACTGGTGACGCAGCAGCTGGTCACTTATAACAAACGGAACATTGTGCTGTTGAGACAATTTACAGCATCTGCCTCATACAAGCCAGTGGTTCATTTCATTAAATTTTTGGTTGTTGCTGATGCTGGTGTTGAGAATTTGTTCGGGATGGACACGTTTCACGCATTTGGATTTTCTGTCACCGATGCAGTTCACCTTGGGTCCAATCAGGTACCGTATTCTTAATTGGAAACACTGTGTGAGGAGTTTTCGGACTTGTTTTCGAAAACTATAGGATGTGCTACGAATTTCACTGCTCATATTTCTTCGAAATCCACGGCTCGGCCTCGTTTTTGTAGTCCTCAAAGATCAAGTGAAAGCAGAAATGGTCAGACATCAATCCCTAGGGGTGGTACAGCCTGTTATGGCTAGTGAATGGTCGTTTCCGCTGGTTTCTCGCACGCCAGGAGGAAATGTTGGAGAAAATATCGGGTGGCCAGTACTTTTCTAAAACTGATTTTCCTGAAGCATATATGCAGGTTCTTGTGGATGAGGAGTCTCAGAGAGTTCAGGTTTGAATACTCCTTTGGTCTCTTTCAATATTTACATCTTCCTTTTGGTGTGGCTAGCGCCCGTACTGTTTTCAAACGATTTTTATAGCAATTGACTATGCCTGTCCCAGGTTGCTTTAATTTTCTGGATGATTTGACGGGCTCCTCCACGGCCTATCACTTGAAAAATTTTCGGACTTTGTGTTTGTTTTGCAGTCCGCAGGCTTACGGTGTAACTCGCTAAATCTCAGTTTTTCAACCTTCTATTGTTTATTTGTGGTTCGAAGTCTCGCGGGATGGGGTTTGCCTTCTACTAGGCAGCATCTCTGCTGTTACGTCTATGCCTCGCCCCTCGCTCATGAGGGAGCTTCAAGCTTTCCTATGGAAGATAGCCTACTACCATAAATTCTTTCTGGGGACAGCCACATTGGCCTATTCAAGGCATGCCTTGTTACAGAAGAATGTACCTATTTCCTGGAGCCCGGATTGCAAACGTGCTTTTCAAATGTTGAAATCCAAATTACTCTCGGCCCCTTGTTTAGCTACGTTATCTCTGGACGCACATAGTTTTGGCGACTCATGCCACATAGTATCAGCGCGGGTCCTAGTGCACTGAAATGCCAATAGCTCTGAACGACCTGTTGCTTTCACCTCTAAATCTTTCACTCCAATCAAGCAGCTTTATTGTCAGGCGGAAAAAGAAGCTGTTGCCATAGTCTATGCTCTCCGAAAATGTCATGATTTTTTTTGTGGCTCTAAGTTTCAGATTATTACTGATCATAAACCCTTGGTTTCTTTGTTTAACCCTCACATACGTTGCCTGACGTGACAGCACACCGCCTACAACGCTGTGCTCTGTTCTTGTCTCGCTACAATTACGAAACCCATTTTCGATCTTCTTCTAAACATGCCAATGCGGATGCCTTGTCCCGCCTTCGTGTGGGTTCTGATCCCGTCTTGGATCGTGAAGATTTGCTTTGCTTCCATCTTGATTCTGAAATGCAGACTGAGGGTTTCCGAATTACGAGCTTGCGCGTAGTAGCTGCTGTTGCTACCGACCCGGTTCTCCTCCACATGGTTCGGTTTGTTCAACAGGGCTGGCCGGATTAACTGCTGGGTCGAGCTTCGGACCCTCTGCACAAGTATTTTTCCTTACGGCATCGCCTCTCTGTTTTTGAAGATGTTTTTTGTTGTCCACGGAAGACCTATCTCCCAGAGTAATCATTCCCACTGTTTTACGACGCGAGGTTCTTTCCCTTCTTCACCAGGGCCGTTAGGGAGTTGTATGCACTACACTGTTGGCTAGGAGACATACCTTTTAGCCAGGGATTGCTAGAGAAATTGTCTGTTTTGTCGCAGCTCGTGAGCAGTGTGCCTGACAGCAGACAGCTCCCAGGGCATCCTTGTCCCCGTGGCTCCCTCCCCACCAGCCATGGGAACGAATTCATGTAGTCTTTGCGGGTCCGTTCTTGACTTCCTATTGGCTCTTTGCTGTGGATGCATTTCCTTGGTTTCCTTACACTCTCGAGTGTGCGTCGACGTTGGCTGAGGTCAAAAGTTGTATGCTTTTGAGGATTTTTTCTATTGAGGGGTTGCCTGATACCTTAGTTTCCAATAATGGGCCCCAGTTCGTATCTTACACCTTTCAATTGTTTTGTTCCCATTAAGGTATTTGTCATGTTACGGCGCCACCATTCCACCCTTAATCAAAGGGCAAGACAGACTAATTCAAGTCCCAAATGAAAAAAGTTTGCTGTGGATTATTCGCCAGATGACGCCCTTCCCCATTTTCTGAGGACCTATCACTTCACGCCTATGGGAGAATGGAACCTGGCTGAATTGCTTCACAGCTGGCAGCCACTCACACTCCTCCACCCTGTTTAGTCTGTGCCACACAAGCTGCAATGAGTTTTGTCCGGCCAATTTGTGCCGGGATTGCAGATGTGGGTGCGAGGATTTGGTTGCCTTTCCAAGTGGATACTGGCCACCGTTGTCTGCCACCGAAGATGACGTCTCTGTGACATCCTTATGGCTGATGGCTGGTGGTGCATCACTTTGATCAGTTGCGTCCACACTGGCCACCAGAAGCTACTGGTTCATGGGTGCAGCCCCGTCACTGCACCCTGCCCCGCTGCCCTCTGCCTGAAGCTCATCATCACCTGCTGTGGATGTACCCACTTTCTTTTGGCTACCTCCTTCACATGTGGCGCCATGGGGTTCTAGCTTCTGTCTCTGGCCTCAGGTCCATTACCACAGCCTGGGGTTCTGTTGAGGCCACCTCACTGTCGTCGCCTCAGCCATTGTCACTGGTGTGTCCACCCCATTTCCTCTGCACTGGCACCTGCCTGCTGATGACGAGGCAGAGATGATGATGGCACCCTCATCTCCCCTGCTGTCATTGGGTGCTGTGTGGGCCCACCGCCCTGGGGTCCTATGCTCTGGTGCCTGCCTGGCACATCGTCCCACCCCCCACCAGCGGCACCTGCTGCTGCTGCTCTGGATCTGGCAGACGAGTCTCTTGTTGGGCCGCTGGCGTCTTCTACGTCACCTGGGCGCCCACTTCACATGAGGGAGAAGTGTGCTGTATCCTGCTACTAGTGCATGTGACTGTGAGTCATTGTGCGTGTCTGCTCGAATTGGCTGCCAACTGTATCAGAGTGGGCCAGCTGCTGGAGGCCACTTGTGGGAGGCGTGCACATTTCACAGTCTCTGTTGCATCATGTGCTGGTGACATGCGCCTATATACTGTATGTGTAGAGCAGCACTGACTGCCCCTCTCTATGTTCTTCCAGTTTGTACCACTCACATCAGTTATTCTGTGTCTTGTTACGTGTGGTGTCATGAGAGGCTTATTTCCATTGTTGTTCAGAGGTTTATGAATAAAGCCATATTTGTATTTCCAGAATGAGATTTTCACTCTGCAGTGGAGCGTGCACTGATATGAAACTTCCTGGAATATTAAAACTGTGTGCTGGGTCGAGGCTCAAACTCGTGACCTTTGCCTTTCGCGGGCAAATGCTCTTGGAAGGTAGGAATCGAGGTACTGGCGGAATTAAAGCTGTGAGGGAGGATAGTGAGTTGTGCTTCGATAGCTCAGTTGGTAGAACACTTGACCACGAAAGGCAAAGATCAAGAGTTCGAGTCTCGGTCTGGCGAACAGTTTTAATCTGCCAGGAAGTTTCCTATTTGTGTTACTTGGATCGGTTTTGTGTATTCCTTGCTTTCTATAGACCTTCAAACAGACTTACCTAGCCAGTTGTAGGAGGATGTACAAAATAATGTGGAGTCTAAACCTCAAGGGAATTTGGGATTTTCATGCTAACAAATATTGCCAGAAGTGAAAGAAGTGGTAAGAGAGAAGTAAAAATCACAGGACTGACCAGATTTTAACCTCTAAATTTGTGATTGGCTCTTTATCACTTAGATATCAAGCCACCTTGAACATCAATGGAATGGTCTATGGGACATGATGAATGAATGACACATTACTATAATAATGGAGCTATGTCCATAGGACTTGGATATTAGAAAAAAAATTGTTGAAGAAAGGGAAATTCAGCAGAATTAGACATGTAATTGGTGTAGAGGTAATTAGCAAACAAGAAATTAGGATCCCTGAACGATAGAAATTTTTCATAATGTGAAAGAGAGATTAAACTTATTATTACTTCTGTCAGTTTTTGGGAAGGTGAACTTATTTACTCTTCATGGCTCCTACCCAACAGGAGGGAAGATTATATTGTAACATCGCATCTATAGTGAGACCATTAGAGATGGAGCGCAAGGTTGAATTGAAAAAGGATGGAGAAGGAAATCAGCTGTAGCCTTGCATAGGAACCATCCCCTGGCATTTGCCTTAAGTGATCTAGAGAAATTGCCGAGTATCTAAATCTGCATGGCTGGGTAGGGATTTGAAGTGGTGCATTCCTAAATATAAATTCAGCGTCTTATTACTGGGCCACTTCACTCAGTAGTACTTAGAAGAGATATGGGAAAGGTTTACATTAGATTGTGATGGTGATGTTCTGGATGGAATGTCACGTTACAGTATTCGAGTGCAAAGTGCACGCCCAGGTAGCCACTGTGGAAAGGCAGTAAAAATATATGTGAAATAGAGATATGAGAATGGAAGCGTAAGAGGGGTTGGTTGATTGGTTGAAGAGGTGCATTTCGGCACTTAAAATGTTATAAATTAAGCACTGTAATATTGTATTATTTAACTGCAGTAATGTTCATGGGAAGGTTTCAGAACTAGTCTCGTTTATAGACTGTAATAATGCCCACCACGCACTAGGGGCAGAAAGCTGGCTAAAATTCTAAATTTCGATCTGATTGTAAGCATCAAACGTGGACTGGAAGCCGTTGATGCAGGCAAGTTTATAGCCGTATGTAATACGATGATATCTATGAAGTCTAGTACAGAATCTGAATGCGAAATAATTTGGATAAGACAGAACGTTTAAGGAAAAAACTTGAAGCAGGTTGCACGATAATGTCCTGGTCATGTCACAGTAAGTACCATATGTAGATTTGGTCTTACTTACTACAGACAGAAAGACTAAAGTGACTAGGGGATACAGTAAGGCGAAGGAATCCCATGAAACCGTTATAAATGCTTAAAAAATTACCTTGAGCAGTTAATCAGAAAGCCAACTCATGAGACCTCTTTGATTCCCGAACTTTTCGAATCAGTTAACGTATAACAGGGAATCAGTGATCATAAAGCCATCATACGAGGTTTCACTGACTACAGGAGTACAAAGAAAATAGGAAGATTTTTCTGCTTCATAAGTGCTGCAAGAAACAGATTTCAGAATACGTGAGCAGTCAAACCAAACATTCCTCTCTGAGGCCCAAATTGATGAATAAAAATCAACAATACAACAATACTCAAGAATATTGCACAATAAGCCTTAGACAGGTAATGCCAGAGAAAATTTGTGAGGGATCGCAAAGATCCGGCGCAGTTCGACTGTCGTGTCAGAAAGCTGTTCCGAAAACAAAGAGACCTTCACCGCAGATTTATACGTAGCCAAAGCCTCGTAGAGTGACAAAGACGAACCATGCGTGAAACGTTCATTAGTTCGGAAGTAAAATTCTAGTTACTGATTTGACAGAAAATCCTAAGAAATGGTCTAGTGGGCTCAAAGGGATTGTCTGTTCTGAGGCGCTAGAGCAGCTGCGAGGTACTCAGCCGAATGGGTGTCGAAGTCTCTGCCACGTGCATTTTTAAATTTTTAATGTGCTCAACAAAGGCACATGTGTGGCACCGAGAATGTTGCGGAACAGGGGGGGGGGGGTGGAGGGAAATGCCTTTAGAGAATCCCTTTGCCTTTTATTTAGCCCCATGTCAATGTTGCACCCCTCCATGATCACGCCATAAGCGAACGCGCAGCGGGAGGGTTAAGAAAGCGTAACCACCCTTTACTGCTTCAGATCACGTTCAAATTTCGTCGAATGGATTTGAACGCCCCGCAGTGGCTCGACCCTGTTTACCAGAGTACTACATTCCTCAGGAGTGAGATTACGTACAATGGGGTAGCAGCCTCAGGTTGTCGTTAGACTAGGGTTTAATCGCCAGGAGAAGGAAGGGGGGGGGGGGATCAGTAGTGGTGTCGAACGTTGTCAGGAACGTCGTTCTGTTGCTCGTCACACTGTGAACTACTAAATGCGTGGGAATCAGCGCCCCCAAGGAAAGGGGCGGTTTCAATGGCGCGAGTTACGCCACCTCCTGAGGGCTTTTCATGTCGATTCTGAGCGGCGTGTGTCTGAAATCTTTTCCCCGACCACCCATAAGAAAACAGCGCAATTTTAACCCTGGGCATCGCAGTTCTCACCTTCCATCACAGAGATGTCAAAAGAAGGGGTGAAATGTGGGTAAGAGAGGACGTGACGACCTTACCATCGTGTGACACATCCAGGGTGGCATTGGGCAGAACTGTGGTGAGATTTGGTGCCAATGCGACATCATTAACCCACCTTACATCCTCACATGAACTTTCGAGCTTTGGCCTTATCTTTCGCACGTTGCAGTTTGAAGCGTCGCCGAGCCGGAGACTGACGGACGCAGGGAGCTACGCTTTTGCTCCGTTACAGAGTAAGGTTGCAGGCGTCTTTGAGCCAAATTTCAAACTTATGCCTCGCCACGGGAGACAATTACGGGCTTCGAAAGAGCGATACTTTTTTGTACAGTGTATATTTACTATAGTCTAGTATTTATTTAGCCTGCTGAAATAGGGTGAAAGTTTCTTTTGTTTCAAAACAGGGGGCGGTGGAGCAGTGGTTAGCACACTAAACTCGCATTCGGGAGGGTGATGGTTCAAATCCGAGTCCGAGTACCCTGACTTAGGTTTTCTCTGATTTCCCCAAACCGCTTCAGGCAAATGCCGGGATGGTTCCTTTGAAAGAGCACTGTCAATTTCCTTACCCCTCCTTAAATAAACTGAGCTTGTGCTCCGTCTCTAATGACCTTGTTGTAGATGGGACGTTAAACATCTTCCTTCCTGAATGAGATTTTCACTCTGAAGCGGAGTGTGCGTTGATATGAAACTTCCTGGCACATTAAAACTGTGTGCTGGACCGAGACTCGAACTCGGGACCTTTGCCTTTCGCGGGCAAGTGCTCTGCCATGTGAGCTACCCAAGCCCGGCTCACGCCCCGTCCTCACAGCTGTACTTCTGCCAGTACCTCGTCTCCTACCTTCCAAACTTGACAGAAGCTCTCCTGCCAACCTTGCAGAACTAGCACTCCTGAAAGACAGGATATTGCGAAGATATGGCAAGTTTCATATCAGCGCACACTCCGCTGCAGAGTGAAAATCTCATTCTGGAAACATCCCCCAGGCTGTGGGTAAGTCATGTCTCCACATTATCCTTTCTTTCAGGAGTGCTAGTTCTGCAAGGTTTGCAGGAGAGCTTCTGTCAAGTTTGGAAGGTAGGAGACGAGGTACTGGCAGAAGTAAAGCTGTGGGACGGGGCGTGAGTCGTGCTTGGGTAGTTCACATGGTAGAGCACTTGCCCGCGAAAGGCAAAGGTCACGAGTTCGAGTCTCAGTCCGGCACACAGTTTTAATCTGTTAGGAAGTTTTATATTTCTTCCTTCTTTTTCTTTTAAAGTTGTGTGATGTTTGAGAGCAGCACGATCACTTAGACGTTTCTCTAGCACCAGTTCAGCTGGAGTTGTTTCCGGCTGACGTTCTAGGTAAACCACTAGTTTTTCCAGTTGCGTCGATGCCTCCTCATTGGGCATTATTTCTTCTCCTTAAACGGCGCTTTCGTTGTCTACTTCATTCTCACTGTCGTTCTCAGTACAACAAATGGCAATACAAATTTTGTCAATGATCATTAGGCCGTAACCAGCATCACCGTCTAGCATGGTCTCCATCATACCTGCGGTACCAACATAACAACTGTATATATACAGTACCGTACCAACTACATACAGTACCACAAATTTTCGCGTAAAAAAAAGAACAGAAAATTGCTGATAGTGTAGAAATTTAGCTTTATCACAACCCATTTTTGTACTAGGTAACAGGCTTTATGTAATGAGAACAATAAACGAAAATATAAAAAAATACACTATTCCTGTACCATAACCTCCTTTATAAAGTTGAGAGTATACATTAGACTCACCTTCTGCTGAATTTCTGTTGCATTATCCCTCTTCATTTGCAGAAATCGAATAACGCTAAGTAACTAACACTTGTGGGAAAGTCTAAATCTTAGCTCTTAGTATTTGTGTGTACGTGGCCCGTTCCGGGTAGCTTTCTGGGTCTGAAAAACGAGTTTTGTTCTCGTAAGTTACGAGGTCTGTGCAGTGAATTGCCCACCGTATCAGTCATGTACTTTTTACTTTGCCAGGATCGGATGGTACTGGTGAACACATACGTATAGTCATACACATCCGATATTCTGCTACATTCAGACACGTATACGATTTATGCGTAACATGTGACTAACTTTTTCTTTCGTCCGGTAATTATTTTTCGTGATATCCGCAGCGATTTTCCACTTTCAGATGACCGGTATGCTTATGGCTCGAGTTATTCCTGCTCTTCTATAAGCAAGCTGTTCTCTTTGTTACGTGAGGAGACCAAACCTTAGAAATATAACACATCGCGTTTTCGTAATTTTGGATATTTCGATCCTCTATCTTAGGGTGTGAAAAACGGTAAGAATCTCTTCATCAGGCACTGAAGAGCATCAGTTTTCAGCTTTCTATGGTGTGCTGTTCGCTAACCTTCCTACCCGAAGCTATGCCAGTGTCAAAGAAAGCACCGCAAAACGAGACCCCTTCCATGCGCGCAGCAGCTGCCATACCTAAAAGGCTCGCTATTGTGGCAGGCACTTACAGTTCCTACGACGACGTACTCCAATATTTCTAGTGCGAAATTTACCTGACGGAAACGCGGAACTTATGGTGATCATATATATTTGAGATGTTCTTGATCACGCTAACGCTGACCTAGTTATTTGCAAAGTTATGCATTCTATAACGAGGCAGAGCACAAAGCTTCTCGCTCGTTGTTGGGTCTGCTCTTAACGAGCACTTTACGTGAATCCACAATCGTTTACATCTGAAGCGCTGCTCCCCCAGCAGCACCTTAAAATAAACTCACCATTAACGGTTTTCTTCGGAATGTTTTTATTATAACAACTATGCTTCTGCGGCGTAGTAGTAGAAGCAAACACTTATCCAGCTACTGTTGTCGGTATGCTATCGAAATTGTTGATACAGGCTCGGACAGACTTACTTCTGTGTTATTACGTTGACTTCTCAGTTTTTAAGGCGATTTACTATGTGAAACCGTGATACCAAAGCGTAATATTAGTACGATTAAAATAATCACGCACTTTTTCCTTGACGAACGAATAAATCCCAGATTCTGTAAAGAATCAAACTCACTTGTATGAAACAAGTTCACAACTCTTGATTACAAATGAGATAATATGCTAAATATTTGACGCTAAGCAAGTAAGAGAGAAGAAATTTTTGGAAGTCGCTAAAACACTGGATAATATGAATATTATTTGCACTCTGGTGTAAGAAAAAGTTAGATTTTCAAGCTTCTCAATGTTTGTGACGTCATATCTCGCGAACTGTGTGTCGTACAAAATGCATAATTTTGCAGGTGTGATTAACTTATTTCCTTTCACGATTTTGCTGCGGAGGGGGTATGGAGGGGGGGGGGGGGGGGAGGGAGGCTTAGGGAGAAGGTTTCATAAAGATTTGAAATTATGTGTAAAGTTTGTTGGCGGACACCAAGTGCTCTCATTCTCAAATAATGGATGAGTACAGTCTGGGTATTTGCGCACCCTGAGTTGCTCTGTCTTAAGACAAATAAACAGTTTCAAACTGTAATATTTGTCTTACTGTGTTAAACCCTTCACGTAAGATTATATCTCTTAGTGAGCAGATTATGACAGCATTTTAAATAAAAATTCGGTCAATAGTTGTGTGAAAAATTGGGAACCACATTTCTATTGGCCATGGAAGCTATTGGAGAGGGAACTTGCAACTGAGATTGTGCACCATAAACCTTGAAACATGAATAGCAATTTAGTAACATACGTGACCAAAAGTGTCCGCACACCTGGCTGAAAATGACTTAGAAGTTCGTGGCGCCCTCCATCGTTAACGCTGGAATTCAATATGATGTTGGCCCACCCTTAGCCTTGATGACACCTTCCACTATCGCAGGCATACGTTCAATCAGGTGTTGGAAGGTTTCTTGGGGAGTGGCAGCCCATTCTTCACGGAGTGCTGCACTGAGGAGAGGTGTCGACGTCGGTCGGTGAGGCCTGGCACGAAGTCGGCGTTCCAAAACATCCCAGTGTTCTGTAGGATTCAGGTCAGGAGTCTGTGCATGCCAGTCCATTATAGGGATGTTACTGTCATTTAACCACTCCGCACAGGCCGTGCATTATGAACAGGTGCTCGATCGCCTTGAAAGATGCAATCGCCATCCACGAATTGCTCTTCAACAGTGGGAAGCAAGAAGGTGCTCAAAACATCAATGTCGGCCTGTGCTGTGATGGTACCACGCAAAATAACAAGGGATGCAAGCCCCCTCCTTGATAAACACTACCACACCATAACACCATCGCCTCCAAATTTTACTCTTGGCACTACATACGCTGGCAGACGACGTTCACCGGTCATTCGCCATACCCACACTCTGCCACCGGGTCGTCACCTTGTATACCGTGATTCGTCACTCGACACAACGTTTTTCCACTGGTCAATCGTCCAATGTTTACTCTTCTTACACCAAGCGAGGCGTCGTTTGGTATTTACCGGCGTTATGTGTGGCTTATGAGCAGCCGCTCGACCATGAAATCCAAGTTTTCTCACATCCAGCCCAAATGTCATAGTACTTGCAGTGGATCCTGATGCAGTTTGGAATTCCTGTGTGGTGGTCTGGATAGATGTCTGCCTATTACACATTACGAACCTCTTCAGCTGTCGGCGGCCTCTGTCAGTCAACAGACGAGGTCGGGCTGTACGCTTTTGTGCTGTACGTGTCCCTTGACGTTTCCGCTTCACTATCACATCGGAAACAGTGATCTAGGGATGTTTAGGAGTGTGGAAATCTCGCGTACAGACGTGTGACGCAAGGTACACCCAGTCGCCTGACCGCGTTCGAAGCCCGTGAGTTCCGCGGAGCGACCCATTCTGCTCTCTCACGATGTCTAATGACTACTGAGGTCGCTGATACGGAGTACCTGGCAGTAGATGGCAGCACAATGCACTTAATATGAGAAACGTATGCTTTTGGGGGTGTCCGGATACTTTTGATCACACAGTGTACTTGATGGAACGGAACGGAGCAGCAAAACATTCCACTGTGCATTTCAAAGAGTAGTATTCATACAGGCCATCAACGGAAAATGGAACGGAGGCGGAACGCGTCGTCAACGTCAAGATCTCTAGGAAAGAAATGTTGGACGTTGGTGCTCGGGTGGCGGGAAGGGAGGTGGGTGACGGTGGCGAAACCTGCCAACATCGAAAGTTGACCTGTACTCTCCACACTCACTGATGACATGCTTTTGTCTCTTCATACTCTTAATTTTGTTATTTACTCTATTTTCGTGACACATAACAAAGATTCCATGAGTTGTTGACTCTGTGCTCCTCTTCTTAGTGTGCATCTTATTGTTTGCTTTATTTTCGGGACACATTGTAAAGATTCGATGAATTTTTTATATGAATGTTCTTGCACTAAAGGAGCCACATATCGGAAAGGGAAAAAGATTTAGTTTTTACAGTGCCTGGACAAAGAAAATGTCAGCACTTTGCCTAAATAAAAACATGAATTGATTACAATTTTCATTAAATAAACTTTTTAACATTGAAAAAGTCGGTCTTATTGAAGACCGAAAATAGAGTTTTTTTGGCATTATTCAATACTTACGGAAGATAAAACCGCAACCAAAAAGGTTAAAAGGTTCTGTTTATTGTCATATAAATACTGTTTGACGAGTTTTTGTCTATATATTTTCTCTAGAAAATACATATCGGTGTTTTGCTATGATTCTGTTAGTTCAGTTGGCAGCAGTTTACTGTCAAACTTTCTCGAAAACCTCTACTATGAATCTTACTTTGGTCATTAAAAAACTTATCATTAATAGTGGACTTAATTCTGGAGAATATTTCTTGTTTTTGCATCATGGACGGTATCTCATACCCTCTCATTCACTATTTGGTACCGGGCCAATTGAGTGGCATTGTGCTGGTGTTCCGCATAGTGTGAACACACCATTATTTCAATGTGACGTCGCCTTCAATTCCGTTTCGTTGACGTCCAGTAAAAATCGACCTCAAAGCGTCTGAAATTATCTTCTGTTCTAAGTCTTTTTCAATTTTTTTTTTGAACATAAATCGCCGACGTTTACTGCTCATAACTACACGTCACCGTTTCTGTAATGTAGGCCTAAGCAGTGGCGGATACAGAAAAACCTCAAGGAGGGGGCGCTAAGGAGCTACCTTTACGTTTACCGTAATAAAAAATAATCAAGTCACATGGAAAGTTTAGGAAAGTTTTATATAAACTGATTATACACACATACAAGACATGCCATCTTATGATATAAAAAAGTTACAATTGTGGTTCTCTTCCTTAAATGATGAATTCTATGCGCCTATTCTTCCTGGAAAATTGGTTAATTACATCTTCAATAGGACTATCAATGTCAGGATGAGTGTTCAAGAGAGCTAGGTATGGGAAACTATTGTTAGGCTGTTAGTAAAAATATTGTTATGAGTCTCGTAACAATATTTTTACTGAGAAATTACTGTGAATTACTATTATTAATACTTCACAGTCAACTGATCACTCTGACTCTTGACTTATCTTCACACTTGCACTTGCTACAACTTGCACTTTTTACTTATTCATTGTTCAGTCTTAATATTTCTGCTTCCGAATATAAAGTAGCTTCCTATTCGGCGAATAGACCGTATTTATGACGCTACAGATCTAAGGTTTTCTGTACAAGAAAACAATAGAATATTCGCGACTTTTACCGAACAAACGCCAGACAGAATAACATATCGAGATCACTACAACTGCCGCGACTTTTCTCGTAGGTATATGTTAGCTATCTATGTGCGAGACAAAAATGTATAAAATACGATGACGTGGACGCATGTGGTACATAGGAAAGTACAACCACTCGATAACTCGATTCAGTCTAGTCGACTGACGAAAGAAACAAACGAATAGCGTGCTGGCTGACTGCCGGAGGCGGCGCGATGGCAATGCCGGCGCCCCGCAAGTGCGGGGGGGGGGGGGGGGGGGGAGGGGGCCCCCTAGTCCCACTTATTTATCCGCCACTGGGCCCTGATATGTGGTTATCAGCATCAAATAACTGTTCTGCAACTAGTAAGGTAGAGTGAATCACGGATAATGCCCACTACTTGTGCCAGTGGAACATTAGAAGAAACAATTGCTAATAGAAAATTCTGAGAAAAATGGGAACCGATACTGAAACAATATCATTTAATTTGGTGATTATTATTCTTTTTTTGGCCACTTAGAAGTTTCTGCCGTGGGTCTACTTGTGATGCTGAAAAGCGGTACGGAAACTTGAAATATATACTGCATTGTAGTGGCACTACCCAGTATTTTAGCTAAAAGTATTAAGTCTTTGGTGTAGGTAACTGGAAGTAGCATGGAGGCCACTGCGGAGTATTGCAGTGAGAGCGCTGTCTATCAGCCACGCTATATCGACATGTAGGGCACAATAACAGATGCGCAAGCGACTTGCGAAGCGAAGATAGCTGAGCGCAGGGCAGTTTAGCACTGCGGAGCAAAAACCGCCACACTCGAGTGTCTCCTTGTTATGGGCAACGTGACTAGACGCCAGGTTTTAGAGAAACAAATGGGCAATAAAGAAGTATAATGAGGCTGAATTGGAGGACAGGACGTCATTCCATTGTGGTACTTTGCCGTAGCTGAGTAGCTGCTCACGACGCAGGACCGCCGACAGACCGCGAGACAACTGGGCAACGCCAGCAGCAGACTTCGGTTCGAGACCAGACTGCACTGGGTCCATGGGACTTCGTGCCACAGACCCATCGACCCGCTGTCGGTGCCTGCTTCCACCAACGCTGATGCCCAGAGATGGCGTCATCCGTTGCCTGACCGAGGGGCGCAGCCGCCTCTGCGACCACAGAGCAAAGAGCAGCGGGCCACTCACTGCCTGGCATGTCAGTCCACTGTGAAGCACCGCTGTTGCAACTAGCTGTGGGGCCTTGCCTTGGCTGCTGGGCCGGACTCCTGATGCTGCTGCACCGCCAGGCGCCATCCTAGCAGCCAAAGACGGCTGCACAGTCCAGAGCTCACAAGGAGAGGCGTCCCTGCCTCTTGTAGAACAGAAGATATAACTGTCCACAGTGTTTCCACTGGTTACCCGCCAGCTACGGTATCACCACAAACGCACCGACTCCTATAAAAGTGCACTAGAGTGTGGTCCATACAGAGTGGTGTGAGGAGGGCCGACGTTGTAGCAGTCAACAGCGGAAGGTGGGCACGCCCGCAGCCCGTTGTTCGAACCACAGCCCGCTGCATCGTCATTGGCCTGAGTGAGGCTATTTTCTTGTGTGGTGCTAATCACGGGCTCGAAGTTTAGAGGGTGTGGTTTTACGAAACTTACCTTTAAGAAACCAGAGGAACCTGTGGGTCTGTCTCAACTTACGAGTAATGGTAAAGATGAGTGATTAGTACCTGTACATTGCACTCAGTGTAATTTACTTATTCGTTTTTGGTTTACCAGTCTTGACGTTTGGTATCCTTGTGCGCTCTGTCGTATCCGTGAGCCAAATTGGTCCTCGGTATGACCAGTGAACGAGTGTGTCACACACTGTAATCTACCATGATTTCAGGGCTCTGGTAGAGAGTAAATTGCGATCTGTCTGTCTGATCGCTAGACAGTGAGATATTGCATTTCTTTCGTGGCCACGATCGATTCATAAGTGCTGCCTTACGCCTCGCCTCCACCGCACTTATCTCGCCAGCTGCAAGCTACCTCGCTGCACGAAGCAGACAGGGTAACATACAGCTGCTCCGGCATTGTCAGGCCATACAGATCTCAATCGCCACTTGCTCTCAGCTGCACCTAGGTAAACTTCTGTAGGTTATCAGTCCAAGTCTGCTCAGCGTCGGATCAGTTCAGATTGCGTTATCCACATTTTTAGAACCAGAGTACTTGACTCACTTCTGCCACCCAGGATCCTTGTCCATTGTCTCTTAACCCAACTGTTAGTTGTTTACTGTATTCAATCAATAACTATAATTTATGTCTGTTTTTCTTTTAAAAATAAATGTTGTTAGTAAATTCTACTACATTTTCAATCATTTTATGTAATCAGCACCACGCGTTAACTTTCATTGTGGCGTCCCATGCCAGGATAACTTTCAAGACTTACAAACGTTAACGTTGATATTATGGAATAGCAATAAGTAACAACACATATGACCTACAAGGAATGAAAAGAGCAGTGTGGGCTTCATTCTTCCACAAATGATACACTGATGATACACTTATACATGGTCTTTGCCACCTGGTGCTGATTCATGGTGCAAGTACCCTAAAGCTCAGGCAGTGGGTACAGAGGAACAATTTAAGCACAAAAACAGTTTACCATATGCAGTGATGGAGGTTATTAAGCCAATATGTAGAGAGTTAGCTCATCCTGATCTTCTTCCCAAATGTCTCAATGGCCGAACGCAAAACCCGAATGAATCTTTCAATAATGTTGTTTGGACCTGCATACCAAAAAATGTCTTTGTAGGTATGAAAACTCTATGCCTCGGGTTTTTTGATGCTGTGACAACGTTTAATAATGGCAATAAGGGAAGAATTTGGGTACTAGAGCAACTTGGTAAGACTCCAGGTGTCAACACACTGCAAGCTTTCCAGCGAATGGATCGAATCAGGATCATGAAAGCACAGCATGCAGCAGAGGAAGTGACTAAAGAAGCAGGAGGCAGGAAAAATGGCTCAAATGGCTCTGAGCGCTATGGGACTTAACATCTGTGGTTATCAGTCCCCTAGAACTTAGAACTACTTAAACCTAACTAACCTAAGGACATCACACACATCCATGCCCGAGGCAGGATTCGAACCTGCGACCGTAGCGGTCATGCAGTTCCAAACTGAAGCCCCTAGAACCGCACGGCCACACCGGCCGGCCGGCAGGAAAAGAAGGAAGCTTGTAGGTTTGCAGGATGATCAGGTACACAATCCAGATAATGCTGATTTTGGGCCTGGCTGTTTCTAGGAGCAGGCATGGCTCCATATGTGAGTTAATAGCAAATAAAACGTTTAAACTTTATTTCCCAGAAATGACATTTTTTAAAAATATTTGATCCATTATGTCAGGAACTATTACAGATACATATGTCTTATTTTACACTATGTTACCTCTAAGTATTCTGCACCTGCTGAACCACAAAAACATCTCTACTTGTTTTTACTTAGAGAAGGAAAAGCGGACTTTAAAAAAAAATTGAACATAATTTTTGAACAGTCATAACTAACTAATTATTTGCCTGCGTATTCTGACCCTGGTTCAGTAATCAGAAAAGGAGTAAAACTATATAAAAAAAATTCAGACCTCCATCTTGAGGTTCTGAGATAATGGGTCATCAATAATGCAAATTTAACACTGTAGGTTTAGGACGTACTTACTTCCCTTAAGGTGATAATGGATAATGCTGCTTTAAAGTGGTTCTTAGGCTTGAAGGACCTGTCTAGTAGATCAGCGATATGGATATTGAAATTAATGAATTTGAGTACGAAGTGGTCCACAGGCTGGGAAGAAAACTCTGAAATATGGATGGGCTAAGCAAAAATAGCTGTAATAAATTCACTGGGTCACGATCTTGAGGAATGGCGAGCAGCACAGAACACCAGCGATGACTGTAGGTAGTATAAGAAACAGCAGCAAGTTGGTATGCATGGTGGATTATTGTGCAGAGAGACAAAATTAGGATCGTGAGTGGTGGTGCTGGCCAAGTTAAAATTGGAAGCGTTACTTGAGATATATGATCACATTTTGGCAGGTCATTGTGGATGCAGGGCTACAGTAGAAGGGTGGCAGAGAAGTATTGGCTGGAAGGAAGGAAGGATAAAGAACTGTGTGGACTGTTCAGAGAGGGCCAATTTCAGTTGGAAGTAGGTGTTATTACAAAGATTTCCAGATGCAACAGAACCTATTACTTTCGTTGGGGTGGACGCGTTAGGACTATTCAACCAAACACCCGAGGATACTCGTATTGTGCTGACCATACTAGAGCATTTTTTTCCGTTACGTCTAGATAGTGCCAATGCTGGACCAACAGGCAATAACACAGACGATGATAACAGACCAATGGACGAAATTCATGTCAGACCTGATGAAGGAATTGAGTCAGTTGCCGAGAATGAAGAAGTTGAGTTCTAGACCATTACATCCGCATTCTAATAGGAGGACAGAGAGAGTTAATAGAACAATTAGCAAAATGCTTAGTTACTACATGGACTCAAATCATTCAAACTGGGATACATACCTAGCTTCAGTCAAACTCTAAAGTACGTGGTAGCAGGGGGTTATCATCATTCAAGGTAGTGTATGGCAAAAAGATGCCGTCACTTTTCAACATGATTGACCAGAAAGTGGCAGAAAGGGAGACGCAGTCTGTGATGTTGCAAGAAAAGTAAAGGTGGTGTGGAACAGGGTACAAAGAGCAAATATAAAGACTTTGGAGAAACAGGAAGAGGCAGTGAGGCGCTTGGGTACGTTAAAACATAATAAGGCGGGCGAATATGTGATGTTGTTGAGTCCATATACACCAAAGAGAAAGAAAAAGAAGTTTTTAAAACGATACCAGGGCCCGTACCAGGTAGTCAAAACTACTTCACTGGTGAATGTGAAGCTGCAGTTCCCAACAAGGACGACGATTGTGCATGTGCGACATCTGCGACCATTCGGGGGGTGCGCCAGAGGTGATTCCACGAGAAATGATAGTAAAGCCGAGGAAGGATATTAAGAGGAAAAAGTGAAAGGAGAGGGAAGTCTGGATACCTTACACTCGTTGTACATTAAGGTCAAGAGAATAGTTATGTGTATCGATTTTGTGAAGTTTTTTTTGTATGTGTAGTGAAGGATGTAATGCTGATAGTAGTAGGTGCAGACTTATATATTTGTGGTAGTCTTATCAGCAGAACAATAAGATTATCACTGTTCAAAGACAACAGGCTTCTTGGGGGAAGGGAGGTAATATGGATACCTGTCCTCGGGTTGCCAGATGAAGGAAGAGAAGAATTCTAGTTTTGGAAGTATTGTACCTCTTCCCAAGAGGGTGGGGTAACGGGACTACAAGTGCATCACCTGGACAGTGGAATGTTGTTTTCCAGACAGCCAGATGTGGTATTTTCTAGCCGTAGACGGGTTTTAAGTTCTAATATTTAATGTCTGGGAGTTAAGAAATGAAATCAGGAGGCTTGAAGAAGTATTTTCAGGGGTACATGAAATGTTGATTAGTAGTGGGAAGCAGAGAGAGGTCTCAAAGGAACACAGGAACTTGTTCAGGACATATGCACGATTAAAGGAGCAGATGGAAGAGGAGATTGAAGTAGCTACGCACGAGCTTAGGAGAGTAAAAAGAGTACAGATAGATGCTGGGGGTAGCATACTGACGACAATTTTCGGGACGGCAGATGCAAGCGACGTGTGAAAATTGAATGAAATAGCAGAAGTCGCAAGAGGGTTAACAGAAGCGAATAAGGTAACTGTAGAGTGGTATTCCACACAAATTATGAACTTGGAGAGCGGCAGGCTGAAGAGCACAAGTATGCTCTGCCAATTGACTAAGAAAGTGGCAGTATCTCGGCTAGTACCCTGAACGTGGATTTGGAGGCAGTGCAAGCACGTATGCAGGCAGGTATTAGATCATTAGATGCAAGGTTAGCCTTGACAAGATTAATGTAGTCGCTAGGTGACAGCATCTGGACGCAAGGTCGAGCTAAAAGATTTGTGGGAGGCAGTCCATTAGGCACAATCAAGTCCTGACTTGCTGTCACCTGAGAAATTTCTGAAGGGGTTGAGGAAGGTGCAAGGAGAATTGACATCGGAGTTACAACTAGTAGTGGAAACGAGTAGTCAGAAATTAACTATTTTTCTACCATAGTGGAGCAGTGAGTGTAGTAACAGATAGTCTGCAATTGTAGACACTGGTGAAAATACCAATAGCTGGGAAACACGTAGTATTTAGGTGTTATTCAATGCACACTTATCTGGTGAAGCTAGCGGCAGTTGGGAAATTTATGCAAGTAAAGGAAGAAGGGTGTTACTACTAGCTGAAGATGGGGAGCAACATGTGGAGATGAGCGCGGGTGAGCCCCAGGAATGTCGGAACGAAGTGGTCACCATATCCTGCATTAATTTAAGGGAAAACAAGAGAACGTCCCTGCCCAAGGAGGTGATTGAACCAAAACCTTATTTTAGGAGAGCATGGCTCCACTGGATCCATTCAGTATACAGTGAAATGGTGGTGGTCGCTAGCTGTTATGAGTGAGGGAAACTTAAGGGGGCAAAAATTTTGGAGTTGCGAGGCAGCGGACTACTAATTAAAGTATGATGTAGTAGGACCTACGTTTCATTAACCAGTGACCATGATTGGAATTACTCTATTTGATGTTACACAGCCGCAGCTATACTGACCATACAAACCACTAGAGATCTTATCCATAGAGAATCTTTCCTTTCTGAATGGTACTAGGGAGTCAGGTCTGGACCAATCCCTAAGTTAAATGATAGCCCAAGACGGGCGGGTAACTGCGAAACAAACGCTACAGCATGTAGGGCAGTACTGGAATAGGAGACGTGAAGTAACAGTGACTTCAAGTATCGCAGTTCCTAGCGCCATAGTGATTCTGATTTTGCTCTACCTAATCTTTCTTATATTTGAGGCGACGTAGCGTGAGAAAACCCGATGCAGGGCTAATAAAAGTTGAAGTAGATTGGATTCCTAGGGTACGAGAAGAAAGATAGATCGACTTGTTTGATATTTACTTATGTAATAGGAATAGACAAGCTGGGGTAACTGTACAGAAAAAGGGTATAGTTGTAAGCAAAGTAGAGTAATGGGTCGGATTAAGATTCGAGGTAAACGTGTTAAACTTTTAGCATAAGTGACTGCAAGTAGCATGGAGGCACAGTAACAGATGCGCAAGTGAGTTGTGAAGCGGGAGTAGATGAGCGCAGCGGTAAACTGTCCCGTGCAGCAGATAAAGATGTAGAAAGCGGGTCGTTGCACCACGCTTGACGAGTCTCTTTGTTATGGGTGATGTGACTAGACACCAGGTTTTAGAGTAACAAATGGGCAGTAACGGAGTATAAATGAGGGTAGGACGTGATTCGATTTGGGGAGTTGGTCGTCGCTGAATAACTGCACCAAGGTGCTGGAGCACTGTCAGACTACGAGACGTCTGGGCAGTGCCAGCAGCAGCCTCCGTTTTGAGAACAGGCTGCGTCTGCCACTGCACTGGGTCCTTCACTGTGCTCGGTGTCACAGCCCAGCCGGCCTGCTGTCGGTGCCTGCTACCACCAATGCTGAGGTCCAGAGATGGTGTCACAACTCTAGCAGCCATCCGCCTCCTGCCCGAGGGGCGTGAGTCGAGAGCCGTGCAAAGCCGCCTTCACCGCCGTGGATCGAAGAGCAGCGGGGCCGTTGTCCGCCAGGAAGTACTGCTTTCGCAAATGGCCATGGCCTTGTCTTGCCGCTGGGTGGGAGTCCTGACACAGCAGCGCCGTGCCCCGTGCTTACAGCCGACCCCAGCTTTGGGTTGTTTGTGCTAGACGGGTGTTTGACGGAGGGAGGTGTCAGCTTTTGTAACCTCTGTTTCTTAATTCAGCTCAGCTCGTAGGAGATTCCACTGTAGTGTCCTTTATTACAGAGTTGCAGAGGCTTTTCCTGCTTGTTGTTTTCTTATCTTTCAAATACTTTTTGGTTTCCGATTGTATTTTTTACAGGATGTTGTAGTTTTGTGGGATACCATGTCTCTTATATTTCCTCAGTGCTTTCTTACGTTATGCTTTCTGGCATTCGGTATTCCACCACACAGGTCTGTCTCTGTTTTGGAGCTGCCTCTACAGCGCCCTCAGTAATGCACTGTGTTGGTTTGGAGTAGTTAGAAACTATATCTTCAGATGTCTACAATTGTGGGAAGTTCACTTTTCACCTATCAAAATTTGTTTTCTAGTCAACTTTCCCGATTTTCCATCTCTGTATGGGATAGATCCAGCGTGGTTCCTCCCCTGTTCGAGGTATACTCACAACTGCTGGCAGGTGATCGGAAACCAAAGGATCTATTCTAACTCCCCAGTTTGCAAGTAAAGTGAAGTCGTATGGCATGACTGGTTGGGATACCTCGAGGGGCAGGTTGAGCAGCCTGAATAGGAAAGGTTTTTCCAGTCCTCTCACACTGGCACCTCTTCTTCGCGATGTGTGAAATTCTTGTGTTAAGTGTACCTGATACGTGTAGATGACTGTAATAAGTGTGTATGTAGTGTGGTATCATGTCTGCGTTGTATGATGATGAGAGAAGGGGGTAGTGTGAAATCCGGTGCCTCCACATAGCCTACTCCTCTCGAATAGGATCAAGGGGCTGCTACGTCGGTACTCTTCGTCCTCCCGCATAACAGCAAGGCGGTACAGGTTGCCTACGCAGCTAGCTGCAGGAGCCACGTCAGCACGTGTTCTTGCTTCCGCAGGATCAAGTATGCGCAAATAGGTCTGGCAGTATCCTGAGGCCTCCACAATATTTATGCCATCGCCCTGCAGTGCTGGACCAGGTCTACCGGGTGACCTCTTTGGGTTCTGAGTTCTTCAGTTCAAAGATTCGCTCCGGGAATCGTCGTGCAATCGGATCTCCCCGCGCTGTCTTTCTCTGCTGGGACTCTTCGCTAAGTGGAGCAGCCAGCAGTCGTCTTTGAGCTATACCGAGACTTGCCTCCTGTAGCGTGGTTGATTTTGCACAGTGTTATTTGGATCGCCACTATCGAGTTATTAAATTTTCAGTTCCTAGTGAAACCATAACTTGGACTTATACAATTTGGCCTACTGCCAAGTAAGCGTACGTTATGTAATTCTTCGCTGAGACACAGACTAAATAGCGAAATTTCAGTTGTGCGGTGTAAATCAAATTCCAGGAAGAAGACTTGAGTTGATGAGTATTTCAGTAAACTATTCACTGTCTATTTCTGAGGGCCTCCACCGGCGTGGGCTACGCCAGTCCCCATCCGACGGTTAGACGCATGCCCTCACTCCATGAGACACTGTGGATGGTTTGGAATTTAATACAGGATATTGGCGCGAAGTCTGGTGATCAGAAGCTTTGCGCAGCCACCCCTCCTCCCCTTTATCGGAAAAGCAAAGGGAAAATTGCCAACAGCGCGTGACGTGCTCGGACGGTTACCCACCCAAGTACCGGTCACGTCCAATGTTGGTTAACTTCGGTGATGTGACAGGAACGAGGCAAGGCAGTCGGCGAGTTTGTTATTAGTGTCACATGAGGCGATAATAATCAAGGGTCTGTTGTTCATCTTGTCTGTAACGATGTGGCTGTTCTTGTGGGGGAACGATCGTTCAGTAGCACAAGGTTTTCATCTTTTATGATTATCTTAAATAGCTCACGAATGTGATCGTCGTACTTACATCCTCTTGATGTGCGATCGACGTAAAAGTCCCACATCATAAGCAGTGAACGACCAGATTGTTATAATAGAGGTGTAACACCAGCGTCTAATAGGAGCGTGATAGGTGGCCGCCGGCCGTGGTGGCCAAGCGATTAAAGGCGCTACAGTCTGGAACCGCGCGGCCGCTACGGTCGCAGGTTCGAATCCTGCCTCGGGCATGGATGTGTGTGATGTCCTTAGGTTAGTTAGGTTTAAGTAGTTCTAAGTTCTAGGGGACTGATGACCTTAGAAGTTAAGTCCCATAGTGCTCAGAGCCATTTGATAGGTGGCCTGTAGATAGCAACTACGTTCAGGCGGGATTCTGAGGTTCGTGTGGCTATTGCAGCGGTTTGTAACATATTTCCGGGTCGTGCTTGTGTGCTAGTCCTGAGTGATATCATGGTGGCCACGACCAGCTTATGCTTACAGGGGGAAGGGTGCTTCTGTTTAGCTTGAAGACGATGGCTGGTATTTTTTATAATGCTCCAAATCGAATAGTTGTCGGAGTTGACTAAGCTGATTTCAAGGGCGAGTATTTTTCCCATGACGGCCGGTGCGTTTCACTGTACTATAAGTCCTCGCAGGAAATAACACCTTGAGACTGTCCTATATCCTCACGCATCGTAAGATTTACTGTTTTAGCATTTTTTGAGCTTATTGTTTCTTTTTGTCGCATACTTAATATCAATAGCCACCCAGCAACAGCTCGCTGAGCCGTATCCACCGGGAAGAAATTAATCATTGCTTACCGATATGCAAGTGAATTATTATTGTTGTTGAGTCGTCGGGCGAGATGAAGGTAATATTTGACTCAGAGTGGATCGGTCGACAGTGATATTGCGGTACTGGTGCGTTTAGACACTTGTGTTGCAATATAATCCAAGTAAAACTACACCCAATTCGAGAAAATGTTCAGTTTAATTATCCGTATTGTGTTTCCATTGTATCTGAAATCTAAGTGTGCAGATGTTGATTATGTGTTGTGGAATACGGGATTTTTCTAAACCAAAGTGTAGTTTCAACTGATTTTCGGAGAAGGGAACATTCCAATAGAAAAAAATACAATGCAATTTGTGATCCGTCACTGACTATTATCAACTGAATTCTTTGTAGTTTGTTTCATAATACGCCAGTGAAAGAACCGTTATGAGCAGCCGATTGGGCAATGGGAGGTGCAGATGAGTGATGTTGCACTGCCACTAACATCTTCGTGGAATTCTTGCAGCCTTACAGAACACGGTTTTCCTGTCTGGAGTGGAATTCCAGAACTGTTTCACAGGGAAAGATCCTATTGTAGCTCCTCTTTTAAAGCGCCCCACGAACGAAAAAGTGGCTGATTCCGATATAAGTGAACACGGGATAGAAAAGCAACTGAAACTACTCAACAGAGAAAAGGCCACTGTACCACGCGGGATACCAGTACGATTCTACATAGAGTATTGGAAAGAACTTGCCTTTCATGTAGCACCTGTGTACCGTATGTCTTTGAAAGAGCGAAGCGTTCCTTATGGTTCTAAAGAAGCACAGTTCATTCTAGCTTTCAAGAAAGATCGTCGAACATACGCACAAAACTATACGCTTGTATCTCTGGTGTCGATCAGTTACAGAATTTTGGAACATGTTTTATGCTCGCGTATTATGACATTTCGGGAGGCCGAAAATATCCTCGGTATGTTCCGGTTTTCCCACAGTCCATGTCTCACTACCATACAACGCTGTACTCCAGACGCATATTCTCAGAAATTTCTTCCTCAAATTAACTCCTATGTTTGATACTAGTAGACTTCTCTTGGCCAGGAATGACCTTTTCGGCATTACTAGTCTGATTTTGATGTCCTCTTTGCTTCGTCCGTATTGGTTATTTTACTGCCTAGGTAGCAGAATTCTTTAAATTCATCCACTTCGTAACCATCGATCCCGATGTTAAGTTTCTCGCTGTTCTCATTTCTGCTACTTCTCATTACTTTCGTCTTTATTCGAGTTACTCTCAATCCATATCCTGTACTCATCAGATTGTACATTCCATTCAGCAGATCATGTAATCCTTCTTCACTTTCACTGAGGATAGCAATATCATCAGCGGGAATGGATATCATTGATATCCATTCACCTTGAGTTTTAATTCAACTCCTGAACCTTTCTTTTATTTCCATCATTGCTTCTTCGATGTACAGATTGAACAGTAGGAGCGAAAGACTGCATTCCTGTCTTACACCCTTTTTAATCCGAGCACTTCGTTCTTGGTCGTCCACTCTTATTATTCCCTCTTGGCTGTTGTACATATTATGTATTACCCGTCTCTCTCTGTAGCTTATTCCTATTTTTCTCAGACTTTCGAACATCTGGCACCATTTTACGTTGTAGAACGCTTTTTGCAGGTCAACAGATCCTGTGAACCTGTCTTGATTTTTCTTTAGTCTTCATTCCATTATCAACTGTAACGTCAGAATTGCCTCTCTCGTGCCGTTATCTTTTCTAAAGCCAAACTAATCGTCATCTTGCACGTCCTAAATATTTTTTTCCATTCTTCTTTATATAATTCTTGACAGCAACTTTGATGTATGAGCCGTTAAGCTGACTGTGCGATAATTCTCGCACTCGTCAGCTCTTCCAGTCTTTGGAACTGTGTGTTGATATTTTTCCGGAAGTCAGAGGGTATGTCGCCAGACTCAACATTCTACACACCAACATGAATAGTCATTTTGTTGCCGCTTCCCCCAATGGTTTTAGAAATTCTGATGGAATATTATCTATCTGTTCTGCTTTGTTTGATCTTAAGTCCTCCAAATCTCTTTTAAATTCTGATTCTAATATTGGATCCCCTATCTCCTCTAAATCGACTCCTGTTTCTTCTTCTATCACATGCAGACAAATCTTCCCCCTCATAGAGGCTTTCAATATATTCTTTCCATCTGTCTGTTCTCTCCTCTGCATTTAACAGTGGAATTATCGTCGCACTCTTAATGTTACCACCCTTACTTTTAATGTCACTGAAGGTTGTTTTGACTTTCCTGCATGGTAAGTCTGTCCTTCCGATAATCATTTCTTTTCCGATTTCTTCACATTTTTCTTGCAGCCATTTCGTCTTAGCTTCCCTGCATTTCCTATTTATTTTATTTTTCAGTGACTTTTATCTCTGTATTCCTGAGTTTTCCAGAACATTTTTGTACTTCCTCCTTTCATCGATCAGCTGAAATATTTCTTCTGTTATCCGTGATTTCTTCTCAGCTTCCTTCTTTGTACCTTTGTTTTCCTTTCGAAGTTCTGTGACGGAGCTTTTTAGAGATGTCCATTCCTCCTTAACAGTACTGCCTACTGAGCTATTCCTTATTACTGTATCTGTAGCCTAAGATAACTTTAAGCGTATCTCGTCATTCTTAGTACTTCCGTATCCCACTTCTTCACGTATTGATTCTTCATGACTAATGTCTTAAACTTCAGCCTACTCTTCATCACTACTATATTGTGGTCTGAGTCTATATCTGCCCCTGGGTACGCCTTACAATACAGTATCTGATTTCGGAACCTCTTGTCTGACCATGATGTAATCTAACTGAAATCTTTCCGTATCAACCGGTCTTTTGCAAGTATACCTCCTCTTGTGATTCTTGAACAGAGTATTGGCTATTACTAGTTGAAATTTACTACAGAACTCAATTAGTCTTTCTCGTCTCTCATTCCTTGTCCCAAGCCCATATTCTCCTGTTAACTTTTCTTCTACCCCTTCCCCTACAACTGCATTCCAGTCCCCCATGACTATTGTCACCTCCCTTTACATACTGTATTACCCTTTCAGTATCCTCATACACTTTCTCTGTCTGTTCATCTTCAGATTGCGACGTCGGCATTTATACCTGAAATATCGTTGTCGGTGTTGGTTTGCTGTTCTGATAAGAAAAACTCTGTCACTGAACTGTTCACAGTAACACACTCTGTCCCACCTTCCTATTCATAACGAATCCCACTCCCGTTATACCATTTTCTGCTGCTGTTGATATTACCCTATAGTCTTCTGACCAGGAATCCTTCTTTCCATTTCATTTCGCTAACCTCTATTATATCTAGTTTGAGTCTTTGCATTTGCTTTTCAGATTTTGTGGCTTCCCTACCACATTCAAGCTTCTGACATTCCACTCCCGGGCTCGCAGAACTTTATCCTTTCGTTAGTTATTCAATCTGTTTCTCATGGTCACCTCCTCCTTGGCAGTCCCCTTCCAGAGATCCGAATGGGGGACTATTCCAGAATCTTTTGCAACTGGAGAGACCATCTTGACATTTTTTCAGTTACAGGCCACATGTCCTGTGGATACGCGATATATGTCTTTAATGCAGTGGTTTCCATTGCGTTTTGCATCCTCATGCCGTTGATCATTGCTGATTCTTCCGTCTTTAGAGGCAGTTTCTCACCCCTAGGACAAAAGAGTGCCCTGAATCTCTGTCAGCTCCTCCGTCGTCTTTGACAAGGCCGTTGGCAGAATGAGGGTGGTTTCTTATGCCGGAAGTCTTCGGCCGCCAATGCTGACTATTAACCAAAATTGAAGGAGTGGCAGGTTTCGAACCCGGGACCGACGATCTTTTGATCACTATTAAAAGAGGCTCCCCCTAGACCACGGGTGCAGAAGGAGCGGATATTCAACATCATTATGTACCTGCAAGGTCATCCGCAGAACAGTAAAAAAGGCATTATGAAAGATTTCGGATAAGTCCGCAGAAATATGGTCGTGTGGTGCGTAAGAAAAATTACGAATATTGAAGAGAGGACAAGGCGCACTTGTTACAAAAACTGGTGTTAGCGCGTTTCAAGTAGTTCGATACAATTAATGGGATGTGCATGATATTGACTTACTACGTCATGCACATCAAACTGCGTGCAACATGGATTACATCGATTTCAAGGGAAGCAGTGGGTGGTTGCGTAACATGAAACAGTGTTACGGAGTTCGAAGACGTAAGATAATGAAATTTCAAACGAAGCGTCAACTTGACGATGAATGGCAAACTGCGAAATCCGCCCGAAAATTTTTAGGTGAAATAAACAAACTTATCCCATCGTTCAGCAAGGAATTCATTTTCAGCTTCGACCAAACGGTATCTGACAATGAAATACAAGCAATCGTGGGGAAATGAGCGTAAGAGAACTCTTACTATGGCATGAGCACTGCTTTTGCCCAATAATTGGTCAAAATAACTTGTTTTTGCTTGTTTACTTGTCTGTATATAAATATCTTACTCCTTTAGAGCAAACAATCCCTCCTGAAAAGTCTGTGATATTGGAGTTCATACCACCTGGAGCCATAGGATAAATCTAGACTCTGTTTCTTCCGTGCCCATAAAACATATAATCGGACTATGCAGCTACGCCGGTTTCACTATAAGCTTCACGACAGACTGTTTCGCATTCGGTTGCATGCCATCATATTCCATCTGTTCTCATCACTCCTTTGCGCCAATATTCTGTATGCATTCTCTTTAAGAGTGGATACCTATCTGCCGCGCGGGTTTAGCCGAGCGGTCTAGGGCGCTGCAGTCGTGGACTGTGCGGCTGTTCCCGGCGGAGGTTCGAGTCCTCCCACGGGCATGGGTGTGTGTGTTTGTCCTTAGGATAATTTAGGTTAAGTAGTGTGTAAGCTTAGGGACTGATGACCTTAGCATTTAAGTCCCATAAGATTTCACACACATCTGAACATTTGATACCTCGCTGAACATCCTGCACGGTGTGTAACACCCAAGGAGTTCCCCGCCGATCTTGATGGTGCGAACCTTTTTCGAGCGGATTTTATGGACGTTTGATTCCATACAACATTGGGGTAAGGATGGGCACAAATGGTTAAGTGATTTTATTTTTTACACCAGATGACGGAACGATTGTGGATTAAGCAACTGTTGTGCTGTTTCTTCATTTTACAATACAAAGAAACAAGAACGAAACATTCTTAGAAAAATCTACAGTGCTGTTTTCTGATAGGTCTACAGTGCTGTTCTCCGATGAAACTCGCGTTAGGTGACTTACAAAGGAACACTACGAAATCAGAGGCAACATCACAGGTAACAGACTGACAACAATTGAAAATTTCGGTGGAAGAAACTGAGGAGAGAAAACATTTCAGAAGTAAAATGATAAGCAAGAAACTTGAACAGGTCTGAACGAAAGAAACAACGTAGAAAAAGGTGGACCGACGAAAAGAAGAAAAAACACAGTGAATTAATGAAAGGTTTTGGGAAGAAGAGAAATAAAGCTGTGATTTGTTTAAGTTCACATGCTCTACTGAATAGGAACAATGGAGTGGGTGTGTATGCATACAAAGCTGGGGGACCGGTAGCAGCTAAAAGAAGTGGAGATGTCCATTTTCCATCATAGTTTGATATCCAAAGACTGAAGCCAGTTGATTGTTGCAGGTGTTGGTCTGCGAAGTCGTTGCAGGTACCTATGAATTTTCTTTTTGGGCGGTCGTACAAAATATGGTCCAGTGTTTGTTCCGATGTTCCGCAGTCGCATTGGTCACCATCGATCAACCCCGTAGTGTTGCTTTGGTCACAGCGTGGTCATTTCTGACACGATTGAGGGAGCTCCATATTTTTTCTTGGGTAGTTCACTCCCTGGGGTTGGACGGTCGGATCTATTTTATCTATCTTCCAATGACCATACAAGAGCGTCCACCGATTACTCCATTCTTCTCTTAGATCATAGCTCTCTGGGGCGAGCTGGCCATTGTTTGGCTCTCTAGATTTTAATCGTCTGTGTGGTAAGTTGTTCGATGTTTCATGTTTTGGTAAGTCTTTGGATCTTTTGAGTTTCGTTCATTCATGTCACTGCTTGCTGATGTCGGAGGTTTGGATACAATATCGACGAGTACTGATAGCCACTTCGTCGCTTGGATGGATACCTACTTTGCTGACATGGCTACATCTACATCTAAAATCTGCAAGTCACTTTTCGGCGTGTAGCCGTCGGTTCTTTGTGTACCACTGGGGCATGAAAGGGGAACAGTGGCTGAGAAGAAAGTGAGACAGGGTTTTAGACTATCCCCGTCGATGTTGTATCAGTACATTGAGCAGGCAGTAAAGGAAGCCAAACGAAACCTTGAAGAAGGAATTAAAGTTCAGGAAGAAGAAATAAAAACTTTCAGGCTTGCCGATGACATTTAAATTCTGTCAGAGAAGCATAAAACTTGAAAGATCAGTTGAAGGGAATCGACAACGTCTTGAAAGGAGGATGACACATTCTCAAACACCAAGGGATCGCCAAATTAGTAGTAGAGGGAAATGTAGGGATAAAAAATTGTGGAGGGAGACCAAGAAGCAGTAAGCAGGTTCAGAAGCATGTAGGTTATAGTACTTATTCGGACACGAAAAGGCTTGCGAAGTACAGAGCAGTATGGAGAGCTGCATCAAACCAATCATCGGAATGAAGACCACAACAACAATAACAATTAAAACTTGTGTCACAGCGGCCTTTAAGACGAATCTCTTGCTTATGGCGAGAAGTCACCTTAAGAGACTGCCCTCACTATTGATATGTAAGTTCTCCATGATTTCCTTAAATATGTTCAGGTGAAGATCGACCGGTGATCTTGGAAAAGGATTCGGCAACTTTTCATCCTCGTCCTTGTCAATTCTAGCTTGTGCACCTTCTCAAAATACATTGTTGTTGAGGGATTATGAACGCTAGTCTTCCTTTCTTCCTTCTAAAGTAACCTTAAAATAGGCTAGATTAAAATCAGTGACGCACTTCGTAGTGATTGAGAGAATATGGCTGTAAATTTATGAAGGTGTCTTTCGCATGCCACTTTATACACTTTTCAAAGATGAGAACGTAAATTAGGGATAGCTACCATTTTTGAGAGATAGCATTCCTGTACTGAGTAGTTTAACGTAGTACGTCAACTTGATCTCCCCGCTCCTAGCGTTTTCTGTGCGAGGACAACTGCGCACAGGATAACGCGAGATTTCTCGTCATCGGGGCGCGTGCTTCGCACCATCCCAGTAGTTGTGTAATCACTGTGCTTTTTTACTGGACAGGCTGTCAAGAGCCTGCGGCGAGCAATATCATTCGGGTAAAATTACAATCGCCAGGGGGACCGCTGTTGACAAAAATGTGACGACAGAGGTCGCCCGATTGCTACCTCGTTCCCTGCGGTGAATAGAAGGGCTGCAGCACACTCGGTAATTGAATGGTCCGCGTCATTACCATTCGAGTTACTACGCAATACAAAGATAGATGCCCCAACCCGCGAGAATGTTTCGGCAAATTGCTTGCAACAGTGCACATACATTAGCAGGCACGCAGAAACAACGTTATTCGATGCTAAAAGCGTGCAAACTATTCGCTTGGACTTATGAGCTGCGGTACATCGTGGTTTGGAAGCGTCGAAAAACACAGGAGGTAACGGATTCCGCCTACTTGCAGGGTTTAATTAATGCTGGTGGAAGTATCCTAAGGGGTAGGAAAGTTTATATAACATTAAGCGAGCATCTTGGAATATTGACCATCATTCGTCGCTGGCGAACGGATAGGGTGAGAGAGACAGGAAAATGAAACTTTTGCTTTGTAGCTGCCCGAACAACGTAATGAAACTTGCCGACAGATAGTAACTATGTTAATGAGTGAGGCTCGAAAGTGGAACTCGTGTTTTGCAAGCAACATTTTAAAAACTGTGCCATCAAACAATGCCTGACTTCAACACTCAGTCTTCCAGTTATTCTGTGTCTCACTGTTACAAACTCCACAGTAGCTCATCTGCATATCTCGCTGGACTAGCAGTTATAATCTGCCAGTAAGTTTCATTACACTGTACATTGCGTTGCAGATAAAAGTTTTATTCTGTAAACAACTACATTTCAAAAAATTAAGCATCCTACTGGAGACTTGTGTGTACAATAAGGTACTCTCCACCATTCCAAATCTGTACCTCAGTTACCTGAAGAATGCTCTACAGATAGTAAGGTACCTACAACGGCTGCGATGTCGCCTAACCTGACTCCTACTGAGTACATTTGGGATGCTTTTAAGAAATAAAATAGATTGCAGCATTTTTTTTTCTACGCAATCTAAAGGATTACATTTATGGAGCATTTAGGTTATATAAACAGGCATTAGGGTGCTGTAGCTGATTTTAAATCGATATTAATTAAACTGGGGGATGGGGGGCTTTATTATAAACAAAGCACTGTACTGAAAAAAATTGTACTGTAATACGAAATGTTAAATTGGGAAGACTATGGAACGAGATAGCAGTTGCGCAACAGTGAGTGTGTAATGTGAAGCGTTCTTGATTGAGAGAATTTGGAAGTAGGTATAACACACGGGGGGGGGGGGGGGGGGGGTGTAGATGCTATGTCGAGAGAAAATGAGAGGAGGGGAAGAAGTAGAGGCCTAATATATCGATGGCAGGGAAACAATGGATCAGATTTAGTGGTTTGAGAAAGGGAGTAGCTGAAAATTATCTTCGAAGTGGATTTTCAGGGTATATAGGCTTAGAGTCGCTAGGCTGTGTTCATAATACGAGTAACCGGGTTCGTGCACCAAGGAAATAACGATATTTAAGATTTCGTATAGGAAAAGGACTTTCAGTATGGTTGAGGACAGTGGGTAGTTTGATTATGTTGCAAATATTTCCTCTGAAGCAGGTAAACAGAGACAGAAACGAGGCAGACACATGAATTTGAAGACGTCTAGGGAGTGATGGAATATTGGTGGAGCAAGAAGCGAAGTGGTTTTCATTTGAGTAACATTGGGTCAGCTGAAAACTTTACAGCTGTGCACGGCGGTGAAAGAATGTAATTTCCAAGATTGACCAATTACTGACTGTAACTTCAGTAGTTTTTGCACGCTGAAGCTTTTATGTTGGGTTGGTAGTAGGAGTAGCTCTAACAGTCCCTTATGTCCTATTCCCGAATTTCTCAACCTTTTTACCTTTGAGACACACCAAATTTTCAAACTTTCGTGACAAACTTAGATGTGAGTTTTTTCCCTTTATGCAAAAAAGTGCATACAATACCTTTTTTCGTCATGGAACGACCATGAGATGTAAGTTTCACAAATGTATTACCCAAGAAACGATTTGGCGAAATTTTTTTTATGTTCTACATATTTTATCTTGAGGAAAATTAGAAGACAGTAAAAATGTCGCGGCATGCCTGACTTGAGCACGCAACACACAAGTGTGATATGGCACAGCGATTGAGAAACGCTGGTCTGGGATCCAGGATAGGTTTCTCAAACAGTTTCGACATTTTAACAATATTTATTTCCTTAGAATTATATTGTGATTTCTGTGCTATTAGTCATGATTTAAAATGGAAGTAATCGCTGAATAAAACAAGTTTTTCTCATTTAAAAAAAAATTATTAGCCTTCAAAATAAACCAGGTATTCCTTCTAAGTACCAGAATTCTCAAAATGTTCCATCAGAGGAAAACTGTGGGAACCTCTTCACTAGGGTGAGACTCAAATTAGCCTTCTCTCGGCTGGTCTTCCTGTGTGTGGTGCCCCATATTCCAACATGACCAGGCACCCAACAGAAGGACACCTCCTTACCCCGCCGTTGGAGCAAGTACAGTTGGTCATACATCAGCTGGACCATCTCCTCAGTTGGGTACAGATTTTGCAATGATTGTAAGGCACTAAGAGAATCGGAGCAGAGGAGAAATCGATTGCCCCGAACACGATTCATGTGCTCCAGTGCCTTCAGGATCGCTTGGAGCTCCGCTGCGAAAACGATATATTCATCAGGGAGGTGAATCCGGGTAACATGATCAGGGAACACTACAGAACAGCCAAGGAAACTCTCTTGTTTGGAGCCATCAGTGTAAACGATGGTAAAACCGTGATGCACATCTAAAATGTTAAAAAACTGCGATGAACAGGCCGATCGAGCTGCCAAGGAGGCCTGCAGAGAGCAGGATGTGGTCCAGTGATCTATTCCCTTGCAGTGTGTCATTTCTACACTCCACAAGAGGTGCAAGGAGTTGTGGGAGGAAGAATGGCTGGCGGTGACGGCCAATAAATTGCGGTTGGTGAAGTCAACAACTCGGCCATTGCGTTCCTCCTGCCGGTTGCTCAGGCGGGAGGAAGTGACCCTCACGCGTCTTCGGATTGGGCACTGTCCTCTCACACATAGCTTTCTATTACGGCTGGAGGATCCCCCGTTTTGTGATGCTTGTGATGTGCACGCCTCTGTCCCCCACATTTTAACAGACTGCATTTTATACCACGATGCAAGGGCAGAAGCAAAAGTTGATGGGGATCTGGCCTGTGTTTTAGCTAATGATGAGACGTGTGTGTCTAGGGTTTTAAAGTTTTGTGATGTGTCTGGACTCTGGCCTAAACTTTTAGGCTGGAGGTTTTAGTGTATTGCAAAGTGGCTGGCTCCTCCCTTTTTTCATTGAGGTCAACCAGCCACTTCCATCTGCTATATTGTTTTAGCTCCCTCTACCACTTTCTTATTGCGTTGCCCATGTTTTACTGCTGACGGCACGCTTCGTCCCACGTTTCGGTGTGGGTAGGCACATATTTTTCCAACCTTGTTACCTGTGTTTTACGTTCTGTTTTAACTTACTGTTCTGAGTATTTTCTTGACACCCGTCTCAATCTGTTACTGAGCGTGTACTGAAGACCTTACCGTCGTGCGCCCATACAACCCTCTCCATCATCATCATCATCGGTGTGTGGTGCCGGCGACGGCTAGCCTTCTACATGGCGGTAGAAGATTAACGAGCTGCTGGGAAGGTGTTTAATACTCGTACTATGTGTAGGGTTAGTCGTGGTTGCGGAAGCTAGGCAGGCGCCACTGACCGGTGTGCATGCCGATGCGCAGCTTGAGCTGCTCTCCTGGCCTGTGCCGGATGCGGAAGCCCGCCACCGCCTGTCGCAGCGCCAGCGACATGCGCGCCACCTCGCGAGCGTGCCGCGAACCATTCCGGACTGGCAGCCCAGATACCACCATGTAGGCGTCCCCGATTGTCTCGACCTGAAAAACATGAGACTGAAAATGTAACTCCTAACTTCACATCATTTAAGGCAACGAATACTCGAAAGCAGATACCCCATACCCTATGGTTATTACTTCCAGTCTCGACCAAAAGGAAAATGTCTCCATTAAACCAATTACAGATTAAGAGCTAGCTACCTCACTAGCAATAAAAGGGAACAACTGTCAAATTTAGCTCCTATCTCCAAATTGCAGCTGTTGTACAATTAAAGAAGACATCCTGCTTTCTTAAAATTCGTGTTTGTAACACCCAAAAAGCAAAGACAGGGAACGCTGTACAACGAATTAAAATTGTTAATTGCTTCTTAATTCTACTATTTGCAATTTCTTTGAACTATCAAATCTGTGTAGCCATTTACAAATTTATTAGACTTCATGGGACGAATCTTTACTGATAGTTTATGTTTGTACTTATCACTTGATTCATTCCTTGATTTGTTTGTGGAAAAGTTCAGCTTTGAATTACACAATGTTAATTGGCCTTATATTCATGAAAACGAAGTTACAAACACGAATTTTATAAATTTCACAATGTTCATGTCCTATGTAAATGTAACCACAACTTAATTTTACCTCGTGTTTCTGATTCTTCTGCTTTGTTGTATAGGGCACTGCCTGAAGCCATTTGAAACACAATAAATAAGGCGACACTAAAATAGTTCGGAAAAAATGGGAATGAAGTTTTAAACACTGAGCACACCTACTCAGAGTATTATTATTTCACAGGCACCAACTATGTGTATGTATATAAGTCATGCGTTTCAAACTCATGTTGGATGCTACATTAACATATAACAGTTAAGCTAAGTGAAAATATGAGAGAAAATTTACTGAAAATGAGTACAGAAGAGTTATAAGGAAGAAAAACTTAATTCACATGACGTTAGAGTAGAACGGAGAACAAAACGTGATTCTGTTCGAATCTTCAGTCTTCTGATTGGTTGATGCGACCCGCCACGAATTCCTCTCCTGCGTTAACCTCTTCATTTCAGAGTAGCACTTGGAACCTATGTTCCCAGTTGTTAGTTACATGTATTCAAATAAAATCTCTGTCCCCCCACACCGCTCCACAGATTTTGTCCTCTGAAACTCCCTCAAGTACCACAGAGATTATTCTCTGATATGTTAACACATGTCCTGTCATCCTGTCCCTTCTTGTTTTGAGTGTTCCTCTTTTGTTTCCTCTTTTGTTTCCACTAGCGACTCTAAGCCTATATACCCTGAAAATCCACTTCGAAGATAATTTTCAGCTACTCCCTTTCTCAAACCACTAAATCTGATCCATTGTTTCCCTACCATCGATACATTAGGCCTCTACTTACATCAGACTTACATAAGAGGAATTTGTCATTATTTAACCTATCAGTTCCCTAATTTTCGTCATTCTTTTGCAGGACTACCGTGCAGAAACCAGACTGTAGTTATAAGAGTCAAAAGACGTTGAATGGAGGCAGCAGTTGAGAAGGGAATGAGACAGAGCCATGTTATTCAATATACAAGTCATGCAAATAATAAAGGAAATTAAAAAAGAAATTTGGCAAGGGAATTAAAGTTTATTTAGAAGAAATAGCAAGTTTGAGACCTGCTGATGACACTGTAGTTACGACGAAGACAGCAAAAGACTTACATCAGTTGAAAGAAAAAAATGTTTAAAGATGATCGTTAACAGTAACAAACCAAGGGTAACGGAATACAGTCAAATTAAATCAGGCGAAGATGAGGGACTTATATTAGGAAATTAATAAAAGTAGTAGATGAGTTTTGCTATTTGGACAACAAAACAATGACGATTTGCAAAGGAGACAGGATATAAAACGCATGTTAGCAATGGCAAAGAAACTTCCGGAAAAAAATTGTCTGATAGTAATTTAAGTTAGAAAATCTTATCTGTTGGTGCAGCTATAGAAAAGGAAATCTCCGCCAACTTTTGGCTATGGCCACAAATCTTTTGCGCTACTGACTTACAAGGGCTTGTTAAGCGAAGAGACAAATGCTCCTATGTTCAGGGACATGTGCGCTAAGCTGAGCAGCCATGGATAGCCATAAAACACTGAAGCTCAACTTTTGTGCAACACGTGTACCCGCAAAGCTGTTAACTAAAGCGAGTGGAATTATTGTAAACAAACTGTAAGAAGATACTTAGAACTGGCTTACCTTATACACGTCGAAGTGCTCTATGATGGAGTCGAAGCAACTGTACAAGTCGTTGAGTAAATCGACAACCTGTGAAGAAAAACGACAGAATTCATTACTGAATAATGACGGTGATTTATCCGGGAACAAGAATAATAATGCACTGTCTAGTGGGGAGAGAGAGAGAGAGAGAGAGAGAGAGAGAGAGAGAGAGAGAGAGAGAGAGAGAGAGATGCTTATTTTTAGTATACTGAAGTGCGATATTTATAAATTCAGCCGTAAATGCAAACAAATCATACGGTGTTTCACATGCAGAATTAAGAAATAATTATTTAAATACAAATGAATTTTTAATACACCGTGTTTTTAAATCGGACTAAGAAGTTCCAAATAATTTCTCCTAGCCCACATAGATTCCTAACCCCGTACTATCCTGAAAACTTGTAATTGTGGATTTTAAATAGCTATGAAAAAGGTAGGAATTTAAGGAGATGGGACCTGGATAAACTGAAAGAACCAGAGGTTGTAGAAGGTTTCAGAGAGAGCATTAGGGAACGGTTGACAAGAATAGGGGGAAGAAATACAGTAGAAGAAGAATAAGTAGCTTCGAGAGATGAAATAGTGAAGGCAGCAGAGGATCAAGTAAGTAAAAAGACGAGGGCTAGTATAAATCCTTGGGAAACAGAAGAGATACTGAATTTAATTGATGAAAGGAGAAAATATAAAAATGCAGTAAATGAAGCAGGCGAAAAGGAATACAAACGTCTCAAAAATGAGATCGACAGGAAGTGCAACGTGAATAAGCAGGGATGGCTAGAGGACAAATGCAAGGATGCAGAAGCATGTATCACTAGGGGTAAGATAGATACTGCCTACAGAAAAATTAAAGAGACCTTTGGAGAAAAGGGAACAACCTGCACGAATATTAAGAGCTCAAATGGAAAAACCAGTCCTAAGCAAAGAAGGGAAAACGGAAAGGCGGAAGCAATATATATAATATAGGGGGCGATGTACTTGAAGGCTACGTTATGGAAATGGAATAGGACGTAGGTGAAGATGAAATGGGAGATAAGATACTGCGTGAAGAATTTGACAGAGCACTGAAAGACCTAAGTGGAAACAAGCCCCCGGGCGTAGACAGCATTCCATTAAAATTACTGATAGCCTTGGGAGAGACAGCCATGGCAAAACTCTTCCATCTGGTGAGCAAGATGTATGACACTGGCGAAATACCTTAGGACTTCAAGAAGAATATAATAATTCCAATCCCAAAGAAGGCAGGTGTTGACAGGTGTGAAAATTACCGAACTGTCAGTTTAATAAGTCATGGTTGCAAAATACTGACACGAATTCTTTACAAACGAATGGATGAACTGATAGAAGCCGACCTCGGGGAAGATCAGTCTGGATCCCATAGACATGTTGGAACAAGCGAGACAAAACTGACCATACGATTTAACGTAGAAGAACGGAGCGAGGTGGCGCAGTGGCTAGCACACTGGACTCGCATTCGGGAGGATGACGGTTCAATCCCGCGTCCGGTCATCCTGATTTAGGTTTTCTGTTATTTCCCTAAATCGCTCCAGGCAAATGCCGGGATGGTTCCTTTGAAAGGGCACGGCCGACTTCCTTCCCCGTCCTTCCCTAATCCGATGAGAGCGATGATCTCGCTGTCTGGTCTCCTTCGCCAAACAACCCCAACTTAACGTAGAAGATACGTTAAGTAAAGCAAACCTACGTTTCTAGCATTTGGAGGCTTGGAATAAGCTTTTGACAGTGTTGAGTGGACTACTCTCTTTCTAATTCTAAAGGTGGTAGGAGTAAAATACAGGGAGTTTTTTTTGTAAAGAAACGAGATGGCAATTATAAGAGTCGAGGGGCATGAAAGGGAAGCAGTGGTTTAGAAGAGGGTGTGACAGAGTTTAGCCTATCCCCGATGCTATTCAAGCTATGCGCTGAACAGACTGCAAAGGAAACAAAAGAAAAATTTGGGGAAAAAATAAAAACTTTGAGGCTTGTCGATGACTTGTAATTCTGTCAGAGACAGTGAATGACTTGAAAGAGAAGCTGAATGGAATGGACAGTATCTTGAAAGGAGGATATGAGATGAACATCAATAAAAGCAAAAAAGGATTATGGAAAGTAGTTGAATTAAATCAGGTGATGCTGAGGGAATTAGATTAGCTAATGAGGCATTTAAAGTAGTAGATGAGTTTCGCTATTAAAGTAGTAGATGAGTTTCGCTATTTGGGCAGCAAAGTAACTGATGATGGTCAAAGTAGAGAGGACATAAAAAGTAGACTGACATGGCAAGAAAAGCGTTTCTGAAGAAGAGAAATTCGTTAACATCAAATATAGATTTAAGTGTCAGGAAGTCTTTTATGAAAGTATTTGTATGGAGTGTAGCCATACATGGAACTGAAACATAGACGATAAACGGTGTAGACAAGAAGAGAATAGAAGCTTTCGAAATGTGGTGCTACAGAAGAATGCTGACGATTAGATGGATAGATCACGTAACTAATGAGGAGGTACGGAATAGAACTGGGGAGAAGACGAATTTGTGGCAGAACTTGACTAGAAGATTGGATCAGTTGGTAGGACACGTTTTGAGGTATCAAGGAATCACCAATTTAGTACTAGAGGGAAGCGTGGGGGGGGGGGGGGGTAAAAATCGTAGAGGGAGATTCTGAAGGATGTAGGTTGCAGTAGTTATTTGGAAATGAAGAGGCTTGTACAGGATAGAGTAGCATGGAGGGCTGCATCAATCCAGTCTCTGGACTGAAGACCACAACAACATGAAAATATTTGCAAGATTTAAAACGAAAAACGTAGGTTGAATCCAACAGATATTTTTAATGAGGTGAACTACTTAAACATCAGCCGGTAAGTAGTATAATAATGAGGAGGTGAACTATTCATGCATGAATTATGTATGGCATATGACTGAAATTTTTCGTTTTGAACTTTACAAATATTTTCATAGTTATTAAAAATTCGCAATCACAAATATTCAGGACTATCTGGAGAATGTTAGAAATCTGTATGAGGTTAGGAGAAATTATTTTGTACTTTTCAGTCTGATTTAGAAACATGGTATGTTAAAAATTCATTTTTATTTGAATAATTATTTTCTGCTTTTTAGTCTTATCTGTGTGTGTGTGTGTGTGTGTGTGTGTGTGGAATTTTTTAGTCTGTTTCAAATGTTTTCTGAGATTATACTTGAGGAAAAAATTGGAAATTTGTGGTAAGGACTATGGGACCAAACTGCTGAGGTCATCGGTTCTTGGGCTTACACATTAATAAACTAACTTACACTAACGACAACACACACACCCATGCCCGAGGGAGGACTCGAACCTCCGACGGGGGGAGCAGCGCGAATTATACTTGAGACATGAGGTAAATTCAAGGTTTTTATAGTTTCTTTCACCTGACTCAACCAATATTCCTACATTTTCCTCCTACGTAGGCTTACCAGCAATTGTTATTTCCATGCACCATTTGCGACTGGAACAAGAAAAGTGGGAAATGGCAGTGATACACCAAGTACCCTCGCCACACACCAGACAAGGAAGCAAGTTAATATTGTATTGTCATCAAATTCTGAGTTACGTCTAAAAATTCAAATCTCCAGGTCATCAGGACGTTAGGTTAAAATCGATGCCAAAATTTGTATCGAACAAACAGACAGACAAGAAAGCGACCTAATACAAACATGATAATCTAGGTGTCGGACAGCTGATACTGTGACGAAGTCTCAGAAATCGCAAATGCGACAATTAGACTGGTCACCGTCGGGATTCTCTCACCTAGTTTCATTTAGAAATTACTGTACTGGCTCATTTTTGCTGTCTAGAATATGGAGTACTATGTACGAACAGGTAAAAGAAATGTTCGTTCTACCTAACACACTATAGGATGTAGCAGTTTGTGAAGAAAGTTCTCTGCAACTTCAGCAATCCACTGTGTATGTATTAGTGATCCAGTGGTACAGTGGTAGGGTAGAGTATAAACATTAAGTTTAGTGTTCAGGACACAAATTGAGCAATTTGCATAGAATTACCTGCAACGATTCTGAACACTAGCTGAATATCAGACATTCGTTACATCACCTTTTGTCAGCTCAGTCCATAAATATTTTCACAAAAGGGTTATCAGTACCTCTCGGTCTCAAAGCCATCGGGAGATTAGATTAAAATCATTTCCAAAATTTGTACTGAACAGGTAAACAGACAAGAAAGCGATCTAATATAAACGTTGTAAAAATAATCTGTCAGTCAGCTGATACATTTGTTCTAAAGTTCTTCGGAACCCGCCTCGACGCAGCCGATGTCAGACATTGCTTGTATGTACTGTCTGCATCTCGGGACGCTACCTACTGCTTATTGCTTTTGTGAGCTAATCGTTTTATTGTTGTCGGTGTTTTTCGTAGGGAAATGTCTATGAAAAAAAGACTGACATCCTGGAAAAACTACATTTTATACAGAATCGTGTGTTTTTGAAGTTCCTTAGTCCGAAAAGCTCTAAATATTTGTTAGTTTCTAACATAATTGTCAGAAAATTTCGAAGAAATGATGATAAAGCAATGTCGCGACAACTGTTCATGCAGGATATAGATCAAATCAGTAGATGATGGGTGAATTATATTAGTAAATGACACACTAAAAGTAGGTAGATTAGTTTGCTATTAGGAAAGCAAAATAAATGACAATGGCCAAAGCAGAGAGGGCTTAAAATGTAGATTGCTGACAGCAAGAAAAGAGTTTCTGAAAAAGAGATATTTGTTAACTTCTAATATAAATTTAGATGGTAGAAAGCTTTCTGAAGTTATTGTCTGGAGTGTAGCCTTGTACTCAAGTGAAATGTGGATGATAAACAGAACAGATAAGAAGAGAATGGAAGCTTTTGAAATGTGGTGATATGGAAAAAACCTGAAGTGTAAACCTGTAGGTAGGATAACTAATGACGGAGTACTGAATCGAATTAGTGAGAAAATAAATGTGTGGCACATCTTGACTAAAAGAAGGAATCCGTTGACAGGACACACACTTAATCATCAAGTCATAAATACAGTAATCAGACTCAGGTGAATGTAGATTGCAGAGGTTCGCCCCAGGTAGGCTGGTGTGGACTGCTGTGTGAAACACAATAATAATACAGGGTGTGAAACATTAAAAGATATGGTCTGCCATGGTGATTAAAGTTTACTCGAAATTTGAAAGAATTACACACGTATCACGGTTAATTAACGATGAATATTGATTTCAAAAAATGAAATTTTATTTGAAGTCGTACTTTCCAGAAACGTCACGAAGCAGTTTATTATGCATTTCTGACCTCTAAACTGTTGATGTTCGCTCTTGTGTTATATACAAATAATATTTTACGGCTGACGCAAAAGTGTGAATTTTTGATGGTAGAGGTAGATGCATAAAGAAACATAACTACGGTAAGAAATTATTCGACATAAGCAGTCGCCGGCCGGGGTGGCCGAGCGTTTCTAGGCGCTACATCTGGAACTGCGCGACCGCTACGGTCGCAGGCTCGAATCCTGCCTCGGGCATGGATGTGTGTGATGTCCTTAGGTTCTAGGGGACTGATGACCTCAGAAGTTGAGTCCCATAGTGCTCAGAGCCATTTGAACCATATTTTGTGCAAGTAGAGGTGGGGTTATGACTCCGTCAACAAAATCACACATTCTGCAGTGGCAGTATGAACAGACTGGTCTCTCGTTGGGAGAAATAAAGACGTAGAATGTTAAAAATGTCCGTTTTATTTAAAAAGTTTTAAGAGGTTTTTCATAAAAAATTCGGAGGAATTACTTTTCAAAATTCTCTTAACAGCTACCTGTATGTTGGCCAATGAGACGCAGATAAGATCTAGTGATTCGAAAGCTGGATCAAGCGGTGAGAAACGCAAGCGTATCCAGGGTGGAAAGTTTCCGGACTTGGAAAAATGCTCAGCAGCTGTGTGCTACTATTGTGCTTATTTCAGTCACAATTCTGAGAGAAAAGGCTGTAAAATTCTCAAAAAAGCAGAGTTTATGTGGAGGCTAATAGCGTGGATAATTTCACCGTAGAATATTGGAAAGGTTCTGATCTTTCAAATCTAACTGCAAAACACAGTATGAAAAATATTTACAATACAGACGTAACAGGACTTTTCTTAAACTTATTACGGACGAAACATGGGCGTTTAAGGGCGACTCCTCCTTTGGGGGCAAAAGTAGAAGAGCGGCGGCACTCTTTACCACAAACGCCAGTGATGGGGAAGTAAGAGCAGCCTCGGTGTTTCAAGGGAGTAAAATCGTACCCCACCGACTATGAATCAGACAAGAAGGCATGGAGGACTGAAAACCTCTTCAAGGGTCATCTCGAAAATCTTAATGGCCGCATATGCCGCGAGAACAAATAAATAGCTTGAGTTTTGAACAATTATTGTTCCGCTCACCGCCCGGCAGCCCAGCGACATGGACATGTTATTTTTACCAGGAGCCATCTTCAATCTCTGGACATGGGCGTCATTGCTGCCGAAAAAGCAAACTACAGGAAGAGGCTGGTTCAACCACTCATCCTTCTTCTCAGCAGCGGAAAGGAAGTTCCTAAACTGGACATGCTGCAGGTAAGCCAAATAATCGAATTGTAGATTAGGATACTCTTTATGCATAACTACATACTTACAGCATTCCCTGTCATTTCCCTCTGAACGTCACTGAAGTTTTTTGAATAGTTTTATAAATCAAAATGCGGTATAGATACTTATATTATAACCGATTTTTACGTATGTAGGCAATGCGATACTTAAGGACTGCATTGAAGCCAAACACAACACGCAACTGCTTTCGAAAACTGGTCTCACAAAAAATGAAACTCAAGCTGACCCAGAAAATGTTCAAGGTTTTGTTGTAGATCTCTGCGTACCAAAAGACAATGTCTGGGCTCGTATTTCAAATGGGATGTTTTTGATGACTTTGTTCACTGTGGTGCTGATAGCGCCGTTTGTTGTGTGTAAAACGATGACGAAATAATTAAAGAAGTTGTGCCATTATCAGCTAAAAAAATTGTTCTGAGGAATCCGAAGAATCGGATGATGAATCTGTGACCTGTCTCAGTCTGTCAGAAGCACTTACTGCAGTGGAAGTAGCACACTGCTACATAAGATCAAGAAAAAATATTTGATGGCAAAATGTACACATAATTGCGTATGAACACTTGATCTATGAGCGCTGTGTTGATTCCAAAAAACAAATCACAACTGATTTAGTCTTTAGGCATAACCTATTTGAATTTATTTACTACTGTATGGTATATGTATCTTCCGTTTGCATGCACTTAAGGTTAATACAAATACATTAGGAAATTTCATTTTCACTTTAATCTCACTTGTACATTTATTTGGTCATCCGCCTTTACGAACATATAAACGAGACTCAACTGAATTGGTTTTATCGTAATTTTGTTACTAAAAGTATCTCAGTATTTGCAAAGCAGGCTTCTGTAACCACTCCTGCAGGCTATTTCATCGAAATTGCTCAAATACTTACGGATCATATGCCACAATAAGAACTTGTTGACAGCTACAATTGATGACTATTTTGTGATGGAACCAAAAAAAGAAAGAAAGAAAGCAAGAAAAAAGAAAGAAAGAAATGTATGTTATTCTTTGCATAGGTCACCAGAAATGTGTCAATCTTATCAACCACGTTCCCCGATTTGCGCGATCACGCTAACCGTCGTTCGTCGGTCCCAATTTCGAATATATTAAGGTTTATGATTGTCGCCTTTATGATGCAACGCACCATTTACATAAAAGCCATTTAGCGCTTAAAAGAGTGAACACAAAAAATTAAACTGGTATTGTGGAGGCTATTCTTCCGAAAGTATGTCTACCGTGTTACAGATTCAAAAAAATGGTTCAAATGGCTCTGAGCACTATGGGACTTAACATCTGTGGTCATCAGTCCCCTAGAACTTAGAACTACTTAAACCTAACTAACTTAAGGACAGCACACACATCCATGCCCGAGGCAGGATTCGAACCTGCGACCGTAGCAGTCTCACAGATTCTACACACTACACTAACGTGAATAATAGTTTAGTTGCAACTTTCCCGGATGATTTCAGAGGTCCGTATTGATTTTATTTCTAACTAACTTACGTGCTGTATCGTGTTCTTTTACTGAATACTTTAGTACTTCCTTCTTTCGTCGATCATTTAATGTATTAATTCTGTCATCCAAGGTTCATTCACAGTTGCCATTCTTATTACTGTTTTTATCTGTCCAACTATTGTGACTGAGACGCTAATTACAGAACTAGTGCCGTCTACTATTGGAACTACTTTTAACTGTCGATCCAGTTCTTTTATATGAACAGATTTCACTCGCAGATGTAAATGTTTTCTGTTGTGTTATTTCGATGTAGTTTTTACAGTTGATAACTGTCCTGTGACTGTTCAATTTACACTTCTCATTTAGTTTCTCTCATGCGATACCGTGGTAAATTTTTACGTAGCTTTTTGGGTACTGTATTTAAATGGTTCAAATGGCTCTGAGCACTAAGCGACTTAACTTCTGAGGTCATCAGTCGCCTAGAACTTAGAACTAATTAAACCTAACTACCCTAAGGACATCACACACATCCATGCCCGAGGCAGGATTCGAACCTGCGACCGTAGCGGCCGCTCGGCTCCAGACTGTAGCGCCTAGAACCGCACGGCCCTCCGGCCGGCTACTGTATTTAAGTTGATGATATTTGACATATGTGTTAGTGTCAAAACCTTACACGAAAACATTTTACGATATTTATATTTTATATAACTCGTGCCATGATTAGATTTCACTTGAGATTCTTCTAAGTTCTGAATCTACAGTCCATTATCGTCGTTTAGTAGTGTGAGTTTTAGTTCAGGAAAATTTTCTTTTGGTTTCTTTTTTTAATTTGTGAAATATTTCTAAATTTGATTTTATGGTTTCTTTTAATGTTGCGTTAAGTGATCTACTTGCTGTAAATTTTAGTAACTACAGCCTGCAAACTTATCGTTGTCACATTTGCGTTTCTTCATTAGTTGAGTTAAATGTATTCCTACTACTTTTTTTCGAATTTGCGCCAGTAAATTTTCTGTCTGCTTTCGAGAGTCTCCATCATTTTCCACGTGGAAAACTGAAAATTATTTTATTGTAAGGTTCAGTAAATAATTTTGAATATGAATTGCAGTGCAGGCAGCAGTGCTAAGAAAGGGTTCTCTAGGGGCAACGACTGTGACTAGCAATCAAAATGTCCCGGATCTCCGAATCGATTCCAACCACTGTTTAAATCCATATATGAAATAAAAGCAAGTGTGGTGTGTCTGTCCATGTGTATACAAAAAGCAGTGGATATGGGAGACATAGTGGAGCAGTTGTTGTTGTGGTCTTCAGTCCAGAGACTGGTTTGATGCAGCTCTCCATACTACTCTATCCTGTGTAAGCTTCTTCATCTCCCAGTACCTACTGCAACCTACATCCTTCTGAATCTCTTTAGTATATTCATCTCTTGGTCTCCCTCTACGATTTTTACCCTCCACGCTGCCCTCCAATACTAAATTGGTGATCCCTTGATACGTCAGAATATGTCCTACCAAGCAATCCCTTCTTCTACTCAAGTTGTGCCACAAATTTCTCTTCTCCCCAATTCTATGCAATACCTCCTAGTTAGTTAGTGATCTACCATCTCATCTTCAGCATTCCTCTGGAGCACCACATTTCGAAAACTTCTATTCTCTTCTTGTCTAAACTACTTATCGTCAACGTTTCACTTCCATACATGGCTACATTCCATACAAATACTTTCAGAAACGACTTCCTTACACTTAAATCTATATTGAAGTTAACAAATTTCTCTTCTTCAGAAACACTTTCCTTGCCATTGCCAGTCTACATTTTATATCCTCTCTACTTCGACCATCATCAGTTATTTTGCTCCCCAAATAGCAAAACTTCAAGTGTCTCATTTCTTAATCTAATTACCACAGCACCACCCGATTTAATTCAACTGCATTCCATTATCCTCGTTTTGCTTTTGTTGATGTTCATCTTATATCCTCCTTTCAAGACACTGTCCATTCCGTTCAGCTGCCCTTCCAGGTCCTTTGTTGTCTCTGACAGAATTACAGTCATCGGCAAACCTCAAAGTTTTTATTTCTTCTCAATGGATTTTAATTCTTACTCCGAATTTTTCTTTTTGTTTCCTTTACTGCTTGCTCATTATATAGACTGAATAACATCGGGTTAGCCTACAACCCTGTCTCACTCCCCTACAAACCACTGCTTCCCTTTCATGCCCCTCGACTCTTATAACTGCCATTTGGTTTCTGTACAAATTGTAAATAGCCTTTCGCTCCCTGTATTTTACCCCTGGCACTTTCAGAATTTGAAAGAGAGTTTTCCAGTCAGTGGAGCAGTAGTAGAGTTTAAAAATACTTTGGAAAACTTGTGATCAAATAAGGCAGAAGAAATAGATAACATTTCTTCGGAAATGAAGCCCAAAACGACTATTCAAGTCAGTGCGTAGAATCTGTGAGACTGGTGACATCCAGTAAGACCTTCGGAAAAATATCTTCCACATAATTCCAAAGATAGCAAGGGCAGATCGAGAATTACCACACAACCAGCATACAGCGACATGCATCCAAGATGCTAACAAAAATAATATGCTGCAAAATGGAAACGATAACTGACGGTCTGTTAGATGAAGATCATTTTGGCTTTCGGAAATGTAAAGGAACGATGCCGTTGATAATGGAAGAAAGACTTTAGAAAACTGAAGACACGTTCATAGGGACTGTCGACATAGCAAAAGCGTTCGACAATTTAAAACGGGGCAAGATGTTCGAAACAGCGAGAAAATTAGGAGTAAGGTATAGAAAAGACGACGCCGGCCGGAGTGGCCGAGCGGTTCTAGGCGCTTCAGTCTGGAACCGCGCGACCGCTACGGTCGCAGGTTCGAATCCTGCCTCGGGCATGGATGTGTGTGATGTTCTTAGGTTAGTTAGGTTTAAGTAGTTCTAAGTTCTAGGGGACTGATGACCTCAGAAGTTAAGTCCCATGATGCTCAGAGCCATAGAAAAGATGGGTAATATACAATGTATACAAGAGCGAAGAGGGACCAAAAGAATGGGAGATCAAGAACGAAGTACTCCGTTTAAAAAGAGTGGAAGACAGGAATACAGTCTTTCTCCATCACCGTTCAATCTATACATCGAAGAAGCTATGTTGAAAATAAAAGAAAGATGATGGAGTGGGATTAAAATTCAGGGTGAAAGGATATTAATGATTAGATTCGCTGATAACATTGTTGTCCTCAGTGAACGTGAAGGAGAATTTCATGACTTGTTGAATGAAATGAACAGTTTAGTGAATATAGAATATGGGCTGAGACTGAACCGGAAAAGAATAAATGTAATGACAAGGATCAGAGATGCAACTATCGACTGGCGACCATGAGGTAGTTGAAATTATGAAATTCAGGTACCTTGGAAGCAAAATCACACTTGACGGGCGAAGCTAGTAGACACCAGAGAAGCAGAGGCATTTATGTCGAAGAGAAGTCTACTAGTATCAAAAATATGAAAAATAAAGGAAAATATGTAATACTCTGACAAGAAGAAGAGGCAGGACGTGTGTTAAGACGTAGGGAATAGCTTCCATTGTACTGGATGGAGCTATAGAGGGTAAAATCAGCAGTGGAAGAAAGAGATTGAAATATATCCAACAAGTAATTGAGAACGTTTGGGGCAAGTGTTTCTCTGATATGAAATGGTCGGCACTAGAGAGGAATTCCGTAAAGTTTCGGAATTGCAGCCGGGTGAAGTCCACGTCTTGTCACGATATTTCGGCTTACAACCATTCAGGCAACTTCAGGTGAGTGTTTTACAGTGCTAAGTATTCACACGAAGACGGCTGAATGATTGTCAACCGAAATATCGTGGCAGGGTATGAACATCATCCGGTTGAAATCCCGAAACTTGAGGAAATACTCATTTCGCCGAGAAAACTTCAAGAATCAAAAGAGAGGAATTCATGGCGAAGAAGACTGATGACTCAGAAAAGTTAGCAAAATCTTGAAAAGGATATCATGTGAAGTGACAAAGAAGCTCGGTGTGCGAAACAATTTAGGTCATTTTAATGATATACCGTTAATTTGAAAAATTGTGGAGGCCTGTTTGCGTAAGAGAAAAACTGACAAGCTGCGGGGTGTTTCGAGAAAAATATCAATGTAAGATTTCTGAAAAAAGTAAAAATAAAAATTTAGTGCCTTCCACTGTTTCTTTTGTGGCAATGGATAAACTTTCAGAATTTGTCGCTGAAGTTATCAGTGTTATTGAAAGATGTCAGGGGTTGCTAAAAAAAAAAAAAAGGGTCTTGAATGAAATACATGTGAAAACATATAGCTGGGGACATGGAAGGGAGCTCAAAAATATGGTGCCTGAAACGTTCGGCTTTGATAGGAGAATAAGTGTAAATAATAAACTGTTACGATTGTTGAGACTTAATAAAATCATTTAAAGCCATAATGACTTAATAAAATGTCAACTGACATTTGCGTCGGTGCATGGTTTCATAAAGTGGGTAGATATGTTTTCTCAGTTCCACTTTATATGCTGCACATGATATTCTCAAGAGGGGATCTTTTCAAGCCACTCAGTAATCACCTGGACATCAAAAAATAGAGAGAGTGTAGATCATACATCAGAAATGCTGTCACTTAATGCGACATAAACTGCTTAAAATAAGAGATTTTTGCGTCTTCGTGCAAAATTTATCACTAGAGATGAATGCAACGGAAATTTAAAGCGATCTTCTCGTACACAGATTGACCTAATGCTGTCAAACTCTCCATTAGCAGGGCCCATAAAATATTTGCCCGTCTGGTCCCTTGTCCCGACCTAACCGCGAAGCTTGTGTGTGTTTAGCGAAGTAAACTCACGAAGTTTTCAAAGTTTCTCCACAGTATCGATCTGCCCATGCCCCGGCTCAGTCTTCCAGCGTTCTCCTGCTTTAATAAGTTTCGTTATGAGCTTTTTTACCGATATTTTCCTCAAGGTCCCCGAGTTCAAGGGAAAATGCTGATACGTGTTAAAATGTGGTACCTTTTGCATTTTTTCGACTTGTCTGATTTTACGCTTTAATACTTCAGATATGTTTTTTGTTCATTTGCATGCCGTCGATTTGAATACAAATTTATCGCATAAAAAATTTGGCATCGTTTTGGGACACATTGAAAGACCTGATTAAATCTTTCTAAGTAACTTTTTCACGAAAGCTATACTTCAGGATTAATAATCACGTATTCACAATATTAAAACAGTTTGATAATGTCTAATATTTTCTTGTAGACGTAGACGATGGAATTTATTTTTCTGTAAGAATATGCAGAAAAAGACGAATTCAGAAGTATGAGAGACAGCGGCCACTTAACTAAGCAAAATCATTAAGAATAAATTATCGGAGCAGCACAATAAAAAGTGACGAAACCATACCAATAAGAATTATAAATGTAGCCATTGATATTTGAGGAAATTACGCCCACTTAATGGTGAAACAAAAGTGAAAAATGTAGATACGCCATAGCGCAGATGACTTAGAAATAAAACTGACAATGAGGGTAAAGAAGCGAAGAGTGAAGTGGGTGGTAGGGGGATGTAAGGGAACAGGAAAAAAAGTCGTAGGAAGAGAGAAATGAATGTCTCAACTTCAAGAATGAAGATCTGTTTGCGGATCCTGCTCTCTGCTTGCAGTACTAACATTTACACACCGTCCAGGGACATTAATGTGACCACCTATCAAAAGCCTGAATAACCGTCGTTTTCAGCGCAGGAAGAGAGTTAAGGAGATTCTGGAAGTCACTGACAGGGATGTGGAGCGTTGTCGACTCCAGTGTCGTGGTCAGCTGTCCTAGGTTTGTGATCCATGGCTCAAATAGCTCGATCTACGTGGTCCCACATATTCTCGATTGTATTTAAAACCGGGGGGGTTGGTGGCCAGGAAAGTACGCTAAATTTATCCTGGTGCTCTCCGAACAATACATGTACATTCTGTGTGAAGTAAGTGAGTCGGGTGTTGGTCACACTATTGAAAGGTCTGGAAACGGCTTGCAGAGCATAGAGATAAAGATACAGAAGACGTTGAATTTTGGAAATGTGGTATAGTAGAGATTTGTTAGAGAAGTGTGAAGATTTACAGGAATGTTGTTGTTGGACTGCTTGTCTGCATGTAGTTTAGGACGTGTTTGGGAAATTGATAGTTTTAGTGGGATTTTTCTTCTTCGGTTCGGGTTAGTTAGTTTCATTGTTAAGACCTAAATAAGTAATGTTACCCGTTCGCATATCTTCAACTCACTCCTTTACCATTTCAATAATTAATTTCATGGCAGAGTCATATTTTTAATAAGAAGTAAGTTTTGCAAAGATGATTGCAGTTGTTTTGAAAACAGACTTCCAGTATACTTTTCGATTGCTAGTATCTTTTGCATCACTTAGTAAACGCAATATCTTCCACCGCCTCCTCACGAATTTTGTTTTTTGGTTATGTGTGTCGCCGCATTGCGGAACACAGTTGCTTAAAAGCGAAGCACCAACTGTTTAGCGTAGTTGCACGTCCTTGCATTGCACGGCTCAAGGCTTTGTCCTATTTAGCTGGTTTGCTGCTGCGCTGTGCTTCAATGTGCATAACTCCTGAGCCGTATCAAGTTCCCGATACTACAAGTAAGCCATAAAAATTAGTTACGGCCAGGTTAACATCACAGTCAGAATATAGCAAGATGATTTACAGTTGTCTTTGCATTTCAAAATTATTATCAGTTTCAGTTTAGCTAAAGTTTATTTCAGACTTCATTTCATATGCAGACGGTCTTATTCTTACAGTACAGTGTTACATTCGTTTGTATCATTTAAGGTTCGGAATATTACTTAGTCAGTTTGCGTACGTAGGATCACGTGGCTTTCTCACAGTAACATTTCGGTTATTTTTTTTTTTCAAAATTCGATTAGTAATTTTATGTAGCATTTTTTATTCTGTTAGTTTTGGGTGCTGAAACTGCTAATCAAGTATTGTAATTTCAAGCGCTGTAGCATGTTCATTGCACTGCACAATACAGAATTTCACGGTATAGTTTCTTTAATCTACAGCTTTAGGTTTTCTAATTAATTTGACTGAAGTTAATTGCAATTTCAGTTAGTTAGTGACTAATTTTATCAGATAGTGTTTCGTAACTGCACCACTTGCATTGCGTCTGTGTTGCATTGTTCAGCATTACAACACGGACACACACACCAAGTTTAAGATAGAAAACCAGTTCAGTTCAGCTCAGTTTTTTTAGTTCACAACATCACCATACTGTCTATATTTACTTTAATTGAATCAGCTGTGGGTTATTGGTGAAACATTGTAAATTAACTAAACAAACACTGTTTTTAACCTTGTTTCACAATTTATTATTAATGTTATTGCACAATCTAGGTTTCGTGTTATACGCCCATTTTCGGGTACATTACTGATTCCCAAAGATGATAATGCACCGATAAACATGATGACAAAGCAAAGATATTCATCTCAACTTCTTAAGATATCGATCCATAGCTTAATGTACAATTATGTCAATGTCTATTTTTTTTACAAATTACATACATTAATACACATTCACCAATTATACTACAATGACCGGACTAAAGTTATGCATCAGGCAAGATACGTGGGTGAGTCAAATGAAAACCTTAAATTTGTAACAACAAATCGAAATTTCGCGCCGTTATCCTGTAAGTTGGTAAGCATGCTACAAACAGCGTGCAGAATGGCCTGTGGGTGGCAGCATAGTGCAGATGCACACATACAGCCGCAGTATCAGTGTAAAGATGGCCGCCCCACTTGCGACTTGCACGAGGGAAGAACAGCCTTCTGTTATTCGGTTTTTGCGTATTGAAGGTGTGAAACCTATTGAAATTCATCGACGAATGAAGGTTCAGTACAGTGATGCATGTTTGTCACAGCAGCAAGTCTACGAATGGAGTAGGAAGTTCGCAAATGGTGTGACTTCAGTGGAAGATGTTCCTCATCCAGGTCAGGCACGACGAGTTGTGACTCCACAGAACATTGCAGCAGTTGAAGCCATAGTGAAGGAAAACCGCCGAGTGACACTGAATGACATTGCAGCATGTTTACAGATTAGTCATGGGTCAGCACACCACATTGTGCATGATGTGCTCCAGTTGCACAAAGTGTCTACAAGATGGGTGCCATGGCAGCTGACTCCTGAAATGAGAGAGCGACGTGATGATGCTTGTGAAGAACTACTTCGGCGCTTTGAACGAGAAGGTGATGGCTTCCTTTCAAGAATCATTACTGGGGATGAAACCTGGGTTCACATCCACCAAACGGAAACGAAGAGAGCGAGCAAGGAATGGCGCCATTCCTCATCACCAAGTGATTTCCATATGTTTCGACCACTCAAAGACGCAATGGGAGGAAAGAAGTTCCGTTCTGATGAAAAGGTACGCTACGCTGTGCACGAGTGGTTGCGCGGACTACCAAAAGAAGTTTTTTCTTTGCAAGTGCTGGAGAACTTGCATTGAGCGTGGGGGAGATTATGTTGAAAAGTGATACAGCGTTGTACCACTTCTGCACAACAAATAATATTCAAACAAATATTTAAGGTTTTCATTTGACTCACCATCGTATTTTGAACTACGATGGACTGGGGCCCAAAGTTTTACTTCTATCCTGGGGTAGTGATCTCATGTAAAAGAGGTGAATAACTGAATTCGGTTTGCTCGTTTAATTATAGGCGTGGGGATATATACATCTGTTTTTTAATTTCTAAAATTTCTGATTGGTTGTATTTGAGCCCCTTTTCCTCTGTGTGTAGGACTTGTACATCTATTGTGTATTTGTGGTTACTGTTCAGGCAATGTTCTGCAAAGGCTGAATCAGGCTTCTTCAATCTCCAGCTTCTGTGGTGTTCTTTAAGCCTGGTACAAATTGACCTCCCCATCTGTCTTGCTCCACTGGACAGCATCTCTTATTAGTGTTGTAAGAGTTCAGACACCGGTAATTGGTGAACTGAACAATTTGGCCTTAACCTAACCCCCCCCCCCCCCCCGCCCCCAAAAAAAAAATGTCAAGGGAAGTTGTGTATTGCGAACGTGGTGGCCGTGACGTTGGACCGTCTCTATCGGTCCTTCTGTCCGGAAAGGTTTCATCCAAGAACAAGTGAACAAGCAGCCCCAGTGTGGCAGTGCACCGTCTTACTGAAACATTGTTCGTGGTTGAAACTCCGATACCTCAGGTGTAACGTAAAGTTCCAAACTGTCGAGGTAAACTGTTGCTGAATTATTACGCTTAATCAAAAAGAACATCCCAATAATTATGTTGTACATTAAGCCACACTACAAACGCACTTTCTGGCTGTTCCTTATCTACTGTACCATGAGATGTGGTTTCTGCGACACCCAGATCCGCATATTACGCTTTTTTACTTTCCCAGAAATGCGAAAATTCGGTTCATCGGGAAAACAAACCGTATTACTGTTGTCAGCATCGATTCGTTCTAGCATGTTCCTGGCAAACTCAGCCCGTCTGAGACTATCATCTGGCAGCAAATCTTGCATGAACTGCACTTTGTGTGCAAGGGAATGCAGTCATTTGTGTAAAATCTTCACGACAGTGCTCTGACAATGTCTGTTTCTCCGGAAACACGACTAGCCGATTTCTGGGAACCGTGTTGAAATGCGGTATGCATGGTAACAAAAGTGTCGTCATTCACCCTAGGTCTACCACTTCTTGACTTGCCACCAACGTTGTCAGTCTCTTCAGTCCTTTGATTCTCTTCACAACTGGAGGATCTCGACTAGGCACTTCGAAAATGTCACTGAAGTGCAATAGTCAGCCGTGTTTCATGAAATCACAAAACACACTGTGCTTTCTCCTCTATAGATGCAACTGTGACAGCAGCGCTCCTGAATTATGCTGTTTGTAACAAGAGAGAAAGAGAGTAAAGAAACCACATGCTGTCAGGATACACGCAGAAGTGTTTCCATAAAAACTTCATGAGCCATTTAAAAAGGTTGCAGTGACACGAGAAAATGCATCCTTAAAAACTTTGTGAGTTAAATTACCATTTGCAAGAAACCACATAACCGTATCTAGCATACTTCTTTAGAAATAAATTTTTGTAATCAAGGAAAGACATTATGCTCAGCCTGTATTGTTCTGCAGATATATTTCGTAACGGTTTTTGGCAGAAATGGGTTAATACACTGCCTGCTACACTATTAAAGAGGTCTAAATAAATGTTTCAACCCTCGCTTTAAGCCGCGAGAGGGTTAAACTTATCGCTACTCCAATGTCAATAGTTAAATCCATGTAGCTGTCTAACTACTCACAGAAATATTCCGAGATTCAACCATTGGACTGAAACATGCCACCGCTAATAGTTCACACATCATCTTTAGCTGGCTCCTAGCAACTTACGCCGATAATTTGCGTATTATGTAAATTGGAGATGGAGGGGGAGAAAAGAAAGGAAAGGAATTATTGATGTCAGCTGCATCGGCATTTTACGTGCAATCACCGGCAACGAGTGAACATGTGTGCCGGACTGGGACTCGAACGCGGGATCTCTTGCTTACTAGGCAGTTAAGTTAACTACTGAGCCATCCGGACACAATGTTCGGCGCAATCGCGTGGGCTACCTCCGCACGAATCCTGGCCGACTCACGTTCTCACCTAGCGCCACCTATCTGCAGTCCACGTCCGTGTCCTCCACGCTCGCTACTTTGAGATTACCACCACGAATCCACCACCTTCAGGGAGGTTGCAGAATGAAGTCCGACATTCTGTGGGAATTTCAAAGTAGTTTGCACATTATTGTCTGACGTTCGCCAGTATTTCTCCTTCCGACACAACACCTGCGACCAGCGGGTAGTCTGTTCGAGTGCTGCAGGCGCTCCTCCGGAGACAGTCATGCCCCGAGCATCGCAAGTACTCCGCATGTTTTGGAAATATTACCGCTGACGGACGATAATATGTCTGTTGATACGCTAACGTGTAGCAGGCGCCACCAGAGGCAATAGCCTCGTCCACAAGCATCTCGCGCAACGACGACAGTGGCGCTGCAATCGCTGCGACCATGTTGCATTATAACACCACTTGTTTATGGTTCATCTAACTTTTTATCATTTTTTGCTTTAAAATGTTCGCATATTGATACTATAATTTCTGTATATGTAAAGTAAAGTGTGTTGTACTGGAGGTTGAAGTTCTTTCCACTGTATATGAGTAATGTATGTAAAATACAACATAAATTGTTCATTACGTTAAATAATTTTCTGATGACATTTTGTATTTAAAAATATTTGTGTGTATAAACTGTTCATGTTGACGTAAATTTGACAATTGTAAGAAATGGTCACGCTTAGGAACAATGTAAGAAATAGGTGTTATGTAAAAACCAGTGCGCTTTTGTTTGAAACGAAAGCGGCTTTGGGGAGTGGAAAAGGTGGCAAGGACAAATTGACGCGCTACCTGGAGCAAGCGCGGGAAGTAAGCCACACAGTCTGTAGGCAGCAGTGACTGGGGCAACACCCTTTTGGAGCTAGAGAAGCTTTGCCACAAAATTGCCTCGAATGAAGATTGCAAACGGATTACGGCATAGTTACGAGATGTTGGGCAACCGTAGGTAAAATTGAACGACTCCAAGAAGAGAAATTGAGCCCATACAGCAATATACTTGCTGGCCATAGTGCAGCCGTAATAATTGTTCCCGCCACACCCAAGCCTACAGCCACCAGATAAGTCTTTTTTTGGCATTTTTCTTTTGAACAGGGTGAACCATTAATTTAAACTGTGTTTTATTAGTGAATAACCATTCTTGAACTTTAAAGAAACTGGTTCGCCCTGTTATTTCATCCTAATCGTACAGCTATATTACGTTCCTCCCTGATGTTTGATTAATCCGAGTATTCTGTTTTACAGACTTATGAAGTGCCAAGTTAATATAAAGAGACACCATTTAAATTGTTTTTGTGTAAATAATGAGATGTATGTGTGAGGCACTAAATCGGTAGTAATGAAATCACGACTGAGTAGTGGAAGAGTGTAAATTGATTAGTGAATTTTAATGTAATTTTGCATCATATAGTAAAAGAGTTCACAAATATTTTCATCTTGAGCAATATTTAAAGAAAAGTTTTCTTAGTTGTTTCACTCAAAGGCGTAATGAAAATTTTAGTTAGAGTAATAACACGTCCATGCTTTGGTACGTTACGGAGAAATAAAATCAAAACATTCTTGTGTTAAAAGTTTTCTTAACTATTGCAAAGTTTTATAGTAAAAGTTTGCTTACATAAAATTCAGTCAGTGAAGCAAAGTTACCAGAATCTGTTAAATGACTATACAGAGTTAGCTCAACAAGTAATAACTTTTGAAATTAAATTCTAGTAAGAAACAGGTTTTCTTGAAGTGAAATGTTCAGTATAAAAAGTGTGTGCTTTAGTATCTTAGTATTTTAGTATTTAAGTTGGTTGATTTTTTTAGTTTCCTTGAAGTTATCTACTGGGTTCTATCTCTTTTAAAACGTAATGTATAAGGGTGCAGTAGTCAAATAATTCCAGTGACTGCACCAACATTGTTTACTTGGAGTAATATTTATTTGAAGAAGCAACTTAAATAGTAGCAAGAAAGTAGGCTAAATTCATACTTCTGCTTTTCCAAGACTTCATTGTGTCATTGCCTGGATAGTCTGGTGACCGATAGTACATATTTTAAACCACTAAATGAACTTGGAACTGAGCTGTCCTAGCTTTAATATAATACTTTTCATACTGCGTTTCTTTGTAACCGCTGGGTAAGATCTTAGGAAAAGGATCGAGTAGTCTGATTTACTTATCCATTAGACACAGCACACAGTCAAATACTATAAAAAGGGTATCTCTATTGATTAGATTTATTAACAGGACTATCCTCCCATAGTGTACTTTACTTGGAAATTAAACTAAATTTAATAAGAGGGTTATAGGTGGCAACATAGAAACAGGGTTTTCTGTTATTTAGGTAAAAGCATACTAAATTACAAATGTAGTCGTAGGGTTATAGCATCCGCCAGTCACTTGTTCGCTGAAAGATGAGCGATATCTCTCAGCGTGCTGCCTACTTAAGGCCCGACTCGATCGCTAGCAAGCTATCCATTCTTTCACACGCACATCGAGGACTTACGCATCAAGGCCACGACTAAAGACAATAGATGTGTTTCTTCAATAGCTCACACATACCAAACTCAAACTCTATAAGGCCACAGTTTCAGTGAAGATTCTCTGTGGTACCCCGGTGAAAGGGCCGACTCAAAAAGTCTTTCAGAACAATTGCCTCTGCAGGATACTGCGTGCACACGAAGAGAGCAGGATTGCGGACCCTTACGCTGAGACCCCATCGACACTACTGATGAAGCGATTTGGAAACGATCTGAAACCCTCTACCGAGTGTCGAAGAGGAGAGCCCCGCCCACGGTTCCCACGCTCAGGGCCTTATGCTGGCCGCGGCGCAGCCTTTCAGCTGTAGCGCCTGAACCGAGACATCGCCCCAACAGCCGCCACGGATGACACTCCACAGCAGCCTACCGTGGCCCCAGCCATCTTTCTCAGAGTCTCCGGCTCCTCTGATGAAGGCCTTTCCGGGACTCGGTGCGGCTGGACTGTTGGTGCTTCTATGTAACTTAAAGTGTTTACTTGTTGCTAGTAGTGACCGTCGCAACCAACGTCACTCTGAACTTCGGTTGTGTCATACTAACATCAGAACAGGACGATCTTTCAGCTGTATTACTCATACTCTGCTTTATGTCGAACTTTCTTTCGTGTGTTGTGTAAATGAAAGTGAAATTGAATGCTACCAGGGAATCATCAGTCGTGAATCATTAATGCCTGTGTGTACTTATACTACAAAGGACATAAAACTCCGCAACATACAACAGGACTACGGTTTTTCAAAGTCAGTTGATCAAAACGTACACGAAAACACACATTTCAATATTCTTCATATACAAATATAATTTATTGGCTTCAATTAAATTTCGTAAAGTCCTTTACTTTCAACTTACACCACTACCCTACGAAAATACCTGAACCACGCAACTCTGGATGCCTGACCATAACCCACTTACAAAGATTATGAAAAGAACAGCCGAAAATCTTCGGGTTACCGAAAACCGGCCCAGGTGTTGACAATAGCGAATAGGACGAACACACAGGCGCCACCGGGCCGGGAATGGTATGCTACAGCCACATGCCAGGGACCCTGGATGCATTTCTTGGACACGTCAGTGCCATCCATGGACATACAAAATTCACCATCGAACAAGAGGGGGAGAGTTGTCTTCCCCCTTTTGGCAGACGAATATTGAACAAGCAAGATCTGCATCTATATCTACATCTATACGACTACTGTGTAACTCACACGTAAGTGCCAGGCGGAGGGTTCATCGAATCACTTTCTTACTATTTCTCTACCGCCCCAGTCTCGAACAGCACGCTGAAAATAGGCACTCTTAAATCTCTCGCTCCGAGCTCCGATTCCTCTTATTTTATTACGATGATTATTTCTCTATAGTTAGGTCGGCGTCAAAAAAATATTTTCGCATTCTGAGGAGAAAAGTGGTAATTGAAATTTCGTGAAAATATTTTGCTTTTGTTTTAATGATTGTCATCCCAGCTCTGGTATCATATCCGTGACTCTTTCTCTCCTATTTCGCGATAATGCAAAACCAGCTGCTGTTCCTTGAACTTTTCTGTATGTCCTCTGTTCCATACCGCACAGCAGTACTCTAGCAGAAGAGAGACAAGAACAGTGCAGGTAGTTCGTTTAGTGGGTATGTTGTATCTTCTAAGCGTCCTGCCCATAAAATGCAGTCTTTAGTTCGCCTTCCACCCAACGTTATATACGTAATCGTTGTCATTTAAGTTGTTAACTCTTGGTATTTATTTGAACTGACAGCCTTTACAGTTGTGTGATTTCTCGTGTAACCGAAATTTAACAGATGTGTATTAGAACTCATGTGAATAAAATGTAAATGTCGTGTGACTAGGGCCTCCCGTCGGGTAGACCGTTCGCCGGGTGCAAGTCTTTCGATTTGACGCCACTTCGGCGACTTGCGCGTCGATGGAGATGAAATGATGATGATTAAGACAACACAGCCCCCAGTCGCTGAGCGAATAAAATCTCCGACTCAGCCAGGAATCGAACCCGCGCCCTTAGGATTGACATTCTATCGCGCTGACCACACAGCTACCGTGGGCGGACACTCATGTGAATGACCGCACTCTTTTCATTATTGAGGGCCAACTAGCACTTTTTTCACAATATAGGTATCATGTCTAAATTATTTTGCAGTTGGGTTCGATCTTCTGATGACTTTACTACACGGTAAATGACAGAATCATCTGAACCAATCTAAGAGGACTGCTCAAATTTTACTCGATGACTTACGTCAATCACTATGAATTGGAAAGGTCATGAATCCAGTCGTAAAACTAAAATGATACTCGACAAGCATACAATATAATTATAAGTAGTTTATGAGGAACAGTTTGAAGAGTCTTCTCAAAATACAGAAAGACGGAATGAATTTGAGATCCTCTATTGATAGCACTAATAACTTCATGAGAATAAATAGCTGGTTGTATTGCACAAGAACGATATTTTCTATATCCGTGATAATTATGTGCCAATAGATTGTTTTGCCAATAGATCGTTTTCTTCGAGGTAATTGGAACACAGAAGATTTTTCAAAACCCTATTGCAGTCATAAGGGTTTGTAATTCAGCGGGTTACTCCTATTTCATTTCTTGAGTATTACTGTGACATGTTTAGCTTTCCAGTCTTAAGATGCGAGCCTTTCGTCAAGTGAGCGGTTGTATATGACTGTTGGGTATGGAGCTCTTATATCCGAATATTCTGAAAGCAATCTAATTGGTGTACGATGTGGACCGCAAGACTTCCCTTTAGTAGGTTATTTCAGTTGCTTCGCTTCACCAAAGTTATCCACATCGCTCAAGAAAATTGAAGGACCACGTTTTCGAATCACCGTAATTGTCTCCCATAGAGATGGATAAGTTTTAAATTTGGCTCAAAGGTGCCTAAAATCTTCCTCAGTGACCCTGCAAAGGCGTGGCGCCCTGTGACGACACCATAGGGCTAGGCGACGCCTCAAACAGAAAGTTGTCGACACATCCGAAAAAAGGCCACAGCTCGGAAGTTCATGTGAGCTGTAAGGTGCATCAATAATGTCGCTTTAGCACAACATTTCACCACAATTCTGTCCAACGCCACCGCGAACCTGTCACACTATGAAAAGATGCCCCCCTTACCCATATTTCACCTTTTCTTTTGACGGCTCTGCGATGGAGGTCAGAAACGCGACGCCCAGCATTGAAATCGTGCGGTTTGTGTGTTGGTGGCCGAGGAAAAGGTTTCAGTCACACCTCTGCTCAGAATCGAGAGAAAAGGCCTTCGGGGGTGGCATAAAAGGTATTGATGAAGCGTTGATTCCCACACATTTCGGGAACGACATTTCGCAGTGTGATGAGCAACAGGAAGATGTTCTTCAAAACATTTGAAAGTGCTGACACACTCGGACGTTTCAGTCCTTATCGAAGTACATTCTGGGACTGTATCCGCATTGACTGTGATATGACCCCTTTGGACTGTAACACGACCGCAGTTTTTGCTCTCATATATAGGTTAAAATCACTAGGGACCATTAAAAATCATTCAACGAAATTTGAACGTGATTCAAAGCAGCAAAGGGTAGTTATGATTTTCAGCCCTTATGCTTTCCGCTCTCCTGTGGCGTGATCATGTGGGAATAGTGGGAGTCAACATTAACATGTGCGTGAATAAAACGACAAAAGGTCCCCCTATGTCCGTCCCCGCCCCATGCAATTTTGTTGATCACGTGTCAAACGCACCTGTCAGAAATTTTCCAGCAATTCAGCAGGGCGGCTGCTCTAGCGCCTCTATGTAGGCAAACCCAACTACCGGGTGTCGAAGGGGTTGCCTAACGCTCAGGTGCTACACTAGCCGCCAGACTGAATTTTTGTCGAAACTTCTTAAGGTACATCCCTAACGTATTCAACAAAGGTGTGTGGGTGACACAGAGAGTGTTTTGGGACCGAGGGAGGGGGGCAGGCTTAGAGGGATCCCTTGCCATTTTATTCGTGCACTTGTTAACGTTTGACTCCCTCGTGATTACGCCACAGGAGGCCGGAAAACAGGGGCGCTGAGAAAGTGTAAGTACCTTTTGCCCTTCGGATCACGTTCAAATTGCGTCGAATGCTTTTGAAAGGTTCCAAGTGGTTCTAAACCGTGCACGAGAGCAAAAACTGCGGTCATGCAGCACTTCAAAGGCGTGTGATCACAATCAATGGGGATGCAGTCCTTGGAGATGGCTTGAACCTTTCGGGGACGTTAGTAGTGTCTAGTGTTGTGAAGAAAGTCATCCTGTTGCTCACCGCACTGCAAACTGTTGTTTCCAAACGTGGGAATTAACGCCCCAGGGAAAGTGATCCTTTCACTGACGTCCTTTATGCTACCCTCTGAGGCCTTTTAGTGTCGATTCTGAGCGTCGGTGTGTCTGAAATGTTTCCCTCAGCCACCCGTAGAAATACCACGAGATTTCAATGCTGGGTATTATGGTTCTGACCTCCACTGAAGAGACGTCAAAAGAAGGGGGAAATGTATGTAAAAGGGTCCCCGGAGGCCTTGAGCGAAATCTAATGCCAATGTGACACCATTAACCCACGTTACTACTCGCATAAACTTCCGAGCTGTGGCATTTTATTCGCATGTGCCATTTACCTTGCTGTTTGAAGTGTAGCCGCGCCCTAGAGTGACATCGCAGACTTCCACGCTTTTGCTCCATTACAGAGGAAGATTGAAGTCACTGAGCCGAATATGAAACTTGTGCGTCGTAATGGGAGGCAATAACGGTGTTTCAAAAAACTGATTCTTTAGCTCTGTTGCGCGGTGTGCTCCTAGGTTCCACAGGATGTATGTATGCAGGTAATTGAATTACATGGATTTACGGGATTTACATGCATACATTGGGCAGTTCACCACATCTCTGTCTTCGAGAACCCAAGTCTACAGAGTTAGTATCATAAGTGAAATAGAGCTTTCCATCGGAACTGTAACACCCGAGGGAGTTCCTCTGGAGAGATGGCTTTATTGAGAAATAGAGAGAGAAGGCAGTGCGAACAAGCTGCAACTCCAAACATACACAGGAAGAGATCTTGCGATTAGCGTTTCTCTCTACTTGGAACCAAACTCAAACAAAGCACAAAGAAATGTGACTTCAGAATTATCTACTGACCACCATAGAAGATCAAACAACTAGTACTTTTTAGATCGACCAAGATTCGAACCCTAGGACTACGAACGGCTGGTGGGCTGCGGTACATCGGGCAGACACAACCAAGCGCAGTTGGAGCACGTCAGTTCCACCCGCCTTGAACACAAACCAGCAATCGTCGAACACAGCTTGGATGATGACGTATGTTAGATTATGAACAACAGTCCTGTGCGGGACCATTGGATTCTGAGGAAGCATAATAAAGGAAGCCACGGAAATTACGGCCGCAGATGGCCTCGTAAACACAGACGGAGGCTACCAGCTGAGCACCGTTTGCGACCACAGTCCCCTGGGAGGTCGTCCACTCGATCGACATGCAGACGGCACGTTGGAAGTCGACTGACCATGCGAGGACTTCGCTCCAGCCATACCTTGTATAAATGGAAAGAGCCAGAGACTCTCAGATATTGCCTTATAAAGAAGGCACAGATACTGTCTTAAGACTTCGTCAGAAGACGATGAGAGAGACTCTCTTCGAATCCTGGCCTTTTCGATGAACTTACCTGGCAGGAAACCGTAGGTTTCTGTATCATTTCAACTTACCGGAAAAGGGACATACATCATATGCGTTTCATCAGAGAAGGAATGCTGGATTTTCGAAGCAGTATCACTAACAACTTTTTCTGCTGTTTCTTTGTTAATGTTCTTACTTCGAATTTGTAGTCTGGTGACAGAACTTCCTGTTCCACGAAGCTACTGACAATATTGATGAAGACAGTGGAGCTGAATACGTCTACCCACAAACCATTTCGTGGTCAGTTCTGGTTCTCCTGATTAATTTTGATGACGCTCCCCATATGTTACTGACGCATGCCTGTACAGAGGGACAGTCAAAAGATGGACGTATCTCACCAGAGGATGACGGTCCAGACTGATGGAGAGAATTGGGCAGTTGTTGTCGCTACTGGAGACAGTAAATTAAATACAGAAGCCCTGACTTCGTCACCTGGCAGATAAGACTGGCTGTAACCGTTACGACGTAAAGATCTTCGTCCATGTCAAAATGTGTTGATCTTGGGAAAAGATTTTTGTGAAATGGAATTTTTATGTAAGACTGTTTTAGAGAAGAAAATTTTATATGCAAGTCAGACGTCTGAGTGAACACCTCTGCTTGAGACTTAGTTGCAGATTTTGATTATTAGCCATAATGAGAGACTATTAGCTAGTAGTTGACAGGTACTGCATGACTAGTATCGTCGCTACATTAGCTGTACCCAAGTTACCGAAGAGTTCTTCTGTAAGCAATGATAACAGAAATCGGGACATTCCGTTCACGTACAGAAATTTAAACAGTGTTAAAGTTAGTAATCATGTTAGAGAAAGGAGTGTCATGGAACTGGTCGGTTTTATAGCTTGTGTATTCACCGAAGCACTAAAACTACTGGGGAAAGGTGACGCAGCACTGCTTACTACGAGACGCAATGCAGGGCGGTTTGAGGTGACGTGGAACCATGCCGTGGAGCTTCCAAACGCTCCTGCGGAGGATACTTCTACTTAGACGAAGTCATTGCGTAGAAAATATGAAGGAATATCCTCAGCTGAAAGAATGACTTCCACCGAAAGAGATAGTACACGATTAAGCAGGTAAGAACTGAGCACCTTTAAATTGTATCTGAAAGCGTGCTTCTGTAAGAAAGAGTGAAAAAGACCGCGGCATGCGCTCCTACTTATATCATAATTTCATATTGTATTGTATGTTAACCGGGGACCTAGAAACGACGGAGAGGCGCCGTCCCCGCCGCAGCCGCAGTGGTCCACAACCCCACGACGACTACCGCAGTCCACTTCACCCCTCCGCCGCCCCAAACCGAACCCAGGGTTATTGTGCGGTTCGGCCCCCGTGGACCCCCCCCCCCCCCCCCCCCCAAGGAACGTCTCACACCAGACGAGTGTAACCCCTATGTTTGCGTGGTAGAGTAATGGTGCTGAACGCGTACGTGGAGAACAATCGCCGACATAATGTAGCTGAGGCGGAATAAGGGGAACCAGCCCGCATTCGCCGAGGCAGATGGAAAACCGCCTAGAAACCATCCACAGCACAGACTGGCCGGCTCACCGGACTTCGACACTAGTCCGCCGGGCGGATTCGTGCCGGGGACCAGGCGCTCCTTCCCACTCCGATAATTTTATATACTCCGTGCAGAACGCGAGTTACTTTTTTGAAAGTATCGTATGCCTTGCAGTGCAGGCCGCCAAAATTCACGAATAACTGGGATGAGATATATCTGTAACTCCAAAATTGAGTTGTACCGACATGCTCTGAACGAGAAAATTACGCATTTGCTTCTGGGTTCTGCTCTGGTGTAGTTTTGAGGTTCTGGAGGAAGACGGTGAAATTTCAGTCCTCGCTGTATGGCACAACTACTATGAAGCGCCAAAGAAACTGGTATAGGCAGGCGTATGCAAATTCAGAGATACGTAAACAGGCAGAATACGGCGCTGCGGTCGGCAACGCCTATATAAGACAACAAGTGTCTGGCGCAGCTGTTAGTTCTGTTACTGCTGCTACAATGGCAGGTTATCAAGATTTAAGTGGTTTTGAACATGGTATTATATCGACGCACGAGCGATGGGGCACAGCATCTCCGAGGTAGCGATGAATTGCGGATTTTCCTGTACGACCATTTCACGAGTGTACCGTGAATATCAGGAATCCGGAAAAAGATTCTGCAAGAACGACAACTGAAGAGAATCGTTCAACGTGACAGAAGTGCAACCCATCCGCAAATTGCTGTAGATTTCAATGCTGGGCCATCAACAAGTGTCAGCGTGCGAACCATTCAACGAAACATTATCGATATGGGCTTTCAGAGCCGAAGGCCCATTCGTATACTTTTGATAACCGCACGACACAAAGCCTTACGCCTCGCATAGGCCCGTCAACACCGACTTTGGACTGTTTATGACTGGAAACATGTTGTCTGCTGGCCGGAGGAGTCTCGTTTCAAATTGTATCGAGCGGATGGACGTGTACGGGTATTGAGACAACCTTATGAATCCATGGACCCTGCATGTCAGCAGGGGTCTGTTCAAGCTGGTGGAGGCCGTGTAATGTTGTGGGGCGTGTGCAGTTGTTTTGGCACGTCCAGCTACATTGCTGACCATTAAAGTTGCAATACCATAAATGTGCCATTTACATGATGCATACTAGGAGAGATTACGTAGCGGATTTCTCTTTCAGTAATGGCATTTAAACGTTGTTTGCTCATGAGAGACTCTGTAATGAAGTTGCTCAGTGAATACGTGCGTGAACGGCCTTTTTACGATTATGAACCTAAATAGATCACAGTTCCAGGGCAACCTGAAAGCGACAATATGTGCAATTGTCTGCGTCCGCTCGTGTGCCGACAGTTTGCACCAGATAAAAATTTATTGTGCCTTGAGCGCACCAAAATTAGTTAAATAACACTGAAAATTTGTTTCATTTATGATCTGTGTTGTTGATAAATACGAAATGTGACTGCACTGACATCCGTAAATGGTGCATTAGCAGTTTCCTCCACTTGCCTCTTGCCTCTCCTCCCCGTCAGACAGCATGGTGTGGTGGTGGAGGAAGTGTATAGCCAGACTGAGTGCTATGGCACATGAGCCTGGGCATGGATCATGGGGCCGAATTTTTTGTCAGTCCGTGTCCTAGATATTATACAACGGGTTTTTGTCCGAATTTCCAAAGCCAAAACAAGAGTACGAAATGGGCAACTTGGGTATCAAATTGGCCAACATGAAGTCTACTTTTGAAAAAAAAAATATTTCTTTGGAAGCAATCAGGGTAGATCTGGAGTCCACAAACATGCACGAGTCAGGGTAATTAAGAAAGAAAGTAATTAGTGATATGAGAGGAAATTTTTGTCTGATTTTTCATAGCAAAACGAAGAGTGGCAAATAGATAAATGAAGAATCACATTAACTAGCGTGCAGTCTCATTAAAAAAGTTTATTTAATTGCTTTTGTGAAATGATTTATTCAAAAGGAAGAAATAACGTAACTAGAGGAACACTTGACGTGCCTTTGAATCATGCTCGAAATCATGTGCAGCAGATGAGGTGCGTCAAATGTTTACCCTATCTATCTTATGTCTTACTTTTAAACAAACTATTTCACAAAACATTTGATCAATATCTTTTCAATTTCTTTTATTTAGAGAAGAGAATCAAATGCAGTTTTTTCTTTGTCAATTCTGTCGAAAGAGAGTAGTTCACTGAATAACAAATGTGACAAAACTACGTACGGAAACAGTTCACAAGTGGATTGCACCAAACGAGGGTCGAACAGCACACGCGCAGCGGGCTTACGATGGTCCTCAGCCGTGATAGTCATATCTGATAACACCATTCCATTGTTCTGAAGTAATCCATAAATTCCGCAACCGGAAAAACGTTTACCTTGATTAAATGTTGTTTTTAGTGGGCAGCATATTTGTGTGCAGACAAATACCTTTGATGTTAATATTTACGTTTGATGTAAAATGAAACGTTCAACATTGGTAGCTCATGTATTTTCAGGTACTGTTTATCACGATCAGGAAAAAAAAATACCAGAAAACAACGGCAGGAAAGGAGGGAAAATATCAACGGAAAAGAACTAATTAAAAATCGCAATGAGAAGCGTGTTTGTATTAGGCTGAAACAAACATTTTAGGTCCATCTAAGTTTACTTACGACGTGTACCTTGAAAAGAAAAATAACACAATTTCACTACATAAACACACGAGAATGTCGAATGCACGACTGCGCGACCGAAAAGCAATAAAATTCCAGCTGAATATTCTGTACTGAAAAGTTTTTAACAAGGTATAAGCACACAGCGTTCTGATAAACTTCGTAAAGCATTTTAGGAATAGTAACGCAGTATTTGTTTTTCAGATTTAGCTCTTACCGTTGCCAACTATTCTTTTCGGTTGGTCAGAATGCTAAGCGATAAAAGCTTGACTACCTGCTAAATTATGATGGAAAGACGTGGCTGTATGTACTGCATCTACATCGGGTTCTGCAAATCACTGTGAAGTTCATGGAACAGGGGACACTCCCGCCTTAGTACTGCCCGGCAGCTGGCTTCTGACCTCCCAACATCCACTGGACGTGTTGTGTCGAGGTTTACGGTGTATAGAAGGCTTCGGTAGAGTGGCCTTTACTGTTGGAGACCTTCTGTATGTGTACCTCTGATGTCTCTTCACAGAAGGGGGCGTCTACAATTGAGTCGTTTACAGGCCACTTGGACAATCGAACGTGGGTCAATGTTCTCTTCACAGATGAGTCCCCATTTGGTCTGGAGAGTGATTCTCGGCGGATTCACATCTGCAGGGCCCGTGGACCACTATTCTGGACCCAAACATTGTGTAAAGAGTTCGATGTCGAGGAAGATCGCTAATTTTGTGAGTAGAGATTATATTGAGCACTCGAATACACCGTCAAGAAGTAGTACAGGCGAATCGGCGAGGTTTAATTGTTGTCATGTATCGTGAAGAGATCTTGGGACCTCATGTGCGGTTACTGCGAGGTGCTGTGGACACCGGCCGGCCGGAGTGGCCGAGCGGTTAAAGGCGCTACAGTCTGGAACCGCACGACCGCTACGGTCGCAGGTTCGAATCCTGCCACGGGCATGGATGTGTGTGATGTCCTTAGGTTAGTTAGGTTTAAGTAGTTCTAAGTTCTAGGGGACTTATGACCACAGCAGTTGAGTCCCATAGTGCTCAGAGCCATTTGAACCATTTTTTTGTTGTGGACACCGATTTCGTATAAGTGGACGATAATGGTTCAAATGGCTCTGAGCACTATGGGACTTAACTTCTGAGGTCATCAGTCCCCTAGAACTTACAACTACTTAAACCTCACTAACATAAGGACATCACACATATCCATGCCGGAGGCAGCATTCGAACATGCGACCGTAACGGTCGCGCGGTTCCAGACTGTAGCGCCTAGAACCGCTCGGCCACCCCGGTCTGCGGACGATGATTCTGGACTTCATACAGCACGGGTGGTTGACGTTTTCTCTGAAACGAAAGATACTGCACGCATGTCGTGAGCTGCTCGCGCTCCCAATTTGAATTCCTTAGAGCACATCTGAGATGCACTTGGGAGACGGGTGGCACTACGTCATCATCCACCAACCACACTCCAAGACTTGCGAGCAGCTTTGTGGAAAGAATGGGCGTTATTGCCTCAATGTGAGATTGATGACATCATTCAAATCATATCCTATCGTTTCCAGGCCTCTATTGCTGCCAGAGGTGGTCAAATCCCACACTGAGCACATTAACCAGCTGTGTGCAAATCCCTTTAGTTGGAAAAAACGAAGAAAATTTTGTCTTCCTTTACGCTTATTGCCGTTTTTTATGTTCTGTATTCTTTATATTGTTTTTAATTTACTGTCAACAGTTTATACTGTTTTGTGGCAAAATAAACGGAACCTTGCAAAATTTCCGTTTGTTGCTTTAATTTTGGACACCAGTGTGTATCATAGCGTGGCTTTACAGTTCAGGGTTTTACTTTTCTTCTCTTGGTGGTAGTTATTATAACAAAACGCACGACATGCGACACTGTTGTGCTTTTTGATAGCTGTACCAAAGAAGTGTGGGCAGCTTCTCCCGAAACAGTGGAAAAAATTGTCCACTCTCCTAGCTGGAAAACGTTATTAAAAAAAAAAAAGTTCAAATGTGTGCGAAATCTTATGGGACTTAACTGCTAAGGTCATCAGTCCCTAAGCTTACACACTACTTAACGTAAATTATCCTAAGGACAAACACACTCATCCATGCCCGAGGGAGGACTCTAACCTCCGCCGGGACCAGCCGTACAGTCCATGACTGCAGCGCCTTAGACCGCTGAAAACGCTATCTTCCTGAGGTATATTTGGAAGGATTAAATCATTGTTTCTTCGATAAACAGGAAAATATTGTGTTTAGGGCCTCATATATATATATATATATATATATATATATATATATATATATATATATATATATATATATATATTATAGTCGAGTGTTTTAAGGATTCCACCTGTTCCAAATCAGATTCTCCATCGTGATCATTTTTTTTTTGCAAAATGGAAAGTAACTGCATTCACTGAAGTTACTTTCGAGTCGTCCCGACTAGTATGCCGATGCTTGCTGAAATCTATCGGTCTCAAGGTCTGGCCCCTCGTTGATAACACAGAAGAAGAGACTGGTAAGAAATTTAACTGTGCCTGCTGCACCTCACTGGGTGTCCAACTGACCTGTAGCGGCGTACTTTCTGCAGACAGTGCCGTGAATCCGACTATGTCGCTGAAGTAGATGGTGACGCTGTCGTACGTTTCGGCGATAACTGCTTGGCCCAGGATCAGCTGACTGGCAACAGACCTATGGGCAAGAGAAAGAAAACGCGTGTTGCCAAGCAATGATACCAGACATTAAGGATATCAATGTTAAATGGATGTAGGGACAGAAGTCTTAAAAGTGGGAAATGGTATGCAAGGTTAATTTTAAGCTCCTTACTTTCTCCATCATACAGAATGATTCAGCTGCCCCTACCGAAAGGTTGTATGCAACATGCAACACCTTCAGATACCATACACAAGATTTTTATATTCTCATGCTCTCTCCTTTCAAACTATTAGTCCTACAGAAAAAATGAGCAGGGCCTTTTTTAGGAAATTCAATGTAGTTAAATTTTGTATTGCGATACATGTCCGTTGGGGGCCACCGTTTTTGAATTATATAAGAAAAACTTACAAGTCACCTTCAAACGCATATTTCTTGAAAAACACGAAAACTATGGTCTTCAGCGAAAACATATTCCCATATAAAATTTAACCACATTAAATTTCCTACAAGAAGATCGTGTTCATTTTTTTAAGTCTAATAGTTTGCATGCAACACGCGAGAGAACATGAATAGTTCGTGTGTTGTTTTTAAAGGCGTTACAGGTTGCAGAAAACCTATCGGTAGGGGCAGTTGAATCATCCTGTGTAATTCGAATAATAATTCTACAGCTTCATTGCTAATGGTTCCTATTGGCCTACTAAGATAATACAGCAGATATAGAGAATATGTATAAATGTAAAAAGGATGTCTAGAAAGTGCCATCTTGGACCAACAGCAATCCGTAAGTGCCTTCTGATTTATAGCTGTTTCTGTTTTTTAGAATAATTTCAGTACTAATTGATTTGTGATAAACTGATTTAGTGAGACACATGACAAGCGGGTGGGGTAGGGGGGGGCGAGAGGTGCCCAACAGCACTATGAGAGGCCGCTACCAAACAGGCACAACCAGTTGCGTGGCGCCTATCAGTTCTGAGCAGCTGCCTCCATATGGAGTTCTCTATTCGGACCACTTTCTACTCAACCAGCATGTCATATGCGTCAGCCAACAGTGTTGTTAGCTGCCAAAGAGAATGCTGTCAGTGGCGGACTATTTGCTTCCGCTTGTTCTGTCAGAGATGTAAATCCTTCTACCGACAGGAAGAAAAGATGCCGAGCTGCTGACATTTCACCAGTTCAGTGCCTGCAGCTCAACTATTCCTACTGTGCCAGCGTTTCCTGCGTTATGTCACAGAGCGTAGTTTCGCGAGTTCCGTTCAGAGGACAAGTGTTCCGACCTAGCAGTCACTATTAAAGGAGCTATAGATACCGTAAACGAGCGTAATTACTTTCAGTCACATTGACAATATCATAGACTGCCAATAGACAGCCAAGTTATTTAGATTTCATATGTATTATGTGTAGAACATCAAGTGTCATGTATTAGCTGTTACGAAACTTAAGTAAAGTTTTGTAACATACTATTAATAAATGTTAAGGGTTATTTCTCATTGTGTTGCCACAATCTGTTCTAGAACCACCCAGGCAACAAGTGTTTAATTAATAGTACTGGAATACAAACTGACAGCCCTTTTATTGAACAATAGTAGGAATGAAGTTTTTTACTACCGTGGATGTTTAGGCTTAACTGATAATAACATGCATTTACAACGTACCAACTTCGAGTTAAGGTTATTTAATCATATAAAATAGTATATTTCCAGTCTATTTAGTCGTTTAGAAACACGCTGTAGTTGTCATATGCTGCAACTTAGTAAGTTTTAAAATTTTGATTTTTCAGGGAAGTATGTAATAAAACCACTATAAGTCGATTTTTTACTGCGTCTTGACTACTTCCTAGTAATTTCGTGGCAGTGAACCCCAGAGAAAACTTGGAGAATAGTACAACTAAGTTTCCGCTCATGGTCCTATTAAAGTGTCGTGATCGGGAAACTTACTCGCGGTATTTTCCATTCAACATAGCAGTTATAGCACAGGAGACCCGCGCAAGTGAAACTGGTGTCAGCGACAGGGATACATGTAAAATTGTTTCGAATATCTTATCTGAAAATTATTTCGAGCAGATAGAGAAACGACTTGTCAGGGTATTGTCCTAACAAACCTGCTTTCCGAATCGGTTAATGTAGAGGATGACGTTATGGCTGTTATAGCATTATTGACCGCAGTCGTTACTAGCAATATTAAGCAAGGGAGGAAAATATATTTGCTTAACAAGTGTGATAAGAAAAAAAAATGCAAAATATGACAGGTTTCTTGCCCTCTTCTGATTGGTTTGATGCGAATTCCCTCTATTGTGTGATTCATATCAGAGTAGTACTCACACCGTTTGTAATCAATTGTCTGTTAGATGTATTCCAATCTATGTCTTCCCCACAGTATTTAACCTCTTCAGTTCCCTCTAGTATCACGGAAGTTATCCCCTGAAGTCTCAACATACGTCTTATCATCCTATCCTGTCTTCTTGTCAGTGTTTTCCATATGTTGATTTCTCTATGGATTTTGTGGAGAACCTTCTCAGTCTTGTTCTTATCAATCTGCTTACTTTTCAACATTCTTCTATAGCACCACATCTCAAATGCTTTGATTGTCTTCATTCTCAGTTTTCTCACCGTCCACGATATACTGCGGTATGAACGTACATTCTTAGAACTTTCTTCCTCAAATTACGCCATATATTTGACATTAGTACACTTCTTTTGGCCAGGAATGCTCTCTTTGCCTCTGCTGTTCTGCTTTTTATGTTCTCCTTGCTTTGTCTGTCATGTGTTGTTTTGATTCCAAGGTAGAAGAATTCCTTAACTTCGTCTACTTTGTTGTTACCAATTTGTGGGTTATGTTTACCGCTAATTTCATTCCTGCTACTTCTAATTACTATCGTCTTTCTTCAGTTTACTCTCAATCCATATTCTGTACTCATTAGATTGTTCATTCCATACAACAGGTCCTGTACCACTTCTACAGTTTCATTAATGATATCACGGTCTCCAGATAATCTTATCACCGATATCCTTTCACACTCAGTCCTGATTCCACTCCACAACATAGCATGGCGGTGGTATATTTCCTCCTTAAATGATCAATTAATGTAATTTATTTGGTCGATTAGATTAACATATTTACATCATTTGGGATAGAACGTTTCATGGTGTTACAGTTTTCTTAATCATACTGGTTAATACTGGAGAGCTTCACTCTGCCAGTTGTAGTTGTGAGTGCTTCACAAAAGTAAATTTTGCTCTGGCTATGACAGCAACAAAGGCTGAGAAAGCGACGGATGTCGGGCAGGTCGGGAGTGAGCTGGGAGTTTTTTTTTATCAGCAGCTGAAGGGCAGAATCTTACAGCCCATCACAAAGCCGTCCTCTGCAGCAACCCAGTGAGGGCCACCTCACGTTGTTAGGGGTGCGGGCGAAAGTTGAAAGGGAGTGGTAAAGAAAGACATCTAACAAGAATAGCTTGCAGTTTTTTTTCAGCCCCATTGGAAAGTGTCTCCTGTCGCCACACAGATGCCTGGGAGTTGGTTCAAATGGCTCTGAGCACTATGGGACTTAACTTCTGAGGTCATCAGTACCCTAGAACTTAGAACTACTTAAACTTAACAAACCTAATGCCAACACACACATCCATGCCCGAGGCAGGATTCGAACCTGCGATCGTAGCGGTTGCGCAGTTCCAGACTGTAGCGCCTAGAACCGCTCGGCCACGCCTGGGAGTGAATGGTTAATAATTCTTTCTACGCAGATCACGTAGCAGTTTCCAGGAGGCCTTGTGATTGGCTGAGCCCTTCAGGCAGACATTGCTTTAAATTTTTTGAGAAGCTTCTGGAGCGCTTTGTATGAACTGCTCAGGGTTGGCCTGCGGTTGCATGTTTGGCAGGAGTGGGAGGAAATCCGGTTGTAATGAAGCCATTATTGAGAGAGACGAGATCCCACATTAGTGAAACGAGGTTTGCTAATACCGAGGCAGAATGTGTCGAGGACTCTCTGGTAGGTGTCCAGCCGACATCACTGGAGAACATGTAATTTGTTTGAGACATTGCTGGGAAAGCAAACTTTGCCTGAGAAAGTGCCGATTGTGCCACCTGAAGCAGAGAATCATTTTGTTTCTCAAATCGGTGCTTCTCCGTGGATGCTTAGGCATTCCGAAGTGCTCACTTACAACCGCATACTTGAGTCAAGGTCTGCTTCTGGCATGTTCAAGCAGATTGTCTCGACTCGTGAACGGACTCTGTACTTGAGTAACTTCGAATGTACAGCTTGCAGGCGCAATCATACGTTCTCTGCATAGTTACATTCACATCATACGTCTCCACGACGACTGAATCCTTCCTCTGATTGATGCAGCAGATATATTTATGGTGATATACGCACCATGCATTGAGAAAGAGGGGACCGTAATGATAAATGGTTCAGTTCCAATATATTGTTCTCTGCGATCTCTGCTGTCAGCGTCATTCAGGGTGGGTGTTTTTATTAATAAAGAAGCTAGACAGTGTCAACCATTTACGTGTTCCTGTTACGAAAACAGAGGGCACGAATTTAGCACATAAGATAGGCATTCTGCCAATCTTAAATTTAGTCTGACCAGTATAATTTTGGAAATTTGTGGTAAGGTCTTATGGGACCAAACTACTTAGGTCATCGGTCCTAAGCCTACACACTACTTAATCTAACTTAAACTAACTTACGCTGTGGAAAACACGCACACGCCGCACGGACCGTGACAACGCGCTTCAGACCACGCGGCTAACCCGCGGGGCCCAGTACAATTAACTGAACGTTGTCTTGTACAGACTCTGTTTTGCAATTTACTTGATTTTTTGTAATAAATGTCTTTATAGCATGTTACTATTCTTATTTAACTAGGCTTACTCTTTACCTCACTTATTCTGAATATGTTTTTAAGAACAATAATCAGTAAGGATCAACTAAATAATTTATCTCTAACATCTCAGGGAGGTCAACCAAAGTAGGGGTTGTTAGATAGCAACATATTAAAATCACGACCCATTCCAGTGTTACACAAAGGTGACCCCCTGCCACGGTCTTGAAAAAATAGGAATCTACTAATCATATTTAGGTCTTAATTTTATCAATGCAATTTTTGTAGGCACTAGGTTAATAAACAAAAAAGTGCTTAGTCTTATAAAAATAAATGTGTGGAGCTGTTACTAGCTTAGCGCAATTTTGTAATAAACAATTAACTTCACGTGGTAGAATAAGTAATGTACATGTGTTCCGCTGCGCTACCAATATTTCTTTTTCAGAAATTTTATATGAGATCCGTTAGAAACAGTTTTTATAGTAGATTCAGTTAGTGTATAGGAATTTTTGATTCCTGTGAATATTATTTTCATGTATGTAAGTGCAAACAGTAGACAAATTTGTTTATGTTGCCGAGAGCATGTAAAATCAATAGTTGCTGTGCGGAACTATCCAGAAAGTGAGTCAGATAGTCCGAAAGTGCAAAGAAGGTGTTATGAGGTTCATTCAAGTTCTAAGGCCTCCGATTTTTTTTTCTAATTAACTACTCACCCGAAATCGATGAAACTGGCGTTACTTCTCGACGTAATCGCCCTGCAGACGTACACATTTTTCACAACGCTGACGCCATGATTCCATGGCAGCGGCGAAGGCTTCTTTAGGAGTCTGTTTTGACCACTGGAAAATCGCTGAGGCAATAGCAGCACGGCTGGTGAATGTGCGGCCACGGAGAGTGTCTTTCATTGTTGGAAAAAGCCAAAAGTCACTAGGAGCCAGATCAGATGAGTAGGGAGCATGAGGAATCACTTCAAAGTTGTTATCACGAAGAAACTGTTGCGTAACGTTAGCTCGATGTGCGGGTGCATTGTCTTGGTGAAACAGCACACGCGCAGCCCTTCCCGGACGTTTTTGTTGCAGTGCAGGAAGGAATTTGTTCTTCAAAACATTTTCGTAGGATGCACCTGTTACCGTAGTGCCCTTTGGAACGCAATGGGTAAGGATTACGCCCTCGCTGTCCCAGAACATGGACACCATCATTTTTTCAGCACTGGCGGTTACCCGAAATTTTTTTGGTGGCGGTGAATCTGTGTGCTTCCATTGAGCTGACTGGCGCTTTGTTTCTGGATTGAAAAATGGCATCCACGTCTCATCCATTGTCACAACCGACGAAAAGAAAGTCCCATTTATGCTGTCGTTGCACGTCAACATTGCTTGGCAACATGCCACACGGACAGCCATGTGGTCGTCCGTCAGCATTCGTGGCACCCACCTGGATGACACTTTTCGCATTTTCAGGTCGTCATGCAGGATTGTGTGCACAGAACCCACAGAAATGCCAACTCTGGAGGCGATCTGTTCAACAGTCATTCGGCGATCCCCCAAAACAATTCTCTCCAATTTCTCGATCATGTCGTCAGACCGGCTTGTGCAAGCCCGAGGTTGTTTCGGTTTGTTGTCACATTGTTCATTAAACTGTCGCACCCACGAACGCACTTTTGACACATCCATAACTCCATCACCACATGTCTCCTTCAACTGTCGATGAATTTCAGTTGATTTCACACCACGCAAATTCAGAAAACGAATGATTGCACGCTGTTCAAGTAAGGAAAACGTCGCCATTTTAAGTATTTAAAACAGTTCTCATTCTCGCCGCTGGTGGTAAAATTCCATCTGCCGTACGGTGCTGCCATCTCTGGGACGCATTGACAATGAATGCAGCCTAATTTTAAAACAATGCGCATGTTTCTATCTCTTTCCAGTCCGGAGAAAAAAAATCGGAGGCCTTAGAACTTGAATGCACCTCGTACAGTAGGCCTCCGTCAATGGATCCAGACGAGGCATTCCGAGGGGCAGATACAGTTGTAAAATATTAGAAACACAAAAACCAAGGTCGCCTGAAAGGAGAGACTCATCCATCAAGTTGGAAGGAGGGAGAGCAGCACGAGATTGAAAGCAGGATAGTGATACATGTCTTCTCAATTGTTTGACAGCCGTGCGGGATTAGCCGAGCTGTCTAGGCGCTGCAGTCATGGACTGTGCAGCTGGTACCGGCGGAGGTTCGAGTCCTCCCTCGGGAATGGGTGTTTGTGTTTGTCCTTAGGGTAATTTAGGTTAAGTAGTGTGTATGCTTAGCAGTTAAGTCCCATAAGATTTCACACACATTTGAACATTTTTTTGATTATTTGACAGAGATGAGACAGAAAATGCGAGAACAGATTAGGAAGATGTGATGATAAGTCCGAACAGAAATGAACAGGACACAAGCAGATATTAACAAGACACAACAATAAATAAATAAAGTAGGAGAGGAGACAGGAAGAAAGATAGAGCGGTTAGAAAAACAGATGTTGGTGTTATCAGCAGAATTAGAACAAGATATTTCAGATACAAAAAGCAAATAAAGTAAGTGAGAATCATCGCACAAGGCGCAAACCGAATCACGGAAGAAACTCGAGAAAAAACCAGAACCGCTACGAAAGCGGGTGAAACTGTTCTCATTAAGGTCCACAGATATAGAAACTGGAACAGGAAAAAAACACGATCTTCAGAAATGCTAACGGCCTAAGATCATGACGTAAAGCACCGAGACACTGAGAAGGGATTAGAGCAGAGGCTACTCCAACATCATGAAAAGAAAGAGTCCTCTGTCGGTTACGGTACACAAACGCAGTAATCGGACACAGGAATGTGCGATGTTACGAATACTGAGACAATGAGCGTCGCCATGCGATCGGGCGATGGCGCAAGAAACTTGAAAACAACGTATCAGCTGTGCGTGAAATCGGACTAACCGGTGAATGGACGCAACAGTAGTCAGGAATCGCAACAAATATCAAACTGGATTTTATTAAGGACATGTGACACTCATATCACTAATGTGAGCGCATCGCAACAAGCAGCAGAAACGGCTAGAATGGAAAACACACATTCGTGAGAGAAATATAACAGTACAGCAAAAAGGACAGTCAGAAGTGGCATTTGGCCATGACAAATATTTCACCACACGGAAGTTTAAACGTTATAAAGGGGACGGTAACACACTGCGAGCCGCGCGGAGTGGCCGCGGGGTTTGAGGCGTCATGTCACGGACTGCGCGGCCCCTCCCGTCGGAGGTTCGAGTCTTCCATCGGGCATGGGTGTGTGTGTTGTTCTTAGCATAAGTTAGTTTAAGTAGTGTGTAAGTCTAGGGACCGATGACCTAAGCAGTTTGGTCCCTTAGGAATTCACACACATTTGAACATTTGAACAACACACTGCGTTCCTGAACATTTGTTGAACAATTTGTCGAAGCAATACCACCGTACTGACTGCAACAAAAGAAAACTGATTTTGTGTCAACTTATCTCGAATGAGTGCTGGCAGAGATGATGGGATGGAGCCCACGATCTTCCAGGATGTATGAAGAGTTCAAAATTGCGTTCTTTAGTCGTTACTGGCCACGAACAGCGCAAGAAAGAATCAAACACGAGTCGATGATGTACCGACACATGGAGTCATCTGGTTTAAAAAGCGCTGTAAAAGTCTTTGATTAGATGACCAAGGAAAGCCATTATCTGGACTCACTGTGCAGCGATAGAGAAATTATACGGCTGTGCTTCATAAAACTGCCACCTTAATATCAGCAATTGCTGATTGGAAAGTGCAACAACGGCACAGTAACGTGTCGCGTAATTTTACTGGAGGTCGAGTTCGACATGAACGAAGAGCAAGTAAAAAATAAGCGAATACAATACGACGCTACTTCCAATAAGCCATGCAACAATAATAACAGCCATAACCATAACGAAGGAAACTTCAAAATACCAAGTAATTGGAATGGAAACAGAAGCAGGCCACAATACAAAGGTCAGAAATTCCGAAACCAGAATAATCGAAGCTGCTACTGAAATGGTGACCATAGAAACAACGGAACCCATTCTCAGCGAAATGGGAATGTACGAGGCAATACTAAGCAAGGACGTCAAATTGTAGAAATTCGTCCACTATACATGGGGTGGGAAGGGAAGAAGAAAACACACAAATGGACTACGTTCTACAGCGGGAAAGACTGTACATAAAGCCGTACAAAATTAATCGATTATGAAGATTTAGGGGAGCTACTGATCGAATAAGAGGATACAAGACAGAAATAGACTTGTATCCAATAGTAAACATCTTAATAGGAAAAGTAAAGGTAGAGGCTATCTTATATAGTAGAAGCCAAGTATCAGCCTTTCCAAACAATTATACAAAACAGGTGTGAAGTGTATAATCACACCAGTATTGAAGGTACAAAAAACAAAGGTACAAAGAGCGCTCTTAGGGAAAAATATCAAGATAAATAAACAGATCAGGCTTGAATTTGTGTGTGAAGGTCACGAACTTCCCGTAAATCTGTTTGTTATGCCTAACTTAGCAACTGGCACCATTCTTGGAATGGATTTGATAAGTGAAAAAAGGCCACAATGGACGTAGGAGGTGGCTTTATAGCGTTAGGTGAAAGCGCAGAAACTAATATCAGGCTTTATAAGGAAGCTAAGAAGGGGCAGATAACTTCTAGCTGCTGAAAGCTATAGGCGGAGAACGTGGTGATAAATCAATAGAACAGCACCCCTGGTGCAATGGAGAGAGCAACAATAAAGTGAGGGACACAGAGGTAATGGCCGAAATCCATCAGGCTATTGACGAGAAACTAGCGGAATTAATACAAATTGACGATGTAGATAAAGCAGAACTAGAAGGGACACTGAGGCGCAGCGCCGAGGTGCTCTTGCCCAAACGTGGGTCAATGAAAGGACTCCAGCACCAGTTCCAAACCAGACCACACAGGCCATCCTCCTTGCTTACAAAAAGGCCTTTATTGAGCTGCAAAAGACGATGATCGATAGGGTGAATGCGATGGTCGATAGGGTGAACAAGCATCCTCCGCATATATTACGAGGAGTAGAGGGGATAGGAGTATCCGACAGTCCTCGAGTACATGCAGATCAACACTAATCATTCTAGAAGCGATGGACCGACCAGAGAAATTAGAAGAACTGTTACTGAAATTCTATAGAGTTTCTGCGTTTACGTCATTAGGTCTTTGATGAAGTTTTTGGCAAATTGAACTGGCGCCTGAGTGTCATTTGTACGCTATCTTTATCGTGTTCGGTAGGTGCTTACAATTTCAATAGCTATCTCGGCCTCAAAGTATCATTCGCAGTTTAGGGACCATTCTAGACAGACTTCGAGACAGAATTGTGTGCTACGTTGATGGTACCGTAATAGGAGAAAGCGACTGTATATGGCAAATGAAGTGCTTGGTGCGCTACTCAATAAGATGAAAGCACATGGAGTAACTATTAATACTTACAAGTCCTGTGTCAGGACCAGACAAGTACACTTCCTAGGGCATATCATTTTACTAGCCACTCCTACACTGTCTGCTAAGACAGGGAAAAAGACGCCATTCGTGTGGGACGAGACAGGGGATGGAAAGTTCCTTAGTTTGAAGGTGACCCTGTTAGCGGCCCCATTCCAATTGCATCCAAATTTGAGAGAGGACTTTTGCATGGGCACAGATAATTTTAAAACAGGACTTGATGTGTTAATATTCCAGGAGTAGGACGAAAATGGTAGGATGACATACAAGACAATTAGTTTTGGAAGTTCTACGCTCATGAAGTCCAAGCACATCTGTTTCGTTACCAAACTGGAGGCCCTAGCGATCGTCTTGGTATTTCAGAAATTCTCATATTTTCTCTGTGGGAGAAAATCCTTACTCTATGCCGACAACTGCAATTCTTAATGACCGCAAAACTGGGGTGATGGATTTCTATACTCCAGGAGTATGATTTTTCAGCAATTTAGATCACAGGCCCAACGAATGTGTTTCGCAGAACCTCCGTCTCAGCCACCTATCGGAGCCAAGAATCAAAGGGGGAAAGCCATTAAAGACGAGCGTTTCTCGACGTGTTGTATAAGAAAGGAGGTATTCGAAAGCTTCATCATGGTGTCGATGGAGAATATACATGCGGGACAAGATAAAGACCCACATCTCCTCAACATAAAGACAAATAACAGACACAAAACTCGGACATAAATTAAGTAGCCCCATTGGCGATTATTCGCGTTGTTATGTAGAATGTATAAGTCTGGCAATATACCATCTGACTTTCAGAAAAACATCATGTACACAACTCCGAAGATTTCGAGAGCCAATAAGTGCGAGAATTATCGCACAATCGTCTCAAAAAGTCAGAAAAGTGAAGTTTTGTTAGACGACGATCAGTTTGGCTTTATCAAACGTAAAGGCACGGGTGAGGCAATTCTGACGTTGTGGCTGGTAATAGAAGCAAGACTAAAGAAAAATCGAGACACGTCACAGGATTTGTCGACCTAGAAAAAGCGTTTGGCGATGTAAGATGGTGCAAGCTGTTAGAAATTCTGAGAAAAATGGGGGTAATCTATAGGGAAAGATGAGTAATATACATTCTGTTGAATCTATGCCTCGAACAAGCAATGACAGAAATAAAAGAAAGGTGGGATTAAAATTCAGGGTGAAATGGGATCAATGATAAGATTCGCTGATGACATTTCTATCCTCAATGAATGTGTGGAAGACATACAGGATCTCCTGAATGATATAAACTGTCTAATAAATACAGATTATGGATTATGAGTAAATCGAAGAAAGACGAAGGTAATGGGAAGTAGAAGGAATGAGAACAGCGAGAAACTTAACATCAGGATTGGTGATCACGAAGTAGATGAAGTTAAGGAATTCTGATGCCTAGGCAGCAAAATAACCCATGACGGGTGGAGCAAAGAGGACATCAAAAGCAGACTAGCACTCGATAAAAGGGCATTCCTGGCCAAGAAAAGTCTACTAGTAACAAACACAGGCATTAAGCTGAGGAAGAAATTTTTGAGGATGTACGTTTGGAGTATGGAATTGTACGTTTGTGAAATATGGACTGTGTGGGAAAACCAGAACAGAAGAGAATCTGAGCATTTGAGGTGTGGTTCTACAGAAGAATGTTGAAAATTAGGTGGACTGGTAGGGTAAGCAATGAGGAGATTCTCCGCAGAATCAGCGAGGAAAGGAGTATATAAAAAACGCTGACAAGAAGGACCAGGTTGGTAGTACATCTGTTAAGACATCACGGAATAACTTCCATGGCACTAGATAGAACTGTAGGAAAAAAGTGTAGAGCAAGGCAGAGATTGGAATACATCTAGCAAATAACTGAGGGCGCAGGTTGCAAGTGCTGCTATGAGACGACGAGGCTGGCACAGGAGATGAACACAGCCACACGAAACCAGTCAGAAGACTGATAACTCAAGAAAAAGCACTGTCTTAAAAAGGCGTATTATTCTTCAGAAGTAAACAGGACAGCACCCTGTGGAGCTGATCATCAAAATTATTTGGCACATCCACCTCAAGAGCGCACACTTTGGTGCCAAGAAATGCTTCCTTAAGCTGTGTCATTTTAATAATATGCAGAGGTGATTACGGAAGCTGGTGGCAACGTGTAATCTTTTTCAGACGGCCAAAACTATGACAATCCGAATGCAGGCACCAGTGCATGCCACTGTGCTCCCAGAATCAAGGGAGACAGTGGCATCCGATCTCATGGGCCCCATGCCACGCACATCACGTGGGTTTGCATACATTATTTTGGTAGTCGAACTAATGTCATAGTACGTAATGCTCACACACTCGGACAGACAAATAGTTCTTGTAGTGTTGGCAGAAGAGCCAACACCGTGTTACGAGAGGAGGCCGAAATGCACGCATTTTAGCTCACGCAGGCTGGCGTGAGGAGGAAAGGACTATACTGACGTGAGGTCTGGAACATGACAAGGAATTAGAATTCAGAAAGCGGACGTCATTAGTTTGATACTTAACTTTAATACGTTAATGATGAACGTCGCTCTTGATGGTACATGACTCACAATATCAATATCAATAGTAACTGAATATGGCGCCTTGCTAGGGCGTAGCAAATGACGTAGCTGAAGGCTATGCTAAACTGTCGTCTCTGCAAATGAGAGCGTATGTAGTCAGTGAACCATCGCTAGCAAAGTCGGCTGTACAACTGGGGCGAGTGCTAGGGAGTCTCTCTAGACCTGCCGTGGCTGCGCTCGGTCTGCAATCACTGATAGTGGCGACACGCGGGTGCGACGTATACTAACGGACCGCGGCCGATTTAAAGGCTACCAACTAGCAAGGGTGGTGTCTGGCAGTGACACCATAGTTCTTACGTTATTGTGGTGGTCGAATTGATGTGAGTAAACGAACAAAGCGAGATCTGACACAGCTTACGTTTTTGCCATTTCCTCCCCCTCCTCCCCCCCTGGACGTTGACTGGTAACATCGTACTGACGTAATGGCAGGAACACCAAATTTTTTGGGGGAAATAGATCAGTTAGGCTATCTCCAATAACCTAACTCCCCCTTCCCACTACCCCCACCTGTATGACATCATCCAACCTCCCCACACCCACCACCAACCCCGCACTCGTGAAAACACTGAGAAACGTTCAATCTGTGCTCAACTGCTGGTGAGGAAGGTTGTGCAGTGTTCTTTATTTATTTTCTGTGTACTCCACTGGCCCCCCTCCCCAATCTCCCCACCCGTCGCCCTACTACTTTCAGCTGCTCATGTGGAGATACTGTCAGAGTGAGAAAAATTTCAGAGTACTACAGCTATTGTGGTGTTCTTAACTTTTCTGAAACGTTGAGGACTGGTTATTTTCGCTGTTGGAGTCAGTGCTGTTAAGGCACCTATTTTTTTTTATTTTCCTCACTGGTCGAAGCGCAGTTCTAAGTTGGGAAACCCACAGGTATCTAAGAACAGACGGGGAAAGCGGAACAATTGCATATCTAAAAGTTCATGATATATTTCGAAACCCACAGCAGATCGAGATAAAACAAAGATCACACACAGACGCAGCAGACCGGATGTCTAAAAGATTCTCCTAGAATTCGAAGCACTGTTCTTCGGACGAGAAAAATGGCTAAGTTTTCGGTTAATTTTCGGTGTCTTACAATTGCTGGTCTGGAGATGCTCTAAAGCCACAATAGCATGTGCAAGACAGCATCCCTCCTGTCCGAACCAACGGAGGCTGGGCTGCCTCGACTTGAAGACGTCACGTCGCTCTCTGACATCACAGACCTTTCCGTAGATACCTTGTTCGAAGTAGTCTGTAGCGTTTCCTATGCTCCTCCTCCCCCGCTCTTGTGACTCTCTGATGTCATGGAACTTAATGTGAATGGAGCATCCTGATTGGTAGTTGCTGAATTTACCTGCCTAAATGCTTCTACTGGCTTCTACTGCCACAAATTAAGATAATTGTAGCGGAAGCCACACAGATACCAAAAACAGAAGCACACGCAATATATATGGTCACAGCGCTAGATATCCCCCGCCTACGAAAGCACTTCACCTGCGAAGTCTGTTGGTCATCCACTGTGGCCAACAGTCACAAGGCAACTAACTGCCTCTGCTTATGTGGGCCTGGTAGGCTTGAGCCGTGGTCACGCTCCTAATTGGTGTACAAAGGCTGGGCTGGTTCCTTCGTCACTATGTCGTCCCTTAACGGTGCTGTTTCCGGCCCGGCCTGGTTGCTGCTGTGGTTTCTGCAACGAGTTTCGAGCATCTCCAGACTCTGGGATTGCAATAATATTTACTTTCTGAGCTCAGTCGATGAGAAACGCTTCGTCAATAATGGACTAATTATCGATATCTCGAAACCGATATCAGCTGCAATATCCGATTATATACGACAAAACGACGATACTTTTGACACTGTGCTGAAATAATAGAGTATCACATGAAAATCTCCAGAATTTCATAAATTTTCATATGGTTTGCCGGAATATCTTACCATTTACTTGACTGTTCTCGATATCAACTTCGTAGCAGTATGCTAACGAACGCTTGCACAATATAATTCCGAAGATAAAGAGTGGAAATTGTATCTCTAGAGAGCCGAAACTTTAGCAAGGTCATTACGTGGGGCATGCTACAAATGTAAGTAAGTATGAATATGGAGTAACTTATCTCATCTGCATAGATTTTTACGTGAAAACTCGAAAACGAAGGAATACGGCAGTTGCGCTGACATTTTTTAACGAATACTGATGTCAATGATATAATAGATTCCAGATCATCCATGTACTTCACAAAGCCAACTAATGTTTTAAAAGTCATTATCTTACGTGTTTCTCGTGTCTAGAGAACCAGCAAATGTCTGTTCCACCGGTGTTCCACATTCTCGATGCAAACAATGTATCACAGTCGATGTTGTCTCAGCCAACCAAAGACGGAAAATGTGTACAATGGTAATATACCTCACAGACGAACGAGAGGTTTCTGAAACTCTTTGACCTGCCCGACCGATGACACAGAGAGAGAGATGACTTGTCTCACTACAGCCCCTACAAAGAAGTGTTATGTCACTGATCTCACTACATAACAGTCGAACAACAGCTTCTGGAAATTGCATTCAAAGATTGACTCTCAATGATTCCTGAAAATCCATTAGTAAGATTTTGTATTACTCTTTAAAACAGGGTTATTTCCTGTTAAGGTTTTCCAGAACAATTTTTCTGCATCCCTTCAGCTAGTGTGTTAATCTGGCCAAAGCTACTCTTTGATGCTTCTTACAGGCTATCCTATCCTTCACAGTGCTTCAGCCAGTGTGTTAGACTGGTCAAAGTTACTCTTTGGTGCTTCTCACTGCTGGTGCCTTCATACCTATACCCGCTGGAAACTTTTAGCACTGAAATATGGTCTCTTGTGCGTATTCCGGAGCGTCAGATTTAATATGATGGGTTAAAAGAATGTTATTTCGTGTTAAGGTTTCCAGAACAATTTCTATAAACCGGGACATCCCTTCAGCTAGTGTGTTAGACTGGTCAAAGCTACTCTTTGGCGCTTCTCACTAATAATCCCTTCATACCTATACCCAGCGGACACTTTAATGGTTCTCGTTCGTTAGATTTACTCTCAAGTGAGAGAGATTCACGACACGCTATATCATTGTCGAAATATCCTCCACATCAAAACACAACCACCGCCTCCTTGTTACTAGCACCAAGTTACAACAGGCTAGCGGACCGGAAAAACAATCCCGAGGGCTAGGGGACCGGGGGGGGGGGGGGGGGGGGAGAGATAGAGATGGAAGGTTGCTTCCCCCAGCACCCTCTATCGGTTGAATTGTGAACTTACTTAGTTGGTCCTTTGATATCTAGGTAAACACTAGAGTCTGCCTCTATTGTTTCTGGGTGAAGGTTTCTATTACATTGATTTTTCGTAATTTATTTCGATGTTTTGGTCGATTTCAGGTATTAGCGCTGTGAGTCATGATCTGAAAGTAGGGGAGCTGAGGGTGTATTTCATGACAATTTCGAGGTAGGGTGATTGTTCCTCATGCAATTTAAAGCGGAAGTTGTTATAGAAGACCTTCCTGATACATTTTTCGTAAGTGATGGCGCCGTGATCTCTGTGTTTCGAGCACCATGATTGTTTGGCAGTTCAGTTATAAGATCTGTAATTTTAGAGCTTCTCCTTTATGTTTTCAAAGGCTGTATTGTGCACTAACGCTTCCCAGTCTCTCAGGGATAGTGGAATAGGACAAAGTCACCAGAGAGTATCGTTTAGAGAAACAGGGCTATAGAGTGCTTCATGGGATAGATGGTTGGTGTTTTCGAAGTGCGGTTAGCCTACTACGAGGGCCAGCCACGTGGCTGTTGAGGCATCGCACGCCGACCGCCGACGAGGAATTGGTCCCGGTAGGTATGTGCCTGATATTGAGAACAGTCGTATAAATGATACGATATTCCGACTAACCATGTGAAAATAAATAAAATTTAGGAGATTTTCATATGCTCCTTGACGACTTCAGCACAAAAGTATCACAAATATCGTCGTGTTTGCGTGTAAAATCGGAAATTGCAGTTGATATCGGTGTCACGATCGGTAAATTATTTCGCGATTGATTAAGCATTTCTCATTGACATAGCTCAGAAAGTAAATATTCTTGTAATCCCCTAATCTGGAGAGGGTTGCAGTTCATTGCAGAACCACGGCAGGAAGCAATTCGGACACCCACATGCCTTTGTGGCTTTAGAGCATTTCCAGGCCAGCAGTTGTAGGACATCGAAAATGTACCAGAAGTTCTAGCCATTTTTCTTGTCTGTAGGACATGCTTCAAACGCTAGGAGAAGCTTTTAGACATTCGAACTGCTGTGCCTTTGTGTGATCTTAGTTTTTTCGCGATCTGTTGTGGGTTTCGAAATATCTCATGAACTTTTAGATATGTAATTGTTTTGATTTTCCCGTCTGTGGCTAGATGCCAATGTAGGTTTCCCACACTGTACTTCTAAAAGCGAGGAAAACAGAAACAGTACCTTAACATCTCTGACCCCAGCAGTGACAATAAACTGAAACCACTCAGCTTTCCAGAAAAGTAATAAAGACCACAGTAGCTGTAGGACACTGAAATTTATTTCTCTGTGACAGTACCTCTAAACAACTGAAACTCGAGAAATGGGGTAGGTGCGACGAAAAGCGGATGAGGGGCGCAGTGGAGTACACAGAAAACAATGTACACTAACCTAACTCTCCTTTCCAGTAGTTGACCACAGAGGGTTACTCACCATTTCTGGGGATGGGGTGGTGGTGGTGGAAGGTGTGGAAGATGTTATAGGAGTGGGGGGAGGCGTGGGGGAGTTAAGCTAGTGGAGATAGCCCAGTTGACCTATTCCCCCCACAACCAAATTTTAGTTTCCCTTCATGACATCAGTACAATATTGCCAGATCTGCGACTGAGGGTGAGAGAGTTTGGAGAATGGGGAGGAAATTGGGCACCAATGGAAACTGTGCCAGAACCTGCTATTTTTTTTCTAATGACATACTGAAATAGTAAAAGGGGTGCTCCACCACAAAATGATAGTTAGGAGAACACCTAAGAGAACATAACCTCAAACCAACCACTAGAAAAACAGCAGATAAGTTGACAACAGTAAGACACTTACATAGGCCAGAAAGACCTGGTAGAATCGCACCATTTGTTAACTTACTTACAATGGTCCAGTGCAGGTGGGATACATAGTGGTGTTAGATAGTATCAAATCAAGTAAGGCACCTAAACACATCCATCAAATAGAAAATGACAATTTAATAAATTGTAAACATAATGTAGAGTTTGTAAATACTAACATGGGGTAGAACATAAAAAAAGGAATTCACAAAATCAGAAAGAAGCAAGAAAAGTAAAAGTTAGTGTCACAGTAATTGTTCAACCAATATTTTCCTAGATAGCATTGGAACGAGTGATGCATTTGTTTGTGGCAAAACATATCTGAGAATGAAATGGAAATGCTACACACAAGAACTGTAAACAGAGCCTGACAATAAAGAAGTGGTGACATTTCCATTGTCATGATAATCAAGCTCATAACTTACATGTTTGGTGGATTAAATGGAGCAATGTATGAACAATTAGATATTTGGTAGGATGGTGTTCGGCAGCACCATATGTCAAAGAGATAGATCCATAATGAACCAGCAATATGATGACGTTTTCGAAAAGAGGTATCAAGAGGTATTGTTGAACTGAAAATTTTGTGTTTGCAACAGAGGAAAAGGTTTGTCTGACTTAATGGTTAACAATTTACATGTTTGGTATTCCTTGGCTAAGTCAGTGTGACTTGTTCATTTTTTTCTGGTTCTTTCTCCCTGTCAGTCAGACATAGAAGACCAATTATGTATATGAAGGACGTGTTTGTAGATAGACTTGACGCACTGTATGTGAGCAGTAGCACCTTCATGAGGTCCTATGGGGCTAGCTAATGGCAGTGCAGTATGCCATGAGCTATGGGTGAGGCTGGGCTAGTAGGTATCTATGGTAGGTTGTCAAAGTGACAGGGAGAGGTTCCCCACCACGTGAACGATTGACTCTGGGAACTGCAGGGGAGGAGATGCGCCATTCTGCGTGCCACAAGAAGAGCTAATCTGAAAGTAATGTGCCACCTCAGATGCAAAAGTCTTACTTCTCCTCCACACCCACTGCACTGGGTAGTAACACACTTGTCATCCATAACAGCCACAACTGCAAACAATAATGTTGAGCACCCATTGTACTTGCACCACACAGTGCACCAACTCCATGTAAAAATGATTGCAGATCGCTGTTAATTTCTATGTGAACATTTATTCACTATGGTGATCCTGGATACAGCTCCATTGCTGTTGTTTTATGATAAAAAATTATTCTACCGCTAATGATGTGATCGTTCAACAGGAAAATACCAATGAAAGAAACATAAAAATATTAATGGATGTCACAATAACTGTAGGTGTGTTACCATGTCACATTTTGCAGTTTAAAAGATACGTCTAATAAGCTGTCTTATACGTCAACTGCACTTTGTAAATCAAAAGAATTATGAGGGTAGACTGCCACAGACATTAGGTTTTCCACATTTTTGTCATCTGAGTTAGAGTATATTTATGGATGGCTGAAACAGACTTGCAATTTGAGATGCATCAGCGCACTCAAGGATAGGCTTGAGACTGCCTTCGTCAGACAGACAGTACAGAGAATTGTCTTCATCAAGACTGATTTGCAGTTTGATTTTTGTTCCTTGATTTCTCCATTTCTCCACAGAGTCAGAGAAATCAGAGATCTTCCTCAAATTAAGAGCTATTTTTGACATTAGTATACTTCTTTTGCCAAGAAATGTACTCTTTGATTCTGCTAGTCTGTGTTTTATTCCCTCCTGTCTTTGTCCATCATGTGTTATTTTCTTTCCAATGTTGCAGAATTCCTTAACTTCATCTACCTCATGGTCACCAATTTGTGGGTTACATTGATCACTAATTTCATTCCTGCAACTCTTCCTTCAGTTTCCTCTCAGTTCATATTCTCTACTCATTAGACTGTCCATTCCACATAACAGGGCCTGTAACTCTTCTTCAGTATTGCCGATAATATCAATGTCTACAGTGAATCTCATCACTAATATCCTTTCACACTCAATTTTTATCATACTCTACAACCTTATAATGCAGCAATATTTTCTCTCTTTACATGCTCATTAACATAATTTTTTGATTGATTAGATGCACATATCTATACCATTTGGGACTGAATGTTAGATGGTGTTGTCAATTTATTAATCATACTGGTTGATACTGGAAAGCTTCACACTAACAACTGTAGCATTGCATGCTTTACTGAAGTTATTTTTGCACTGGCTAGGAGAGAGAGGCAGGCTGAGAAAGTGGCACACTTCAGACAGGTTGGGGGGGAGCTGAGAGTTTTTTGTTGGTGGTCAAAGAGCGGAATTTTACTGCCTGCCACATTGCCGTCCTGTGGAGCAGCCCAACGAGCATGACCTGCCATTGTCAGGGGCCTGGGCGAAAGCTGAAAGGGGGCAGTACAGACAGCCACTTACCAAGAATCAACTGCAGTTTTTTGAGCAGCACGTAGGTTCCTGGATGTCAACAGTTAAGAATTCTTCACACACAGAATGAGTAGCACTTTTCTGCCACAGCATCTAGGAGGCCTTCTGACTCGCTCATCATTATTGCCATAATGGTGACCATCAATGCCCCGATAGTATCCACCACATGTCCTGATATATGTGCAATCTGTTAAAATTTGTGCAGCAGTGGTGATGTAGGGAGTAATTTGTTACAATTTTATTCTAACATAGCGATGCATGGAGGAATTTGTTACAGTTTTGGTATAACATTGTGATACATGAAGTAACTGATTACAATTTTGCTGTAACATGGCGATGTATGCAGTAATTAATTACAGTTTGACTGTAATGTGTTAGATGTATGAGATAGTTTGTTTCAGTTTTGCTGTAACATGGTGATTTATGGGGTTACGGGAGGGGGTCAACATATTGTATAGTCTGTATCATGCAATAGTATGGGAGTTATATAATGTTAGGCTGAATTTGATATGAGCTTTTGTTGAATAAAAAAGACTTTTTGGATGTCAGACTAACACTGTTACTTTGCTGCAAAGATTAGAGTATTCTATCAACATAATACAGCAATGCAAAAAAAAGGTATAAAAAATAAAATAAAAATCGAACACTAAGGAGTTGTGCCATTGCACAAATTTTTGTAGCCTTGTTATAAAATCTACAAGATGATGTCTATTCAGATTGTACACTAGTCGAATAAGAGTGGTTCTAGTAGCACCATTATGAAGATGAAAATCAGGTTGTCTTTAAATACACACCATAATGGTCGTGAGTGTTGGTTACCTTAATATTGGATATGATGAGTTGATGTTAGCCAAGGATGTCTTTAACGCTACAAATGCGCCATTATGAACCTCACAGAGTTTGAAGGAGGTCGTGTAATAGAGCTATGAGAAGCTGAATGTTTCTTCTGTGATATTGCAGAAAAAACGTGGCAGGAATGCAGCCACTGTACATGATTGATGGCAGCAGTAGTCACGAGAATGCAGTGTCGCAAGAAGACCGGGCTCCAGACAGGCACATGGCACTTTAAAGAGGAAAGATCATCATCTTCAGCATATGGCTCTGCCACATCTTCAGCAGCAGTTTGAGAACCAGTTGGCTCCACAGTGACACAGCGAACTATTACAAACTGGTTAATTCAAGGACAGCTCCGAGACAGACGTCCTGCAGTGTGAATTCCTCTGGTCCCAAATCACCTCCATTTGCGTCTTCAATGGTGTCAAGCGAACGCTCATTGGAGGGCAGAGAGGAGGTCTCTTGTGTTTTTGGATCAGGCTGGTTCTGCCTTTGTGCACGTGTTAGCCATGTGTTGATTAGGAGGAGGCCAGCTGAGAGCCTGGAACCAACCTGTCTTTATGTTAGACACACTGGACCTACACCTGGAGTTATGGTCTGGGGTGTGATTTTGTATGAGAGCATGAACACTCACGTGGTTATCCCTCACATCCTGACTGCAAACTTGTACATGAATCTGGTAATTTGACTTGTTAGACTGCAATTCATGAAAAGCATTCCAGGGGCTGATCTCCAAAAGAATGCTTCTCCAAACGAATGCCGCTCGTCCACCTACTGCTGTTGTAATCCAACATGCTTAACAGAGTGTCGACATGTTGCCTTGGTCTGCTCATTCACCAGACCTGTCTCCAATAGAGTACATATGTGATATAACTGAACGATAACCCCAGCATTATCTACAAACAGTACTGACTGACCAATTGCAACAGGCATGATACTCATCCCACAAACTGACAGTTGATACCTAGTCCATTTTTTCACAATAAGGAGGAGGTGATGAGAGGGAACAGCTTGCTCCATCTCATTATAATTAACTTGTTCCGTCGCATTATATTGAATACTATATATGTTTGAGATACTTCCATCATTTTTTCCATATTTAAGAAATGTTATAACTCGAGTGAAGAAATGGACTAGCTGTTTATTTAATTCATAATTACATAAATGCACCTTATTTCCTTAATCCCTGTATGTTGTCTTGGGTTAATTATCTTTGAGTTTGTATTAAGATTTCGTCTGCAGGTAGTGGCAAGGCAGCAATGTGGACACTCTGTAGGATGGTTAGTGTCAACCTAAATTTGGGGTAAAGGCGGTGATGATGCACCTGTTTGCCAGGGATAGTTCGGGGTTGGTAACAGGTTCCCCTCCCCTCCAGGGTGGAAGAGAACGGCCGGTGAGGGCCGGCGTGACAGGGTCACTCTGGGGGAAACTGTTGAACTGAGTGGATGGAATCGAGGGTGATCTCCATCTTTTCCGCCAATTTCTTTGTAGGATCAGGTATAATTTATTATATTGTTATTAATTCGCTCTTTTTCAGGATGGACGTAGTTAGTATGTCGTTACAACCTTTCATTTTTTTTTGAGGAATTTTGCCTGTAAAGATTAGAATTTTCAGTTAGGGTTTCTTATCCAGAGGTGAACTTGGGGGCTCACGTTATCCATTTGTAGTAATGCAATGAGTTAGTGCCATCAGCACACGAGGGCAGCAATAGTATCAGAAATCATATAGTTCCACTTTAAGGAGTAGTGTTTTGCAATTTTAAATTTCTTACTTCTCTTGCTAGAGTAACATGGGTCTTATACCACCTAGTTAGAAATATAGACGATGATTCCATGAGAAACCGGCTAAGATATGCCTGTGTTTTGTGTGAGGTACTTAAAGCTCTAAACATGTGATGTAATTCTTTTAGCAAATTCATAAATTTTGTGCATGGGTCTCTTGATTCATGAATGAACCCCATTTGCAAACAGCAATGTAGACGATCCTCCATGTCCTAACTAATTGGTAAATAATAGGTTGTGCATGTAACAATTGTATAGATTGAAAACAACAACGAACAGTAAGGTGAGTACAACAAATTAGCCATTGGTGTCGATCACCCAGGTGGTGTCTAATTGCACTGCCAGCGAGCTACCAGTTCGTTCTTGAAAATAGTTAAGGTGAGGATGCTTGCTTGTGTTGTAATCTGTTAATTTGCGGGTGCCACATTATATGGGATGTTTTATTTTTGAGAAATTGTTTCTTTTGTGTATACGAGAGATGTTTGTGTCTGATTTGTTTCCCTGTTTTCTCGCCAAGAATCTTTGCTATAATTTTGAATAAGGGAACCATGCTGAGAAGTAATGGAGAGAATGGTGTAATTGCTTATCTCATGCTTGCATTAACCTGTTATCTTGCAGTGTTAATCACTTACATAAGTTACCTTTCCCATTGGTGTATATTATAAGCTATGTATCACTGTGCTTTTTGTGGTCTCTACCTATTATGTCCAGTTGAACTTCCATAACAGACAAAATATGATAGAAAACGACAAACACTTAGTACTACAAGATACAGTTAGTAACCTAATATGGGATTGCTGACCTTAAAAAGTAGTTTCAAAGCGGTTAGTTGAAGATATAGCAACCCTCATTTCTTATCTCTACAAATGTATAGCACTACTTTTCAGTTTTCTGTTTCGCCAAGATGTCGTGTAGTATTGTGCTGCAGAATGTGTTAGCATTATCACCAGAAAAAGATGTCAAGCATATAGCACTGCAAGACGAAGTCAATAGTCTAACATGGGAGTCACATAATGTTTGTTGACTTTAACGTCAGGTTTAGAGAGATTAAGACGAATTTTTGACAAATAATACAGTCAGTTTAGATATGGGTATAACATTTTCTACTCTATTATCATTGACATAATATATCATGAGTTAAATAACTCAGTGTTATTTTTTCTGATCGATACCCATCATGTCCTGATGGACTTCCATAACAGACAGAAAATTCTAGGCCTTCATGAATTTCCTAGATGATATCACACAATAGCTTCCAGAGGAAGAACTAAGCTGCATGTAAGCAAACATGGACAGACATGATGCACTGTGTGTCAGGTTTATACGAAGTCAGACAAGTCTAGACTTGACATAGTATCATGCTGTCCTCCTTGATTTCACTGCCACAGCTGACTGGCTGTTTGGTTTACACAGTTCAGATCGTTGAAGTGCTTTTGAACATGGTATCTATTAATGCAAAATTCAGAACATGTAGATACTGTTGAATATGGTTACTTTCGAACATGACACCAATCTATGCAAAATTCAGATTGTTTGGGTACTTTTGAACTAGGACCAGGGATGAAGCTATGGATGATTCGTTTTAAGGCTCAGTACAATACTGTGCTACAATTGGCTGTTTCGATTTAATTAATGGTGAAATATTGAGCTATTATCATTGGGAGAGCAAAATGTTGTATGTGTGTGAGTGTGTATGTTTGTTTGTTTGTTTGTGTGTGTGTGTGTGTGTGTGTGTGTGTGTGTGTGTGTGTGTGTGTACATGTATGTGTGTGAGTGACCGAGTGAGAGACAGAGGGAGGGAGGGGAGAGAGAGAGAGAGAGAGAGAGAGAGAAGGAAAGAGTGTTACTGTTTGCACACATGAGATGAAATTTCTGACTACAAAGCAGAAATTTTGTTGTTGATACAGAATTTTTGCTTATGAAACTCTATATCATGTTACTGCTCACGCAGCATCTTGCCCCTGCATTTATGATGTCATGGATTTTCCCTGTTGGTGTATGACCTTCAGTCCAATATTCAAGGTCAAAGTTAGCTGGAGTCGTTATAGTCCTACTAGTCCTTGTGGTGATAAATAGTTGATATAATTACTGGCAGCCATTTTCAATGTAAATAAATGCGCTGCAATGCAGTGATGTCACTTCACCTCACTATTGGCCACCAGATGTTGGATCCAGTCCTAATGGGGAAGTGCCTAGGGCAAGCGTACGTTGTACAACTAAGTTGCTGGAGCAATCTTCCTTTTCTCTCCATCTCACAGCTTGTCAAAAAAGACATTGTTGCATCATGGATTCACATAAATAAATGAAAACACTTGATGTCACTTGACATCAGTGTAGGCATCCAGTTATTGGAACCAGTCTTAATGTGAAGTGCCAAGATGCAAGTGACAGTTCTATGACCACACGTAGACAGAGAGTGTTCCTTTTCTCTCTGTCCCACAGCTAGGGCGAAAAGTACTTGTCATAACACCAAACTAGAGAAAGTGGGTTTTCGAAAGTTAGGTGCATGGTCGCATTGGAGTAGAAGAATTGGTGATGACAATTCCTTCAGTAGGGTCAAAACAATAATGGATGCGTTGTAATATCGCAAATGTTCTCTTGATGTCAGATACAAGGAACACATGAGAGCCTGGAAGTATGGGACAAACCACTCCACATTTGCAGAACACTTAAGAGAACATAACTACAAATCAACCACTAGAGAAGAAGACATGAAAATAATTAGAATCAACATTGCAAAATATCTCCAAACCCTGCAAGAAAATTACCACACACAGAAAAAGCAAAGTAGAAAGGAAAACCCTGTTGAATGATCATGTACACTTGCCAAACAATTCATTGTTTACACTAATAGATAAAATAATAGAATGACACTCCAAAAGAGGATTATTATCATAATAATAATAATTAACAATATCACCCAACACCTTGTCACTCACTTGTCCAAGGACCAGTTCACAGAACATGTGACCTGAAACTCAAATTATCTCATTACCAGTGTTTTCAGTCACTTTCTAATAACTATTAAATTCATATTCAACACACTGAAACTCAAACCACCAACACCCACCCCTCCACACACACATGAAAAAAGCTCTCTCTCCATTTGTGTGTGGGCACACACACACACACACACACACACACACACACACACACACACACACACACACACACCTTGAATAAACATTAGTTTTCAAAATATACTTCATTAGTATGGCATGGCAACTTGTAGGTGAACAAACCAAACAGGAGGAAACACAGAATGAACTCAGAGTATTTACGTCTATGAAAGCACAGTGTTATAACAAATAGCTGTAACTATAGGCAAAAGAATATTAGTGCACCACAAAGGAGAAGAAGAAACACAGTGAAGAGTGTGAAAAGTTTGGAATACAAAATTGGGCTTATGTTTCGGAAATCAAGTGGTAGGGCGCCCTCCAGACCAGAGGTCAAGAAACTGTAAGTAGTTACTTCTTTACATGAAAAACGCAATGTGAACTGGTGGGTAATCTAAAAATACAAAACTGTATCGATATTGATCCCACTGAAGATGCCTTAGAGTAAGAAGAAACGAAATGCTTCTGGGAAAAATAAATTAAGTTGCAGCAAGAAGAGGCACTTTTATTTACAAAGTTGACTTTTAATGATATTTTATACTCATGACAACGTCAAGTATATCAAGAGTGGGAAGCATCGCAAATTATTACAGACAGATAGAAGTATGTTGAATGTAATTAAGATCGTCGTTGAGGTATGGGTCCTTAAGTTCGCATTGGGAGTGATTATGAATTTTATTCGCTCAACAATAATGGCAGCTGTAGGGATTGGAATATAGGCCAGCATTATGCAGATTAATTATGCGAATCTATCCAAAAACCGGAAATAGCATATACGAAAAAAGTTTCAGCTTGCTGTCGATCTCTATTTACAATGTTCCACGATATTTCGTCTGGGTCATTAAATACAAAATTTTTGTACTGTGAATGGTAATTTAACATACCAGATTCACGCTAATTATTTTAAGAGAACAATTAAAATAAACTTTTGTGACTTTGACCTGACTGATCGAGGTGGCAAAGTGGTTAGCATACTGGACTTCCATTCGAGAGCACGACAGTTAAAACCCGAGTCCAGCCATCCTGATTTAGGTTTTCATGATTTCCCCAAATCGCTTGAGACAAGTGCTGGGATGGTTCCTTGCAAAGGACACAACCGACGTCCTTCCCCATTCTTCCCTAATATCATGGGGTTGATGATCTCACTGTTTGGTCTGTTCCCTAAAATCAACCAACCAGCCAACGTGACAAAAATGTGTTTTCAAAATAAACTCAGGTCAGTGAAACTTAATTTTGGGACTGTTCATATTAAAAATTTTCCCTTCGTTAATAGCATAGAATGTTGATTGAAACTTTAATAGTGTTCGTATTTGTTAAGGCACATGGTCGATGATAAAAAGATTTTTTATCCATGGATGTGAGCCTGCTAGTCAATGTTCGATGGACAAATTTTGATAAACAATAAAAGAAAATGCTGGTAGGAAGCTTTCACGTGATTTACTGTGCCACGATCTCAGTTTTTAGTTAAAGCTTCGGTAGCGGCTGTTATGAACTTAATTCGATCAATAGTTATGGCAGCTTTAGGGACTAGAGCTCAGGCCAACACAGAGTAATTATGTGAATGTATCAAAAAACCAGAGGTAGCATATGCAAAGAAATTTCGGGCCTGCAGTAAGCAGCGCTCCTGCTGATTGAATACCAGAACTCAGTTGTCCTCCACATGTAGACAACTGGTAGGTTCCCAGTCCAAATATCATGGATTGTTCTAAACGACAACTGGCTACAAGCCCAAAAGTTCTTTGGATATTTAGTTCTCCGAGCACTGCAACAATAACTACTGGGCAATAAGAAATGCTCTGAAAGCATCTGAACATGTACCCTTAGTGTCACAGTGATGCGCATTTTCAAGTGTATTTTACCCCACAGACTGTAGAACGCATTTTGGATGACGACTGAAAAGTCTGGCACGATGTGTAGATCAGTGATCTACATGTGACGAAGTTAGTAGAGATATTCAGTAAGTTCTAGTTCAGTTTCTGTGAGTTAACTCACTAGCTCATTTCACTTGCTTGTTTCACTCGCTCGTTCACTAACTCACGAATACTTACCTTGAACCTATTAAGTAGCTATACTATATTCCATTTTTTAGATCTAACTCACTTATTTTCATTTAAAACAACCCTATTTACTAATAAATTACTTAGAAAAATTAAGAAAAATGACTGTTTTTCTATTGCAGTCACTTATTATAAAAAGTAATTTTTTTCTTACAAAAGTGCACAAAAGAAAAAAGGTAAAATGGATGTTTTTATAAAAGGTGCATGTAAGGAAAAAAATGAAATGAATTGTAGTGATCATAAGAAATCTATTCTTTGAGTAAAATTTTTCTAATTCTTTCTTCTTATGCACTCATAAGATTTTTATGAACTGTTATTTCTGAGCTTGACTCTTCTTCTACCACATTCACATTAACTCTTATTTTCATGTATTTATTTTTATATTCTTTATAATCTGAACAATATCTATATTTTCGATATTTATCTTTATAAAATCATTAATATTCAACTGGAAACACTGAGTAAAAGAGGTAATCACTTTTTTCTATTTCCTCATTCAGTTATTAAAACAGTTTTAACAATTGATGTATTTTAAAACATGGTTAACGAAATAAATTGACTGCTTAAGCAGTCTTAGACTGCAAAATGTCCGTATGGTAATGTATCTATTATTTTATTTTCCAAAACATATCTTTTCTCATCATGAGGATTAGTGCTTTCTTGTATATTTAAGTTGTGTTTACTTTGTGTTTTTGACTTCGAAACATATTAATACTTCTGTACTGTTCTCTATTGTTAAACAGGCCATATTTATAATGTGACTTAAACAAGATAAAATTGTTGTATAAAAATAGTGTGAATAGTTATCATTCTTGAAATAAGGGAATTTACATGCTTCTCCTTCTTACATTTTGTAATTTTTAATGGTTACATTTGATATGTTTACTCAAACGAATAAACATTAATCGATACATTAACTCTACTCTCAATTTTTGAAATATTATTATCAACCACCAGAAATTCAAAATTTTGGGTTACAAATCAAGAGCTAGGCCAACTTTTTTATATTTTGTTACTCTTTCAGCATTTTTGTCTATAGGATATTATGCAGATTTTATAAAGCAGAGAGAACATTTTTGAACATTATTTTTTACATAAATACATGCTTTTTTATTTTATCTGTGAATTCATTGTAAGATGATCCTCTCAATAGAACATATCTATTAATTCCTAGCTGTAATTCAATAATTCAGTTTAATGTCCATCCTGATCCATGTGCTTGAAAATTACCCATTTCAAATATTTTGTTTACCAATCTTAATTTTTTGATTAACTCTCTTTCATTTGTGATCCTTAAGGACTCTTGTGGAAATTAAATACCATAGTATTTCTATTTGTCTGCATTTGGTAGTCACAAAATATTTAAAGTTACTTTCAATGCATGATGTGTTTTTAGATTGTCTTTTACAATTTTCATAATTTTCGGTTTTACTGCAGTTTAAGAAATGCAAATGTCTAAAATATTTAATTTTTAATTGCTTATCTAATTCTTCTATGTCAAAATTTGGGAGTCATCTGTCATATATATTAATCATCTCATAGAATTTTTTTTCATTCCAACACCAGCTTTCTTTTGGTTTCTAAGTTGTGTGTTTTTTGTTCTTCTAATCCCTTATCATTCTTCTGTTTACTGTGAATTTATTTTGGTATTGCTTCTGTACTTCCAGCTAATGAAGTAAAATTGGAAAATCTACACCTCTGTGTTTTGTTTCTTTGTTTTTTGTTAAATATTCGATCATCTTCTTTGCAGCTGTGATACATAATGTAATAAGTTAATTTCCACTAGTTTTTTCTCTCTTTTTCTTTTCTGTGCATTAGTTAAAAATAATCAGTACTTTGTAACTGATCATTATTTAGTTTAATTTTAATTGATTTTGGTTTTGTGTTGCCACTAGGTAGCAAAGTATAATGTAATAAAGTTATTCATTCATATAGATTAAAAATTTATAAGTATTAATAATTTTAAGGTAAACAACAGCAACTTCATCAAACCACAGGCTTAAGACAGCACAGTGAAAAGGCTGCTTTCACCTGCTGGTGCCACTGATAGCGCAACATCAATTCCATTGACAGCTGCACTCATTCCTAATTTTCGTTTTCCAGTCATTATTGCTTCAACGGCAGTTTGCAGCTAATTTTTTCCCCTAATGAAGCACCAGAAGCATACATTCTTTCTTTTGTAACTAGTTAAAGTTCTTTATTTGCTTTGTGCCTTCTTTCTAAATCTTATTTATGTCTACAGGTAATATCTCGTTTTTTACAAGCTTCATCTAATGGATTTATTTCTTGATCTCCTCTAGATAATCTGTCCTCTAATTTTGTTCCAGGACCATAGTAAGTATAGCCAGGAAGATGCATTTCAAATGGTTATTTGTTATTCAGAGTGTTTACTAAACCTTTTCCATATTTTTCACTTTTCCCAAACATATGTGGTAAATCATTCAAACATTCTAATCAAATGTGGAATTCCTTTTGTATTATCGATAAGAATTCACTAAATTTATTTGTTAACATCTGTGCTATGCCAACATTTTCGTTATGATAATTTTTGTTTGCAGCTGATTGTTATCCATGAATTAATGCTAATCTATCACTAAAATCTCTAACATCATTCATGCAAACATATTTGATGTTTTTTTTCTGAATATTTCGTTACTAAACCTTCACCCAATTTCTTTTTGGAGCTTGTTGATTTTCTTATTTTCAACGATATTGGATTCATTAATGGACTATATTTCTCACCTCTACTTGATTTAGATTAATTAGCACTAGGACCATTATTTTGAAAAATAGCATTTGTTGATATTAATATGTATTCATAGTTATCTAAAGCATCCTCATAAAATTCATCTTCAACATTAATTTTAATTAAGAGCTTCAGTAAATCTACAGTTGCTCTGTAATTTTTATCTTTGATTAAAATGTTATACTTGATAATTTAACTGCAGAGCCCCTTATTTACTTGAATCTAAGCTGCACTTTTTTCCGGTTTTTGTAATCCAAAAAACCGCCTGTGGCTTAGAGTCGAGTGCAAAGAAAGCGGAAGTTCTGAAAAATGTTGGTAGGTGCCGCCACAACTAACTTCTGTCGTCGAATATATGTAGCGCTACACGGGCATGTTTTGCAGGCAGAAAGATAAATACTAGCGCCAAAACCTCTGTGTCAGTAAATAAAATAAAAAAAGATGGAAGATGAGCTTTTTTCTCGACCCCGAGTTTCAACCACTGCATTTTCATACATTATCCGACGAAGTAAAAACAAAGTCCGTATTGTTCATCTTCGAATGTAGCAGCATTTCAATGTACTACGAAAATCAGAGTGGCAAGACTGTTTGGGATGTTTGTCAATATGGCCAACTCTACATTCTGAATTTTTTCCTACCTGTGAGAAGAGATGGTTGCTAATAGGAACTTTTATGAATTGTGAATCACATGCAATATTCTCTTCACCATAAGAATAATAACAAATATAAACATTTTGCCATGTATTCTTTCGTGTTTGCTGCTATCTCATTTAAATCCTGTCTGCCTAATAAACTACGAAACTGGAGTAAGACAACAGCAAACACGGAAGAATATACATATCATGTCATGTTTATATTCGTATTATTCTGCATAATAGTGACACAGTCAGAAGTGAAGCAAGACAATTGACTAGCTTTTTAAATCTAAGATGACACTAATTTCTGTGCAGAATATAATGTACTAAAGAAGCGTCTGCAATGATTTTCAAATGGAGAAAAATTTTCGCTAAACTCTCGTTCAGAACATCTTGTATCATACACAGTCTATTGTTTGCTTCTTGTTGATCATTATCAAAGAAAGCAGCAGTGTAAGTAACAACAAATTGCAATCTCTTGCCATTGTTTCGCTAATAAGACGATTCCACTCTTTTTTTAACTGTAAGCAGCAGTAGCGTGCAAAACAGCAAGCCATGCCGTGACAGGCTCTAAACGCTCATTATCAGAATGCGACAATCAATGCATGACACAGTACAGTAATGCATTTTCAGCTTAAGGTGACGTAAACACCTATAACAAAAAGAACGGCACTTACCAGATCAAATAAAAATAAGCAATCAATGCAAACCAGACGGAGCACGTGAAAAAGGAAGGGTACCCGTATAAATACAGATGGAGCGTCTAATGCACAGCAGTGGCTACCTGGTAAAGCTTAACTGCTAAGCTTATGACTTGAAATAAACTACTGTAGCTATATCGTCATTCTTTCGACCTAAATTGTGTCTCATATTACAATGGACCAACAACTTTGTTTCGATTTGGAGGTGCAGCCTAAAACCTTTATCTCCCCTTGAATTTCAAGTCCCAAATTTCAGGTGTGGCTTAGATTACAGTGTGGTTTAGATTCGAGTAAATACGGGAATGTTTATCATTTTCAAAATGGAAGCCAAAATCTTTATCATTGAGAGCACTGACATATTTTGATGTTGTTGGACCTATACCATAGTTTTAGGTAAAATTCGTTTTCCTTTCTCCTTTTCTTCTTCTTCAAGATGTTTTTGTATTTGTGGTGATGAACTTTCAGTTCGAAATAAACTTTTCTCAAATGAAATTTTTGACAGTGTCGATGGAATAGTAAACATAACATTATAATTTGATTGATGGCGAAAAGGAACTATTTGTTTTTCAACCTCTCTGTTTTCTTCAATAACTTTCAGAAAATTATCACTTAAACCTTCGATTACTAGTTTTACTTGTTTGATTGCATTGATCTTCCTTTTTATATTTTTCATATTCTGTTATTGGTTGTTTCTTCCAAAGTTTGAATTGTTCTTTCAATTCTTCAGGTTCCTTTCTATTTCATTTAGCTTCTGGGTTATATTTTGCAAACATTTATTAGAGATGAAAAATAATAATCAATTATTTTTAAACATTTAATGCTCTTATTTAACATTAATGTTTAATGTTTAGGTTGTTAAAGAATCAAGAGTGTTGTTATGAAATTTTATATTTTATTTCTGAACTTACCTCCATTTGCCTTTCTAGTCATATCTATTGTAAAAAATCCAAACTGATCATTCCAACATTTACTACATATTTCTTTAAAACCATCATACTTTAAATCATCACCAACAAACTCATGATAAATATGATTTAAATTTATGTCATCATGTCAGAAAGTATTCAAATAATTAAATTATCTCTGACTAATTGTTTTGGTATTTTTGAATAAGTTTGAGGTAAGTAAAAAGAATGCATTCCTTTATATCTACCTCTAATAAAATATTCTCTAACTATATCTTTGACTTCAAGAATGAAATTGTCAATTACTACTACTGAATTATCTAGACATTGATCCAATAGAATAATTTCATCAATATTCAACAAAAGTAGCAATTATTTCATTACACTTTCCTTCAATTTTTCACACCTTTTTATAAATTCTTGATGTTTTGCTTGATCTAAACTTTCAGAATAAACGTATAAATGATTAATTTTATTCCAGTTCAACCATCCTGGTGCTAGAATGAAATTGTCAGCCATTAGTGTAGTCTTACCAGAACCACTAGTTGGTATAAGTTTACGATGTTTAATTTTTGATTTCTTTTCTAGAATTCTTATTTTCAGATCCCAATTCGTCATTTATTTAAATAAATTTTTATTAGTCTAAATGGTTCATCTCTTTAAGTTGAGTGATAAATCATCTGTTCTTAAGAAAAGATTAACCTTTCCCATAAGAGAAACCTATAAAAATCTTACATTAGGTGGTTTTTATACAACTTTTTAAACTCCAAATATTGCATCAAAGAATAATAAAGTATACTGCAATAGAGAATCGATAGAAATTCCTTTAGCTCAGTTAAGTTCGAAAAAAATTTAGAAAATTTTGTTCATTTGAAAAAGCAAAATGCTCACATTAAAGCTGTTGAAATTAAAAAAAAAACTCTTGAGTGTGATATGTATATAATAGAAGATAATATTGCAAGTGTGTTAGGATGTAATAATCAAATATTTAAATCTAATAAAAAGACTGTTGCTAATAATGTTCCTAAAATCATTCCATTGAATCAACAAATTTTTTAATCGAGCTGATGAAATTTTGTGTTAAACATTCTGACATTTTCATAGAGAAACTAAAATTATTGCACATTATCTTGTATATATTGCAGTTCATGATAAAATTAAGACTTAGAAAAACTGTAACTGAAGAAAGTGACAGTTTGAGTGCTTTTAATAATGCTTCTGTAACAGATGTTTTAGAAATGTCTTAATAAATTTTATCCATAATAAATCATGAATAAAACTAAGAATTATCAGTTCCACTCATTCCCTGTGAATGAGAAGACAAAAAACAATTTAAATGCACACAAGAAAGATACAGATATTGAAATGCTGGAGATGGATGGCTCAGTCCTAACAATGCACAGTTATACATTAACTTTAGAATTGTAATAGCTAATCCTGATGGGTCACAAACGGATTATCCAACATATGATTAAAAATACAATAAAAATTAAACGATAATCATGTGGCAAAATTGTTTGATCTTGTGACCATAAAGAAAGGAAATAATATTTTATATAGAATCGAACATCCTTTTATTTCATCAACAGCTATGTTATATTTGACTGCATATGTTGCTGACAAAATAAGCATGAAAGTCATATACTTAATAATGAGAAAATAAAAAGTGAAAAAAATGGAGTGTTTTGTCCATTATCAATGCTTGGTGGATTTTTTAAAGATTATAAAAACGTTATGTGGGAAGGGGATTCAGCTGTAATTTTATCAAAGTCTTCTAGTTCAGGAGATGAAATTCTTAGATGGCCTGACTATAATCATTCTGGAGTTGAAATAAAAGACACACTTCCAAAAGAATGTAAAATTGTCATAGAATCGATGGAACTTCTCTTTGTGTTGTTGAATATGAACCAAATTGCGAGTTAGAACAACGAGAAAATACTCTAAATAATTAAAAATTTCAATATCTTTTTATAAACTACAAAGTGTAGAGGTTGCAGGATTAAACAGAAAGAAGAGTTTGAGTTAGATATCATGCTTCACTGTAACTCAGCAGAATTTGATATGCCATATTTTGTATTTGTTAGATTTCGGACATATCCTAAAAATAATCAGTTAGTCGACTCTTTATTATAAAGTCACGTTAAACTACAGAATAAATAGACGTAAAATGGAAGAAAAACGAAATTTTCCCACAGGAGATGTGGAATATTAATCCTCCGAGCAATTTTCTCAAAGCAGATGATGCACTTCTCGATTTTAAATGAGTCACACAACTCTGAGCAGATATAGATATTAGTCCTCATAATTTCATAAAAATTATCCAATTTATGTTATCAACATGACTCATAGGAAGAATATTGTGACAAACCAAAAGACGACTATGAACTTATGTGATACTTTTATTGATAAAATTCCAAATGACACATTTGCTTATATAGTTATATACGGAAAAAAGGATAACAACACAGAATATTAACAGAGAAGTATTAATATGAAGATTATGTTAGCTTAAAACCAGGTAATAATTGACTAAAGAATTCATCACTTTAAAGAGCACAGTATGTCGAAAACGTACGCTCGTTTGAAAGAACTAAGTTGATTGATAGGTGAACGATCTTTTCTGGTCATTGGCATGCACGAGAAAAATACATAGGTCCTTCTCCTGTAAGTCCTCACAGTCACAGTCAACTGAGCGCTGCAGGAAATGCAAGCCGATAGATTTCCACTAGCAACATAGCCTTCAGATGACTAGCCTTGCCTTCCACTTGCTCCGCCTTTTATCTCTATTTCTGTTGCTCCTCGCACAACAAGGAACAGCGCCAGTTGCTGAGAGCTTTTCATAGGTGTCTCTGAGTGTAGAAAACTATTATTACGATCCTTTAGCTATTTTTAAACGATTTTGAATTGAAGCTAATTAAACCGTTTCCTAACGTTTCTAAGTTTCGAGAGCGTATGACAGATGCCGTTGGCGTAAGTTTCAGTAGAATTAATACAGTAACAGACATCACTTAAGACGGAATTTTCTCTTTTTTAATTTTAATTTTGGTGTTCAAAATTATATTTATGTCTTGTTTACACACATTCTCTGATATAAGAGTAATAACTGTAGGAAAATAATGAATCTGCGCCCAAAATAAGCTGATGAAATGTAGTGATTTTTAGAATGTACTTTGTCACTCCAATACGAAATATATATACGATTTGTGAGTGCTAATACCTAGCGCTGTGGGGCACAGCTGAATTGAAATAGAATTGGTTTGGCTCGCCAGTACTATTCTAATTTGCTGTGTCATCCACTGCTCGAGTCCATCAAGAAGAACATAGCCAGAAGCAGCTCTCCCACTACATACCAATGTGTACTGACCAATACAGAGCAGGAGAAGATGGGTGGAAGATGGTTAGCAGCCAAATCGCAGAACAACAGTGACGTTCAATAAAGCAAAGCCCCCATGGGAAATGAAATAAAGAGAGTAACATCTAGAAACCCGGAGGGCTTATCTTCAAAAAGCACCGAAGGTTTTGCACTTTTTGAGAATGAATTGTTTCTTATTCAGTTTTTGGTAGAATTGCTAACAAAACATTAACTATAAGAATCTTATCGTTGGTCAAGAAGAAAGAGATAGAAAATATTTAGGTAAAGAATAGATTTCTTACGTTCACCATAATTCCTGTTATGTTTTTTCTTACTTGCAACTTCTGCAAAAAAAGTATATTTTATTTTTTTCTTATGTACGCCTTTTGTGAGAATTTTTTTTTAAGTGAACATGTTTAGAAGAAATAGTGATTTTTCTCAATTTTTAAACTAATTTATTATAAAAAACGGTTTATTTTAAACGAAAATAAAAATGGAGTATAGTAGAGATATTCGGTAGGTTCTAGGTAATTTTTTGTGAGATAGTGAACGGGTGAGTGAAACGAATGAGTGAGCTAACTCACGAAATCTGAGCTAGACCTACCGAATATCGCTACTGAACTTTTATTTAAACTGTGTGGTAACATTAAGATATTGCGACTGCTTACTTATTTACTTATGTTACTTATTTATCGCAGTTGTAATCATGGAAGGACAGGAAGATGTAATCGATTACTCGGAAGTTTTGTTGCACGAACTTCATGCTGCAACGAAACCAGAGGAAGCAGACTCGAGGCCTTCTGATCACAGAAAGACGTATAATGAGTTGTTGGACGACAAATTTGAAGCGGGAAATTGTAGCCTACTCAGCGTGGACATAAAGCATATAATGGTTAAAAGCGGGAGAGAAGAAATTCTCCAACAAGAATGAAACGAAAACCACTGAGAGACAAATATCTTTTGAGTGGTAAGTCATAGATGCGCTCTTTGTGGAACAAGTAAAGTGAAGACAGAAAGATGCACCTAATAAGGCAATGGAGTATCGGGAGAATGCAGTTACAAATCGAAAAAAAACCCAACCAAAATGAAGTCAAGAGTAATCACTCAGACAGCAAGAAAAAAGCGTTAAGGAGCTAAAAATAAGAAAGGAGGAAGCAAAAAGCAGGAAGAAAGCCTTAAGGAGCTGAGGCGCAGTGAGGACACAGTAATCGGGAAGCTAAGAGTAACTTCGTAGGAGGCAAGAAAAGGAGATACAAAAAGAAGAGGATAGAAAATAACAAGACCTAGAACTCGAGAAGCAGGAGAAGCAACTAATTGCTATAGAGTAAACAAACACCGAGCATGCCAGGGAAAACTCGAAACTCAAATTCGAACGGAAAGCAAATAAAACTGAACGTGAAAATCGGGCAGATTCAGACCGAAATATGCCTGCATAGAAAAGAAGGTAGTTTCACTCGAGGGTGCACTAAACATCCAGCAAAAAATGTTCAAAGGTGTGTGAATTCCTAAGGGACCAAACTGCTGATGTCATCGGTCCCTAGACTCACACACTACTTAAATTAACTTTAAATTATGCTAAGTACAACACACACACCTATGCCCGAGGGGAGACTTGAACCTTCGGCGGGAGAGGACGCGCAATTCGTGACATGGCGCCTCAAACCACGCGGCCACTCCGCGCGGCAAACATTCAGCAAGAAGAGCTCGCACCCACTAGCTGAAACCACAGGAGGGTTTATTCTTATATTCTACAAATTTAATCCAAAAGGGAGATTAACTCCAGTAGTTTTTCTGTCCAGTTTCGAAAGTTCGTTGCCAGAAATCTGACCAGAAGCACACAAAATCTCATATGTAGTGAAGCTGCAAGTTGAGAAGACAGGCTCGAAAAATACAAGTTGACGTATACCGTTTCGAAGCTACATTTCTAACCAAGTGTTAAACAAGATGTCGCAGTTAGTTCGATTAATAAAAAATGGTTCAAATGGCTCTGAGAACTATGCGACGTAACTTCTGAGGTCATCAGTCGCCTAGAACTTAGAACTAATGAAGACATCGAAAAAGATATGATTGTCGGAAGGACAGACTCAGCATATAGGAAAGTCAAAACAACCTTTGGTGACATTAAAAGCAACGGTGGTAACATTAAGAGTGCAACGGGAATTCCACTGTTAAATGCAGAGGAGAGAGCAGATAGGTGGAAAGAATACATTCAAAGCCTCTATGAGGGTGAAGATTTGTCTGATGTGATAGAAGAAGAAACAGGAGTCGATTTAGAAGAGATAGGGAATCCAGTATTAGAATCGGAATTTAAAAGAGCTTTGGAGGACTTACGGTCAAATAAGGTAGAAGGTATAGATGACATTCCATCAGAATTTCTAAAATCATTGGGGGAAGTGGCAACAAAACGACTATTCACGTTGGTGTGTAGAATATATGAGTCTGGCGATATACCATCTGAATTTCGGAAAAGCATCATCCACACAATTCTGAAGACGGCAAGAGCTGACAAGAGCGAGAATTATCGCACAATCAGCTTAACAGATCATGCATCGAAGCTGCTTACAAGAATAATATACAGAAGAATGGAATAGAAAATAGGAAATGCACTAGGTGACGATCACTTTGGTTTTAGGAAAAGTAAAGGGACGAGAGAGGCAATTCTGACGTTACGGCTAATAATGGAAGTAAGGCTAAAGAAAAATCAAGACACTTTCATAGGATCTGTCGACCTGGAAAAAGCGTTCGACAATATAAAATGGTGCAAGCTGTTCGAGATTCTGAAAAAAGTAGGGGTAAGCTATAGGGAGAGACGGGTCATATACAATATGTACAACAACCAAGAGGGAATAATAAGACTGGACGATCAAGAACGAAGTGCTCGTATTAAGAAGGGTGTAAGACAAGGCTGTAGCCTTTCGCCCCTACTCTTCAATCTGTACATCGAGGAAGCAATGATGGAAATAAAAGAAAGGTTCAGGAGTGGAATTAAAATACAAGGTGAAAGGATATCAATGATACGATTCGCTGATGACATTGCTATCCTGAGTGAAAGTGAAGAAGAATTAAATGATCTGCTGAACGGAATGAACAATCTAATGAGTACACAGTATGGTTTGAGAGTAAATCGGAGAAAGACGAAGGTAATGAGAAGTAGTAGAAATGAGAACAGCGAGAAACTTAACATCAGGATTGATGGTCACGAAGTCAATGAAGTTAAGGAATTCTGCTACCTAGGCAGTAAAATAACCAATGACGGACGGAGCAAGGAGGACATCAAAAGCAGACTCGCTATGGCAAAAAAGGCATTTCTGGCCAAGAGAAGTCTACTAATATCAAATACCGGCCTTAATTTGAGGAAGAAATTTCTGAGGATGTACGTCTGGAGTACAGCATTGTATGGTAGTGAAACATGGACTGTGGGAAAACCGGAACAGAAGAGAATCAAAGCATTTGAGATGTGGTGCTATAGACGAATGTTGAAAATTAGCTGGACTGATAAGGTAAGGAATGAGGAGGTTCTACGCAGAATCGGAGAGGAAAGGAATATGTGGAAAACACTGATAAGGAGAAGGGACAGGATGATAGGACATCTGCTAACGACATGAGGGAATGACTTCCATGGTACTAGAGGGAGCTGTAGAGGGCAAAAACTGTAGAGGAAGACAGAGATTGGAATACGTCAAGCAAATAATTGAGGACGTAGGTTGCAAGTGCTACTCTGAGATGAAGAGGTTAGCACAGGAAAGGAATTCGTGGCGGGCCGCATCAAACCAGTCAGTAGACTGATGACAAAAAAAAAAAAAAAAAAAAAAAAAAAAAAAAAAAAAAAAAAAAAAAAAAAAAAAAACCTAAGAACATCACACACATCCATGCCCGAGACAGGATCTAACCTGCGACCGTAGCGGTCGCTCGGCTGCAGACTGTAGCGCCTAGAACCGCATGGCCACTCCAGCCGGCAGTTCGATTGATAACCGGGAATATTACCTAGCGCAAATGGTACGCACATGGAATCTCTGAAAGAAAGCTCAAACGAAATCAGTACCATGACAACCTGTCTGAAGGACATATTGTAATATAACTTATAAATCACTTGTATCGAACGTACAACACACATGATTGCAATCGTCATCGGAACTGTTGATTAAGCGACCAATTAGGCGAATGCAATAAGAGTGTCGGTAGTATTTGCATCTGATCGAAAAGAATACAGCAGAATGGCAAAGACAATGTTATAGACCGAATGATAACAGGTAAACTTCCACAAATCACAGGCAAAGCAGACGTGGGGAGGCGACAGATACGTACCGAACAGAACCGGATATGAACGATACGGATAGCGATAGCAAAACTACCGGAGTTATGCCGACAGGAATAAAGGCCAGTGAAGTCCGAACTCTGATCAGTAGCACAAGAGAATGAGCGACCACATATCAAGCCCTGGAAACTCACTGGAGCAGCGAACAACGCAAACGTGTCCTATGAAGAAGAAAGTGGTTGGAGGAAAACATAGATTATGCATCAGGAAGCAAAACGACGATTGATGGTGCTGTTAACGATGTGGATGAGGACTGTGGCAATGGGCATACCCAGTGGCTGGCAGCAGTGGGGGGCAGTTGCCAATGCTCCAGCCCCTGCCTTAGAAAAGCATTATCTTCACAAAGCGCACTCGCACCTACCCCTGCCACACAGACAAAATTATCAGTTCACTATCAGTTTGAAGAAAGCCAGGACTTGTAATGGATACTCACTATAGGGAAGTGTGTGTCATGCATATGTCGTGAAATATCAAAGCTATTTCGCTGATCACCGCGAAACTAACATGAATTCCACATTCCCCCACGCCCCGCGACCAGTCACGATCCTTCATCCAGTTTTCACTGTGACCATGCGACCATGACGTAATATCAAGGAAGAAGAAGACTGCAACTGCTGTAAGTTGTGAAGATGAAGAAAATAGTTCTGTGATACGTTTCGACGCACCTTTTGCCATTAAAAGAAAGAAAAATAACCTACAAGACAGGGAAAGCACTTTACGAGAAAATGTGGTAAACTTGAATAATGTCTTACAAACTTGTCAATGGCTATATCTGTAATCGAAACAAAAGTAATGGCAATCGAAGAGAAGCCAGAAAAAGGGCTATAAAGAAGCGTTCGTAGTTAAGAAGTTTCGTTTAATAGGTTGGCTAGGGTAATGTTTGGCCTACTGTATTCCGGTCTCAGAAGTGGCCAGCTAGGTAGAAATTTCAGGTTCAGCGCGACATTCGTTTATGAGCACCGGGCAGAGCTAGCCGGGCTAGAAAAGTACTGCGCCGTTCGGATGAAATACTTTTGTTCAGAGTAGCTAGACCGAAATTTTTAAAAGGGAGGCTATTCCAGAAGGCATTTACTTAATTACGAACACTTATTTCATTATTTAATCATTGATTAACAATTGGTTTTCTTACTGGAATGCAAGCAAGGAAATTGTCAAACACGAGAGAAACAAGGGATAACGTGTAGGTTCCACTACATTCCGTCTTCTTTTTACCCTGTCCTTAAGCATCTGCTATTATCATCGTGAACAAAGCTTTAAATCCTACTATACGCAACTCCGGCTTTGAGCCATTTTTAAGCTATAGTTGCAAAATGTCATTATTTACTCTGAGAAAATAGAAACTGACGTCGAAAGGTTTCTGAACTACGCCACTGCAATAGCCAGGCATTATGTCAAAGAGCACTTATGGTACAATATGCCAAAAGGAGTCCATGGACGGTTGATCGACTGACCAGACATAATTTCTCCTATACTTTACTAATAGGTCAGCTGCCCTAACATGCTTAGGGATCAACAAACAATTTAATAACATCGCCTAAGCCGTGCCCAAAAGTCTTTTCACATGAAAAATGTGGAGGATGTGTTCTGGAGACATCTGGCAACAACTGATCCCTATATTTATTCTTTGCCGAAACTGTCTCCAAAGAAAGTGAAAACTTTGTCGTCGGAAACTGTTGCCCTCTTGATACCTGCTGCAGACGATTACGAGGAATCAGATGCTGCGGATGATGAAGAGGAAACAAAAGTCGTCGAGGAAGAAGATGAAGAAGGAAACGGAGAATTTGAACTAGAAGTACAAGAGAAAGAAGGTTGGGAAGAATTATAAAACTTTCAAGTTTTGTAACTCATATATTTTCTGCAATAAAGACAATAATAGAGGCAGTTTTGCAATAACGTTTACCTTCAAAATCATAAATGTTTACCGAAAATATTTAATGATCATTAATTTTTTCCAGATTCTTTTCGCCATACTGGATCTGCCATTTTGAATTTTTACATTTTAACATAAAAATCGTTATCTGAAGGATCAGAAGCCCCATTACACCCCTTTTTGGCCATAGCGAAGCAATTTTGGCCAGGTTTTCAGGATTCTGGCCTACTGTTCTCTATTCCGAGCCTTGACGGAATAGCGTGAGGCGAGAGGAGGCAGCCACCTGCTCCGTATCGAACTTGCTACAACTCTCGGAGGCCAGCGTCATGACTGCAATCGGATAGCCTGCGGCGCTTCGTAAACAGTCAGCGCTGGTGTTGGAGATTTGGATACGGCAACCGTGGTTGACGTCTCAGGCCGCGCTGGGAGTTGGGCAGTGGAGTGGGAGTCTTGGGCCGCCAGCAATCTAGCCGCAAGGAGCTGTTACTAATGGAGAGGTCACTTGCTGGATAGTCAGGAAGAAGGCAGTGGCTGCAGAGCCAAGTACGGGAAGCTTCTACAAGCTGGTACGCTGCGCAGGTGTCGACAAGACGTTATTAATTGTCAGAATAGGGCGTGACTGCTGTCTGGACATAACAACTTGGTGGAGCGTTGTTGTCCTTTCCTGGAAGAGAGGAAGACGATTCCAGTGAAAGCAGTGAAAGGGGCTTTTCCATGTCAGGAGCAATTCTACCAGCATACTTCAGTAGGCCACTGTTACGCTCTGATGGATGATGATTCAGTGCGCTAAGCGGTGCTGAGTTGAAGCGCTGGATTGACTGTATTGGTTAGCAGACAGTATCATGCGCGTAAGTCCGAGGTTATCGTGTGATAAGTTAATATTATTGTCTGATGGCACACTGTGAGTGCGATTGAGTTCTCTAAAAGTGACAGCCATTTTGGTTTTTCTAAATTATGTACTGTGAACACGACTGATTTGTATTGCATAGACGATGATTGTTTGTATTACGCTGTGAGTGTGACTGATTTCTTAATGTCATTTGTATGAGGGAAGTGGCCTTGTTATTTTCTCTGCGAGAGTGATCAATTTATATATTTCATTTTACAAGAATTTATTGAGATACACAGTATGTATCATATTTAACGGCTTATGCATGTGCAATTGAAAGTATACGGTATTAGAAGCAAAAATGTGTGAGTCAACACAGGTTCAAAAACGAACAATTTGTAAGATTATTTCAAATAAACATCATCCCTGTTAGAAAAAGGGAACATTCAACATTAAGGAAATATACTACCGATAGTTTGGTAAAGGTGCAGGTATTTTGAGTGAATACGACAAGTTATATTACTGTACTCGTAGTTATAGGAAGTGTTCAAAGTGCCGTTCTTGTTCCCCTATGCAGGTATGTACCTGTCACCGCAATGGCTGTAGAATCCTTTCAAGCATCTCTGGATTATCCTGAAATTCTTGACAGGCATTGACAAGTCTCCGCTCACTTCTTCAATCGTGTTAACTGAAAGTTGGGTACACTACACCTTTAAGTTGGGTCAAACACAGAAATCCATGGGGTTTGGTTCAGGTGGTCTTGGAGGCCACGGTACAAGTCCTCCTTACCTAATCCATCTTTGGTCATATCGCCTCATTGAGATACTGTCTCACCATCGCAGCAAAATGTGCCCGTGCTCCATCGTGCGTGTACCACATCTTTTGGCGTTGCTCTGAGGGAACGTCCTCAAGCAATCCTGCAAGATGATAGCGCGGAAACCGAAGGTAATTTCTTCCACTGACTTCGTTTCGTCACATATATGGTCCAATAAGACGTTCACCTAGTACCCCTAACCACACATCCAATGAGAAACGTCGCAGCATGTGGGTTGGTATCTTGATGACGTGAGAATTGTGAAAATGAAGCACACCACCTCAAGTGAATCCTGCTTCATCTGTAAATAAAATGTTACTGTCAAACGAAGGATTGCCTACTGATTGTTGTTGCATCCACTGACAGAACGTTAATCTAAGGCCAAAGTCCGCCTCAGTAACACAATGAACTCGTTGGAGATGGTAGGGCTGCGTTGCATTTTGATGGAAAATACTCCAAACGCTACTGTGGCTAATTCCAAGAATTCGTAAGGCAAGTCTCCTTGTCGAAATTCATGGAGAGTGTTAGACAGTTTCAGGACCGCGTATTCAAGCACAGGTGTAATTCGTGCAGGCCTACCAACTCCCGCAGTCTGTGCAATGCTCCCAGTTTCTCGGAGGCACCATTGTATAAGTTCGACTCTTGGGGTGCCTTCATGTAGGAAGAAGCTTGCAACCTCCCATGCATTGCCGTTAGGCAAACCATACACGAAATGCAGTCCCACGTATTCCGCATTATCGTAATGGGCCATGTTACCTCCAACACTCGAACAACACAACTGACCTCAGCAAACAACTGACGTGAGTGGCACTCTGTATACTGTAATATCGTATCCATTCTGTTTACAACTCCATGTATCGAAAATGTAAATAAAGACCACACCACGGACCTGCATGCGGTGTTTACACAGAATCACCACAAAACTTGCAATTATCTCACAGACGGTTGTTTGTTGTCCAACGTTTACTGCAAATGTTTTGCTTGTAGTACCGTGTATTTTCAGTTGTATGAGTTTACGACATTAATTATGATATACCCTGTATATGTAAGAAGTTTTGTAGGGTATTGGTGGTAGTGGTGGTAGCAGTGGTAGGCCAATATTAAATTATGTGGTATGTGGGTAATCTTAAGTATGGGACTTGTTTTAATGTCTTATGGTTAATTGCAGAAGTTATATCTATTGTATTTCCTGTCTGTAGCTGAGAGCCCTTTACTGTAATTGTTACTGTAGTTTGCTGATTCTGTGAGCTGGGCAAAGCTTTGATTTTAATTGTATGAAGGCATTTTATTTGTATTCTCTTGATTGAGCCTTGATTTCAAAAACTATACCCAGCTTTGCTGTTCTTGTATTGTTATTCTGTTATCAAGAAAACGTTTATGTTTAATAAATTAATAGTTAAATCGAGGCCATTCTTCTACAACTCCTACTGTGAGTCCCAATACACCCAAACCCCACGCTACACTAATGATAAACAATAAGATAATACGACAGGTAAATTATTTTAAATGTCTCAGGACAGGTATTCTACCACACAAACGAAATGACATGTGGTTCAAAATGTACTGAAATACAACGTTATAAAAGGTTGTATGAGGAGGTAACTTGGCAGAACTGTGAGGAGAAAGATAACACTAAGACTGCAGAAAGTGATGGCTGGACTCTAAGAAAAGGAGAAGGACAAGGAATTGAAGCAACTGAGATGAAGTTTGTAAGGTCATTTTCTGGTTTAACATTACGAGATAGAGCGCGAAGTAATGACGAAAGACAACAACTAAAAATGAAAATAACAAAGGCAGAAGAGATTAGACACTACGGCAAAAGAAAAAAGAATGTGATGCACATACGAAGCCACACGAGCGCCTGCCATGGCAGACATTACATTTCAACCAAACTGAAAGAAGGGATATACAGCGGCCAATGAAGAGATGGAGACAGCAGTTCTGATGTAATGGAAGAAGATGAAGGAATAGAAGAAGAATGTACACAGAGCCTCAGAAGATTATTTGTTTTTATTTGTTAGGAAAAAATGAGTAGTCAATTAGTAAATGAGTGAGATGTGATGTGCACTACGTCATATTTATCATTGTGAATTGGGTTTATGTGTACTGACAGGTTTGTTGTGGGTATAGCTAGAATGAACTGCTACAAACTCAGTCTTTGTCTGTAAGGGAAATTCTACGATAGTGCGTCAGTGCATAGTGCAGTTCCAGTTAGGTGTGTGGTGGATGTAAATTAGGCATGTGATGAGAGTGTTATGCAGTACTGCAACTGAAGCACTCTGCGTCTTTTCATGCAGATCGGGGACAGAACGAAATGCTTTGAGTGCACCGGCTGATGAGACCTCGCTAGGCAATCTTGCCGGCTGGTCGGACTCTATCACGCCAGCAGTGGGGCAACCGACAGACTAGGGGTAGGGGAGGCCAGGCACCGGGCGCAACGAGCAATGCAGGGGCTCAGCTCCGCTAAAACACCTACATTTTGTTCTTACTTTTCTCTAAATCTCCAAAACTAATAAAGAAACATAATTTCTCCTCGCAAATTTTGAAGCACTGACTTTGTCGCTTCCTGGCTGATGACCTTTCGCTTGAACAACTATCTATCTGCAAAAGCGATTACTCAGTTAGTCTGGATCTGTAAAATTTTCAAAAGAAACAGGCCATTTACGAGTATGACAGGACAGCATTTGCTATGTTGAATTTGTGTCCGTAACCAGCGAATACCATTGCGTTTGCACCATTATACTTTAGAATACGGTCATTTGTACGCTTTCATAAGCAGATTTTCAGATTTTTGTCCTTTGTGGGAAGTAGATACACAGAATAAGACCTTTTATTCTAGGTCTCATTTTAACATCATACTGCACCATATAGAACTGTGCTTAGCGTTTAAGTAGAAAACACTGCATAAGACCTCTCCCACGTGTTGCTACGCTGTTATTTACGCATGATAACGCCTTTTATGATATAATCCATAGGACCAGTTAGTACCATTAAAGGAATAAAACGTGGAGTAAATTAACATCGATGGTGTCCATGGACCAGGTTTTCATTCGTATCTTTTGTCTCGCATCGGACATTCACGTCACCATTGATGCTGTTGCTTTCATCGATATTCAATTACGCCTTCCTATTTGAACCATGAGTCCACCAGGCAATCAAGAGGACAATGTCGGATTGAAGGCAGCTCAGACAATACGTCCCTTGTTGAGGGATAACGGTTATCTGCGTGTCCTCTCCGCCTTTGAATCTTCGGAACTGTCAGCTGCATAGGCACGATCAACAGATCTGGTAATATGAGTTCTTTCTCAATGCATTGGTGTCCATGATTTAGGGAAACATCACAGAACAGGAAAAAAACTGGGAAAACGTAAAGTCGGTGAGTCGGAAGCTGAATATGCAGCTGCCACATAGTAATCGTAATCTCTCTACTAATAAATTATTATTACAATTTATAAGAGGTGATAAAAAAGTTTGCGTCTGAAGGGGTTGCTGCACCGTCTACGCAACGTAGCGCTACTTCAATATACGGGTGTACAAAGAGTTAGTGTGGCATTTATGTATTTCAGACGTGTGTTCAATAAATGCAGAAACGTGAACT